>NC_133396.1:69871989-70234489 GCF_047511655.1 Castor canadensis | reverse complement strand
GCACCTTACCAGAAGTGAAAAGCAAATCCACGGCAAATTTGGCCAGTGCAAGAGCACCTGCAGACCTTCCTTACCTTGCATACTCATATAGTAATTCCCTCGGTGACAAGGCATCCTGGTGACATTAAAAAAAGGAAAAGGGGAAATTACATTTTATTCCCACCAGCTGAAAGATCCCAAGGAGTGCAAAGGATCCCAGGCTCTCCAAGTCACTGGGATAGTCCATCAGAGCAAGGAATTATCTGCAAATTCCCAAGTGTAGCTAAGACCATTATAATAAAAAGATGCTACCTTATATTTATCCTTTCTCAACTAGTAAAAATGCTTTGTCTTTCTTATTATTACTTGTACTTCCTCTTCAAAAAAATTAGACATAAATGCAGAATAGATTCTGCCTGGCAGCGAGGAGAGGTGGAGGGAAGAGGGAGGGAATGGGGGGAGAGTGGGTAGGGGGGAGAAATGGCCCAATGTATGCACATATGAATAAATGAATAAAACAAATACAATAAAAAGATGTTTCCCTTATATTTAGTAATTGAATAACATTTCCATTTTATTTTTTCATGAATCCCTCATTAACATAACAAGCAATTGATTTTTGATTATATATGCTGAATAAAAGGGGATGATAGAAAATAAATAACATAGAAATACATTGCATCTGTGTTAAATGATAGTATGGCAAAATGCAATAAAAGGTATCGAATAAAACAGTGTATGGGGAGGTAAGGAAAGAGTGCAATAAAGGGGGTTAATCTGATTAAAGTACAATATATTCATGGGTGAAATTCCACAGTGCAACCATTCTTAACAATGAGTATGAACTTTAAAACAATGAAAGTCAGGAATGTAAAATAGGATCTGCTTTGGGATGAATACCAGTGGGAGGAGTGAAGGTGAATGGAGAAGAACAGAAGGATGAATAGGGTTAATGTACTTTATATACTTGTATGAAAATAGAACAATAAAACCTGTTGAAATTGTCTTAAGAAGGGAGTGGGAAGTAAGGGAGAATGATAAAGGGAGTAAATCTAAGTTACAGTGTCAGCACATATGTAACTGTCACAATGAATCTTCCCTATACAAGTAATATTGCTGATAAAAATATTCCAAAGAAATCAATTCCATTTACAATAATAATGGGTAACAATCTGTTAAACTAAAGAGGTTAAAGACCTCTGTAATAAAAACTATAAAGCATTGATTATATAAATTGAAGAGGACATAAATAATTAGAAAGACATCCAGGAGTTGTGTTTTGGAAAAGCTAATATATTTAAATGTCCATACTACCCAAAGTGACCTTCAAATTTAATGTAATCTGTTTCAAAAGGCAAATGTACATTTCACTGAAAAAGAAAAAATATCAATCCTACAATATGTATGAAACCACAAAGGACCCCAAGTATTCTAAGAAAACTTGCCTATATATTTTTCTTAATTTCGGCCTTGCTCTTTTTTTGATATGCTTCCTTAATAGTTTGATAATCTTATTTATCTTTTCAAAGAACCAACTCTTTATTTCATTGATGCTTTCTATTTTTCTTTTGGATCCCATTTCATTAGCTTCAACTGTGATCTTTATTTTTATTTCACTGTAGTAGTTTTGAGTTTGCTTTATTCCAGAACCTTGAGAAGTAACTTTAGGTTATTTATTTGAGATATCCTTGATTTTTTAATGTAGGCATTCATAGATATTAACCAGTCTGAGAACTGTGTTTGCTACATCCCACAGATTCTGTTATGTGGTGTGATCTTTTACATTTGATTGTAGGAATTTTTTTAAATTTCTCTGTTATTACTTCAATGACACATTGATCATTCAAAAGTATAGTGTTGAATCATTATACATTCTGATTTGTAATTTTTTTTAGTATGTACTGACCTTTAGCTCTTCTAATTTTTTTCTTGAAATCTGCTTTTTCAGATATGAGTATTGCTTCTCCAACTTGCTTTCAGATTCCTTTTTCTTGGAATATTGCATTCCATTCAAAAGTCCTCAAAGAAGAGAAAAATAAGGAGACAAATCAAGTACAGATAGAAATTCACCAAAGAGAGAAATATTTTGAAGAATCTCAACAGAAAATGTAGAAATAAAAAGATCAATAAATCAAACATTTTTAAAGAGTCCATGGAAGTCAAAAGTGGTAGTTAGACAATATATGTTCAGTGTTAAGCATGGTCTCATTAAAATGTGTTGATTTTATGATTAATCATGGTGAAACCTCCAATGACACAGGTGCTTGTTTTATCAGAGAAGACATAAAATAAAATATCATAAACATACTGGCAATAAGTAAAGATAAATTGATTTCCTTAGCCAAGTGCATTCCCACCAGCCTTGATGGCAATACCATCCACTTTTATTGGAAAACACAAATTAAACTTTTCTTAAAAAAGAACTGGGACACCTATATCCCTGATAATAGAATTTTTTGTATCTAATGGTCTTATAAACTGTGATACGACTAAATTCTAGATGAGTTAAGTACACTATGCCAAAATTGGTTTTCACCAACTAAAAGGAGACATGGAGTGAGGAAAGCTAGATCCTTCACTATTAAGAACTCAAGTGACAATCAGAGAAAGGCTGCAATTAAACTCCATTGAAAGAATTTGTGCCATGTTCTTCCCACTACTAACACTGCAACAAAGCTTCACAGCCTCAGATTCCTTCTAGGATCTTGAAGTTGTAAATCCACTGGAAAATTCAAAATAAAGATGATCAGGAATGTTTTTCCCAGAAGCAGATGACATCCAATACATGAAAAGTTTCCTGAAGATCATTTATTAACACATCTATCATCATCGTGAAACCTCCATCCCCTTTCAACTTTTCTCCCTGTTTATTGTCTTTTCATATATGGAAAAATAATGCAATAATTAATGTTTAACAATCAGTCAGTTTGACAAGCAGCTTAACTATATGTATAGTCATATCTCAAAAAAGATAGACAGACACACAAAGGAGAGAAAGAAAACAACTGAATAAAATGTTAAGAGTTTTCTCTAACCAAAAGAAGGAGGGAGAGGACTCAAGTTAATAAAATTAGAGATGAGAAAGGGATTATCACAACAAATACCAGTGAAATCCAGATGATCATTAGGGAATACTTTGAAAACTTACATTCTAATAAACTGGAAAATATAGAACAAATGAATTAATTTCTAGATGTATTCAAACTACTAAAATGGAATCAATAGGATGTAAACCACTTAAATAGATCTATAATATTAAAACAGTAATAAAGGCCTCCCCCCAAAAAAAAGAACCCAGAACCAAATG
The DNA here is from genome assembly GCF_047511655.1 of Castor canadensis. Classification (NCBI taxonomy): domain Eukaryota; kingdom Metazoa; phylum Chordata; class Mammalia; order Rodentia; family Castoridae; genus Castor; species Castor canadensis. The sequence goes on along the minus strand of NC_133396.1, from coordinate 70,231,203 downwards.
GATTCAGTGACAGATTGTACCAGATCTTTAGGTAAGACTAACACCAACATTCCTCAAAATATCCTATAAAATAGAAAGGTAAGGTCACTACAAAACTGATTCTATAAAGCCAGTGTTACCCTGACACTAAAATCCAAAAAGAATACAGCAAGAAAAAAGAAAATTATAGACCAATTTCCTTGATGAACATAGATGCAAAAAATGTCAGTAAAATACTTACAAACCAAATTCAACAGTACGTTAAACAAAATCATACACCAGATCAAGTTGGTTTCATTCCAGGGATGCAAGGATGATTCAATCTATGTAAAACAATAATTGTAATACAGCACACAAATGGAACCAAGGACAAACATCACGTGATCATATAAATAGAAGCAGAAACTGTATTTTAAAATCCTGGGAAAATATGGAAATAAACTTTTTACAACATGATATTCTAAATGTGCCTCCAAATACTACACATTCGTATTCCTATATGTTTGCAACCTGTATACCAATACTTTACACATATTACAATATTACTTTAGTACAAATACATCACAAGAATGTTTAGCATATTCAAAGTCACAAGAATTAGAGATATATCATGCAGAAATACTCCTGGCAAAGAATAAGATTTATAATTCTCATGGAAGGAAGATGAGTCTACTTTTTTATTTTATTTTATGTGTTTTGTTTTGTTTTGTCTTGTCTTCTTTTGTTTCCATGTAGTACTGGGAATTAAACCCAGGGCCTCATGGTATGCTAGGTGAGCCCTGTATCATGTAAGCCTTGCCTTTAGCCCCTTTGTTTTGTTTTGGTTTTGCTATAGGCGCTCCCAAAATTTCCAGGGCTGGTCGCAAACACAAAATCCTCCTGCCTATGGCTCCACAGCATTTGGGATTACAGGCATGTGACACCATATTCATAAACAATGAAAGTAATGATAATTTTCTATTGAATCATGATAAATTTAATTTGAGATGTGGAGAAATTTGTTGAAAGGGTGATAGTCAACTATTTAGTAGCGATTTAATGCTGAGAGTACTAATGATATTTAATATTAATAAATTCTTTATTAACTTAAATTATATAACTTTGATTTCACAAAATAATAAGGATTTTAATTTTAGTTTTTTAGTGACTCTGAATATAGTTGAAACAGAATTGAAAGAAGGGCAGTTAATAAACATGTTAGGTGTATATTTTTATTAGGTTATTATTTTAGCTTTATTCAATTGACTTGATATATTAAATAACACTTATCTCTTTTCTTATTATTCTTGTACTGGTGGTAAATTGTGACATTTACAAAAGTTCTTAAAATATTTCATGGTTGAATTTACACCCTCCACCATTCTCCTTTAGCCCCTTTCCCTCTCTCCATCCTAAAGTCTCATTTTTCCATTTTCTTGCATGAGTACATAATATGTCCACCATATTCACCTCCTATACCCTTTCCTTATACCCTTCCCCATCCCTCTGGTACCAACCAAAGACAGGAACTCATGTCTTCTTGTTCTCTGTTTTTGAAAAAAAAAGATATTTTGTTTGTTTAAGAGAGCTATACAGGGAGTTTCAATGTGACATTTCCATGTATTTATGTATTATAGCATGAATTGGTTTATCCCATCTATTTTTCTCCTTTCTACCCTAGTCCCCTTCTCATGGTGATTTCAACAGGTTTAAAAATTCTATATTCATACTTGCATACAAAGTATACCCACTATGTTCACTTTCTTAACTCCCTTCTTTTACTCTCCCTCTCCTGTGTGACCTCCCCGTAGCATGACTTGTTTTTCATAAGATTTCTTGTATTTGTATTAGGCCTATATTCCACATATTATAAAAAATATGTGACTCTGACCCTGACTAAATTCACTTAAGATGATGTTATCCAGTTCCATCCATTTACCTGCTAATGGCAAATTTCATTTTTCTTTATGATTGAATAAAATTCCACTGTGTATAAATACCACATTTTCTTAATCCATTCATCCATAGTGGGGCATCTTAGTTTTTCCATATCTTAGCAATAAACATGGGTTGCAGATGCCTTTATTGTAACCTGACTGACATTCTTTTGGGTGTAATCCTAGAAGTGGTATTATGTGAAACAGGGTCATAAAACATGGTAAACTGTAAATTAAAAGCTGTAACCTCGGACAGAGCTGTAAAACATGAGGAATTGCCCATTAGAGCCATGCAAAAGTTCAGGATCCAGGTGAAGGGTACCATGCAGAGATAAGCACCCATTCCTGCCCTTCTTTGTCTCTACTTCTAAATAAGCTTTCCAAAGCAGGTCTCCCCTGCTGACCTTATCTAAACAACATTAAGTCCCCAGCTCACTACCAGCCCAATTAGCCTAAGCAATCTTAGGTCTCCAACTCACTGGTTAGGACACCATAACCTGAGCACATTTTTGTAACCTGATGCCCTGCACTGCCTTTTAAATATCTTGTGAATCCTTTGTTCAGTGCTCAGACACAGGTACATGTCTGGCCCTGCTGGCATAAAAAAAATTTTGAGCTCTCCACTCCTCCGAGTATCGCTTGGTTTCTCCTCTGACTATATTGCCACAACATTTGGAGGCCCCAGCGAGATTCCAACTGACTGGCCCCTTGTGCCATCAGAGTAGGGAGGGACACAGGACCAAATGAGGTGGCACGCCACCCAATGGATTCCAGGTCCTCCTTTGCCCCAGTGCCCTAACTTTCTGAGCAGTCTTGACTCAGCTTGGACTCCAAGGAGAAATGGGTCAACTCATCTGGCAGTCTCATCCAGACTTGGCAAGCACCACCCCTGTCCCACTGGATGGAAGGGGAGCTTGATCCACTCCCAGGAACCTCCTAGAGGAATTCCACAGGTCAGGGACGTCTCCCACAGGGGGAAAGAAAAACTGTTATAACTTCAGTGTGAATGTGTGTGTGTGTCAATTTGTTTAAAACATGGGCAAAATTTAATCTGCTCCTGGAATTCCAGCTCATTTTATGCACACTTAAATTGACTTTTTTTTTTCTGGCATGCTTAATTTATAAAACTTTTTTGTGTGTGTATGTAAACATCTTCAAAGTGGTTCTTAAATTGCTACTATAAGGTTAATATGATACTCAAGGTAACAAAAATCAGCATATTTGTTTTAAAGATCTTTGTTATAAACTGCTTAGGCTTTTACATTTAAATATGTAAATGTCTTGAGGATGATTCTTATTATAAAGTAAATGTAAAAGTTATTATTCTGTTCTACTGCTACCTTAAACAACAACAACAACAACAACAACAAAACAGGTTTTCAAACTTATTTCAATCAGGTCTCACAAGGTTGCAAACATTCAGGGGTTAACACTGGCTTAGCCCAAAAGGAAAGACAAAAAACGGGCTACAGTCAACAACAAAAATCTTAAAGCTTAGGTAGTTAAAGTGACCGTAGCCTGTTTCATTCTGTCATAAATAAAATCTGGGATTTAACTCTCTCTTATAATATATGGGTCTATTAATAAATGAGCTTTCTATAAATTGCTTTTATACAAAAAATAATTTCAGGGTTGCTTTCTTTCTTGTTTCTTCATGCAAATGTAAAGCTCTAAGCTAAAAGATTTTATGAGGGTTACGACAGATTTACTTTTGTATAGCCAAAGTGCACCCTTCAGATAGGATAAAAATAAATAAATAAATACTCCAAAAGGAGCACTACACTGGAAGTCAAGATCTCCAGTTTTTATTAGACACAACAGAGTGGGGATGTTAGTCCTACTCCGTCCACTCGACAGGTGGAGGGAATTTTTTCATTGGGATGATCAGATGGGGCCTGTCATTTTAGGAGGGCTCCATTGACTACAGGTTGATAAGATCCTGCTGTATGTCATAGCCATTTGTTAATGTCAACAATCTGGGATATGATTTCTTATCAACATCTGAGCCATGATTTTTGGCCACTATGTTTCCTAACTCCACACTTAGTCCACATAAATATTTGCCTGTGTTCTCTGGTGATTTTTGTCAGGGTTTTAACTACTAAGGTAACTGAGTCATGTTCATTTAAGAGTTGGTTTATGTTGGGGTTAACAATGAGGACAGGCATATTAGGACTAGATCCCACCCCCTTGCAGATGGCTCACCTTTATTGTCCTGGATATATGCCAGGGACAGCTGGGCAGACAGGGACCTTCCTGGTACTTTTCCACTAGCCCCCTATATCTAGCCCAAGCCTGTATATGGCAATGGGCTCTAGCTCTCTTACTGGGGTCCCCCTCCACAGAGCTCTTGCCTAAATAATAAACCTTGTACAGTGTTTGAGCTGTATCTGTGCCTCTTCTGTGCCTCTTATTTTCTAACATTTATGTAAAACTTTCTAGATGAACTCATGGCTAAATAACTGTTGTCTTGGATGATTTTAATACAGTTTGTACCCTGGGCTAGTTTGTGACTGGGCTGTTTGGGTTTGCTAAAACTGTTCTTTCCCCCTATAACTGATAAAAATCTAAAGTTTTACTTCAAGAGCAACAACTAAACTAACATGTGTAGTGACCTCTATAGAGTTGTGATGCTGTTGCTGGTTCCTGTGTATTAAATATATTTATATTTTTCAAGTATATCAAGCCTTCCACAATACAAAATTTAGATAAGCATGGTAACATAAAGTTAGTGGTACTAATGTACTGTTATGTTAGTTGCTAAATTGTACATCAAAATTTTAATCATGGCTCTTTTAAGTTTTTGTCATTTCAGTTCTGATCCTCCTGGGACATTTACAATCAAGTCCATAAAAATGACTCTAATAAGTGCTTATGTGTTAACCAAGCTAGCTCTTTAGACACTGCTTTTGTTAGATTTTGTTTTGTATTGTCCTTGTCTAAAAGTCCACTGCCTAAGAGCCACTCCTTCTAAGCCTCTTTGTTGCTTAAATTTGGCCAAAAGGGTCTAGTTGGCACTGACTCCCACCTGATCTGTTCATTATTCCCTCCCAATGTGGGACCAAAACCAAACAAACAGAATCCAGGAAAAAGCAGCCAATCAAGAAGATCTCCAGTCTACAGCCATACCACCCTGAACGTGCCCAATCTCATCTGAACTTGGAAGCCCTGGTTAGTACTTGGATGGAAGACAAATCTTCAAAAGAGACTGTTCAGAGATTAGCAATTTGGAGACAAAGTGGGGAATGCCATCTAAGTTCCAGTAGTGTCATTGGTGCCAGACCTCTCAAAGATAACCAAGGCTGAGAGAATTAAACAAATGGTTCTTATGCATGTGTGGCTATCTGACATTAAAGCTTTTCCAGACACAAACTTATATTTTTAGACAGGGTCTTCTACTAAAACAGAGAAAAATAACTGTTTTTACTGGATCTAAACATGTCCTTTAATACTTAAAGATGGTGTTTTTAACTTTAAAAAAAATAAGAATGAGTTTTCTTGGACATATATACTGACAGTATATTGTAGCCAAAGTAATTCTACTCAGTTTTAAAAAAATAGATATGATACATAAAAGATTAAAAAGAAACTTCTCCAACTAGTGATGTTAGTAAACTACCCCATCTAGTAATGTTAGCAGCTCTTAGGGCTGTTAAAGTTACAGGTGTCACTCCCTGGATTCATCACTCCTGGATAAAAGAACAGCCGCCCCTGCAGAGCCAAACATCTGACAGGCTGTCCGTGACTCAAGTAACTCCCCTCAGATTAAGTTTCCAGAGAACGACACAACAGTATGAAATCACTGGAAAGACCTCCAGCCCTGCCCCAGCAACATCCCAGAAGCTGGTTGGTCAATGCACAGTGGAAGCTTGAGGATTCATCCACCAGAACACAAATGTATCCTCTTTTCTGTCACCCATACCTTATCCTGCTGATTAGCATTGTTGTAATCTGTTTGCACTAGGACTGGCTGTCACTGCTCCCCAAGATTGGAAAGTAGGCCAGAGATTACAGCTGGCCTTCTGTTATCTCCTAATAGTAGGAAGCCTTACTGCTGTTTGGTGTTGTCTGTAGCCAGACTCCAGTCTCAGGCATGAGGTCTCTGCTGTGTTATTGCCTTCTGACTCTACTACATTTTAAGGTTGTTCAATCCAGAGGCCGGGATGACTGCTCAGCCTGTGTAAAGCCACTTTTCTTCCAGGGAAAACTGTGGTATGCTTTCACCTTTTATCAATATCTGTCACCCGTGTATAGCATATAAATTTCTGAATGCATTAGGGGAGGAACGATTTACTATAAAGAAAGCTGATAGGCCTAACTGGGTTACAAGAACAAAGGCACTATAGGGCAGATGGGTTGCTGGCAGAAAGACAGGGACCCCTTAAAGTCATGGAACAGGGGAGGAAATAAACCTCCTTGTGCCACCCTACCCTTCCACTCCACCCCCATATCAGTTTACTAAGGGAGAGCCACAGATCTAGAGAGGCCACCCAGAGGTGATTACCAAGGTGGACCTGGGCCAGTGAAAAAACATTGATCTGCCACCACCACGACCCTCTGTTAAGGCTTCCTTCTAAGCCTTAACTTTCCTTCCAAGTTAAGGAAACCTTAACTTGGAATCTCAACTGTATGGCTACCGCCATTAGATGTACAGTTGACAAACTATGGTGCACCAGCCTGGGAATCTTCCTGGTCTGAGAGACCCTTGCTTATCAGTACCTTGCCAGCTAACTGGAAGGGCATTTGCACATTAACATTCCTCACTCCAGATAAACATAGTGCCTACCAGTCAGACCCCCCACCCCGTACCTTTAATGGCTCATATGCGGTCGAAGAGAGCTATCCAATTCAAACCTTTATTAATTGGACTGGGGATAATGACTGGGAAAGGAACAGGCATAGGAGGGACTGCCTCCTCAGTTGCCTACTATAATCAATTATCTGTGGACCTAACAAAATACATAGAACAAGTGGCTAAGTCTATAGTGACCATGTAGGACCATCTAAACTCTCTAGCATCGGTGGTCCCCCAAAACCAGAGAGGGTTGGATTTACTCACTGCCAAACAGGGAGGGCTTTGACTTTTCTTAAACACAGAGTGTTGTTTTATGTAAATCAAATGGAAATAGTCAGAGATATGGCTCATTCCGTTATCTGGCCCTCTCCTCATGCTTCTATTGGCACTTGTGTTTAATTTGTGCATTCTTAACGCCATAACTAACTTCATTAGCTTGCAAATGGAGGTGATAAAGTTACAGCTCTTAGTAGCACAATATAGGCCTTTGGAACAACAAAAACCTTATGGAATTTTTAAAGTCAAGTGTTGATGCTTGTCCACAAGTGGAAAAAGCATCAAAATGGGGGAATGAAGAGGAGGATAGCCTTGAAAGAGGGTTGTGAAACATAGTAAACTGTCAATTAAAAGCTGTAACCTCGGACAGAGCTGTAAAACATGAGGAATTGCCCATTAGAGCCATGCAAAAGTTCAGGATCCAGGTGAAGGGCACCATGCAGAGATAAGCACCCATTCCTGACCTTCTTTGTCTCTACTTCTAAATAAACTTTCCAAAGCAGGTCTCCCCTGCTGACCTTATCTAAACAACATTAAGTCCCCAGCTCACTACCAGCCCAATTAGCCTAAGCAATCTTAGGTCTCCAACTCACTGGTTAGGACACCATAACCTGAGCACATTTTTGTAACCTGATGCCCTGCACTGCCTTTTAAATATCTTGTGAATCCTTTGTTCAGTGCTCAGACACAGGTACACATCTGGGTCTGCTGGCTTAAAAATAAAATCTGAGTTCTCCACTCCTCCGAGTGTCACTTGGTTTCTTGTCTGACTATACTGCCACAACAGTTAGCTCATATGACAGTTCTATTTTTAGTATTTTGAGGAGCCTCCATACTGTTTTCCATAATGGTTGTACTAATTTACATTCCTACCAGCAGTGTATGAGGTTTCCTTTTCCCCACATCCTCGCAAACATTTGTTGCTTGTGTTCTTGTTGGTAGTCATTCTAACAGGAGTGAGGTGGAATCTTAGCATGATTTTTATTTGCATTTACTTTATGGCCAGGGATGTTGAATATTTCCTCATGTGGTTTTTGGCCCACTTACCTCATTTTTTAAATGAGTTGTGTACATATTCAATGATTTAATAAGGTATATCAACTGTAACAGAAATGTCAAAAAGACACAAAGCAAAACCTTGGGATTCAGCTAAGTACATTATGACTGGCAAAGAGGGAAGTCGGTCCCCAAAAAGTACTTTCAAATTAATACCTTTATAAAATTTTACTTACACTATATATGTATATATAATATACATATATTAGTTATTTACACATTGTTGCTGCTTTTATAATGAAGTTCTTTGTTTCCTCTTCAATTTCTGTGCACATAGCTTCATTTTCTAAGTACTAAATAAAGGTTGTTTAAAAGAACAGACGTTACATGTAAAAACATTATGTTAAGCAATGTCTGAATATTTGGGTTAACATTAATTTCTTGTTTCACCCTTTCCTTTTTTAAAAAACAAATTGTAAAAACTTTGATAGGAAGTATAAAAATAAAGGAAATGGGGGTGAGAGTAGGCGCAGGAGAGATTCTTCCAGCAGATGTGTTCTGTTTGTAACAATTTATTCTCTCAAATCGGTTAATGTGCTAAAGGGAAGACAGGCTTATACACCACAGGCTACTTGCTTCATTTCTGGGCCAGCAGATTACTACCATGAATTACAACTGAACACTGACATCCTGAACACATGCCTGTCACTATGGTCAGAACTTCCCTCTGGCCAGAAACAGCCCACTCTATCTCTGTCAACTTTGTACAGAGAAGCTGACACTGAAATCCCCAGTTGTGGGACAAGTGAGGATCTGGTGGCTCAAGAATGCCAGGGATCTCCTACCAAAACAGATGCCAGACTGGAGGAGGAGCTGCTTTAAATGGTACTTGAATCAGCCACGGGGAACATGAATTATGAAGCCTTGCACCCAGTCTCCAATGAAACTGCTAGGAAGGTGGAGGCATCCCAGGAGGGCTAAATTATCTCTGAGGAAGCTTCCTGTGGTGCTAGGTTGTGGCCTCATCTTTACCCAAGAGGCACTACAGGACTCCTGTCTTCAGCTTGATCTGAGAGCTGTTTTCCCCCACAGCCCAAATCAGCAACAGAAAATTACTCTGCAAACAAGGCTTGCAGCTCTGTAAAAAGGCAGTGCCACTGACTTCTCCCTTGGGCCCTTAAGCTGAAGGGGAAGTGGGCTGAAGCCCTTGGTAGAAGCTGAATCACTGGAAACCAAAAGAGAGATAGCTGTGGAGCACCCAGCTGGCCATACCAGGAAGCCTAGCGCTAGGGGTAGGAAACCATGCTGAAAACTTTCCCAGCAGACTGCAAAATGAACTTCCATGTGGGACACAGTTGTTACTCCTCCCAGACCTCTTCCTTGCACAAAAGGAGGAATCAATCAAGGGGAGGGATGGGGGAACGGGAGGCCAATCCAGAGACTGCATGCTTACGTGGATATGCAATAAAAAGAAAACCCTGGGGTTACTTGGTGGAGGTAGAGGGTGGAGCGTGGTGGGTGGAGGGTGGAGGACTACCGGTTTCTGGGTTTCCCTTCTTGCTTGAGAAGCCTTTTTGTTTTGTTCTCCTATGTTGCTATCTACTTTGTTATACTTTACTACTTTGTTTCAATATATTTGGTTTCAATAAACCCTGCTTCCTTTGTGCCTTTACTATCTACTTTGCCTTATTTTCCCTGCTGGGCTGCAGGCCTGGGTCCATGGACCCTGCAGTTGGAGAGGCCAGCAGAGTATTCGTGGGTGGGCCCCACTCTGGCCTTGCCTGGTGCCCCAAGCCCAGGCTGCCCTGCTGCTGCTCCAACCAGTCTCTCCTAGCGATGGGCTGTGTGGGCTTAGGAGCAGTGCACCATGTGGCTGCCTGGCTACTAGGCACTAGATTGGGAACTTTCCCCACCTGGGGCCCACACTGAGCCTTGGGCATTGCTGACACCCACCCTAATGCCGCCTATGCTGCCATCAGGAGATGGCGGAAAGCAGGACAAGAAGAGTCCTTCTATGTGTGTGACTTAGACTTTGAAAGTACAGCCCTTCACAGACACATGGAGGAAAAGGTTCCTCCTCTTCAGTTACTATTATTAACCATTCATGGGCATTTGTCTTCTTCAAGATTCTTTGTTAGAAGTGCCATTACCAAATGGTGATCAAAGAAACACTCGGGAGTCGCTCAGCCAGGCAAAAAGAGAAGTTTTATTTCTGCAGAAGGGTGCAGACACAGACCATAGTCTAATAGACAGAACACACTGAGCTGAAATTCAGCTCAGTTTTTGTCTGTTTGCCCCTCACCCTGATGGACAAGTTTGGGTTCAAAATCTTCCTGACTGGTTATTGTTTGGAATAAGGGCAAGGTTTCCAGCTCAGTGACATTTTACAATTTAATGAGAGAGTGATTACTCATGGTTTACAGTTCATTGAGGGGGTGATTTCTGAAGGTTCCCAGCACACAGGGTGCTGACATTTTTACTCATGGTTTTAGGAGTACAAAGTTTAAATGAAGATGATAAGGTTTTATTAGGCTGCAGAAAAGACAGGTCAAGCTGTTTGAGATTAGGGCATTTGGCGATAAATAGCTCTTTAGGGAGGTTAGCTAGCATCTACAAAATGATAGTTATACATTAACTACTTTGGCAGAAAAGACCTGACTTTCTCACAGAGCTCACTATTTTTAACTTATAAAACTCTGTAAGAGCAGGGTGTGATAGTATAGACCTAGAGACTCAGCTAGAGCTTGGGAAAGGGCGATAATAACTTTCAGGCCAGGCTGGGCACCATAGTGAGACACTGTTTGGTTTAAAATTCTGCTTATCTACTGTATTATTTTGTCAGCAGAGAGATGCCTGAATTTTAAGTAGCCCGTGTAGTACTAGTTGGCAGATGAGAGCTAGTGAGAACTAGAAAAAAGAGGGAGGAAGGCCAGAACTCCAGTAAACCCTAACCAGTTTCTAATGGTGTTGGACTTTTTGAGATCCAAGTTTAAAATTATGGACCATCTAGTTTTGGATTTTTTTATAGTTCAGAACTAGTGAAATCTTTATAAACGTAGAAGAACGTCGCTCAAGTTGGACTGGTATACTTCTGAGGCTGTTCTTAGGACTGCAATAATGCAGCTGTAGTAAAGGGAAGCAAAAGCAATTTTCCTGTGCAGAAAGCATTCATCCATTACATGATTCTAGCTCCTGTCTGTGTGACTCCACAGAAACTGTGATACAAAAGGAAAACATAAAATTGTTTTAGGATTCAATTTCTTGGTATCAACTTCAACTTGGGTATAAATTAGTAGAGGATTTTTAAAGGGAAAAAAAGACTCCACTCTATACTGAAAAAGCTGTTATTATATTAGTAATGCTTTCTTTCTTCTCTGCAATTCCTTTTTGAAATAGAAAAGTCTAACTAAAAAGCTCAGGAGCCCAAAATACAAGAGACACTCTTCTTAGAAGAACACACTAAGTGCACTTCAGCCCTAAAGTTTAAATTATGACATAGATGGCCAAGGTGTGATTTAACATGGCATCAGTGTGGTGTTGCACATTTAATTAGGTCATAAAAACCAAGGAATATTCAGGTTCTAATATATTCAGAACTAATGTCTCTACAAAGCTAGATTTCAAAAAGCATGCCCAATCTCTGTACAGCAATTCAGGACTAAAAGTCATATGGAATCTAGAGTCATATCATCATTTCAAAAAGAAATTTAATCATCATATGCTTTCTAGTTCAAGGCAACTATCTTTCTATAGTTAGAAAAGCTTTCATTGTCTATATAAAATTAAACTTAAATGACTGTTAGTCTTCCTTAACACAGTGCAATTCATAGGATTAGCTTGCTAGGCCCTGTTTAGCTATTGTCCAAGTATTTTGAATGTTGTATTTTCATTTCAGTTCACTTAAAAACAATTCTTCTTGGACACATATGCTATTTAGTAGTTTGTTTTATTTGCAAATGCTTAAAATAAAATAATGCCAGTATTAATTTTAAATGAATTTTGAAATAGAGTGCACACTATTTCGACTTGTTAATGTGTGTTGATCTGTTATAGCATGGCATGGTCTCTCTTGTTGAATATCCCTCCAACATCTAAGAAGAATGTATTTTCTGCTTGTATTGGATGAAGTGCTTTATAAATGACAATTAGATCCAGTTGGTCATTGGCATTGTTCAGTTCTTCTGTATGTTTGATAATTTTCTGTCTCCTAATTCCTATCTGTTACTGAGAGAGGAATGTTAAAGTGCATTACCATATTTATGAATTTGTCAATTTCTCCTTAAATGCAGTCATTTTTATTTCATGAACTTCGTAGCTGTATGATAAGGCTTCTGCCTCCTTGCTTAATTAATCATTTCTTCACTGTGTAGTATATGTTCATATTCTTGATAGATTCTTTTCTATAATATTAACGCATCCAACCCAGATATCTGCAATTATTAATTCTATAGTATATCACTTCAGTAGCTTTACTTTTACCTTGCATTATATTTAAAGTGCATTTTTTTCTTTTAAAAAAAATCTAATCTGATAATGCCTAATCTTAACTGCTTATTTGAGACCATTCACATCTAATATAGTTACTTATCTAACTAAAATCGCAATTATAAATTTATTATTGTATTCCAAAGTTTAAAAACCATTTTCATAAGTGTAATTTTAATTTATAGTTCATGTTTAAAAATTAAAAATGGAGAAAGTGTCAATTAAGCCCTATTGTCAGGTATAAATTCTTAAATGTGGATGATAACCAGTACTTGAATTCACATAAATTCACATACTTAAATGCTGTCCATCAAAACTGCAGTGACCTACTATAGTACTGTACTACAGTTACTGCAGTGTAACTCAAGGGTATATGGGACTGATGTCATTGGAATAAAAGCTAGACTCTCCACAAGGCTTCAGATCCCACCATGTCAATAGCTCACAGAAAAACTTTTCTTTACAATTATTGATTGTGCACTGTGAATTCTAGAAAATACACATATCTTAATATCTTTTAATTCTAATTCAGGGAGGAAGAGAGAGAGCAGGAACTGGGGTTCAACTGGCATTTGGAAGTAAACATAACAGTCTTGTTCATCCAGACCCAATTTCTCAAGAGGGGCATTTTGTGAATATAGAAAATGTACATTAAATATTCCAACTTCTGCCTTTGGTTCTACAACATGTAAAAAATGTCCTCATGGGAGTGATGGAACTAAGAAACCATGAAGTCTGATAACCCAATATGGTAGTCAATTATCCCTGTTGTTACGTTTCCTGTTGAATGAGAGCTGTATGATACCCTGGGATCATCACCTACTTGTCAGCCCATCTGAGGAAAGAGGACTAAGAAGAGATGCTAACTTTTTCTTTATATATATCAAGTAAGGCAGATGTGGTAGCATTTGCCTATAATCCCAAAGCAGATGAAACAGGACGATTAGGAGTTCAAGGCCAGCCTAGGTGACATAGAAAGTTGAGGCTAGTCTGGCTTACATAGTGAGACCCTATCTCAATTATATTTGTATATTCATACAGAGACATATATAGGTTAGTAATTCCATTAATTTTATCTGATTTCTTTATGATATTCAAAAAGCATAGTAGGAGATGACTATGACATAACAGGACTATCGATTTAATAATTTCAGTACATTTGATCAGAACAGTATCTAATGGGCTGATAAATATCAATTACTCTTTATTCTTCTACTAAATACATAGTCCATAGGTATTTTGTACAAGTCATGAAATCTCTGATTAGGTTCTAATCCTCTCCTGGTTCACTCACTTGGTAATCAAATATTAATCTCACTGTGAGGATTCAAAGGGAAAAAAGGGCCACCACACTTTTAAGGGAAGTAATGACTTTAATTAAATATGTGATTAGGTAGTGTTTCCTATATTTCATAAAGAAAATATAGACATTTTTGTTGGGGGATGTGTGTGTGTAACAGATGGTAGTGATCCATAGCTCCCTGGATCACTGGGACACAGGTTAATCATGTTTGAACACTATTACATGCTGTGAAAACACTGTCACAGATAAGCCTTTGTTATCAGAACCCTTCCAAAGTTTATTTTTCTTTTAGATGTGTTAAGATGTCAGGGACTAAAGAGTCTTAATCTTCTAGTTAACAGCTGTTTGACCTGACCCTTATCCAGCCCCAACTGCCTTACAGAAAGGGCTGCCAGCCAGGCAGCTGAGTTGTCATCATTCCAGTACCCAAAGCATCACTGTAGTTCCAGAAAGCATTGCCCCAGCAAACAGTATTTACTGTCCATTTGCCACCATAACAGCCAGTTCTACCAGGCCAGTGATGAGGGGTAGGGCACTTTGACCCAACAGAAGACCTGTGATTGGTATAAACACAGTCCTTCATTTACATAAGGGGCCATACCTTGACTGGTGCAAACATGAGAGTACTGCTGTGATTGATGCAGACATCCTTGTCTCCCCACTTTTCTGGCTATATAAGCAGGATGCTCAGCTCACTTTGTGAGCAGCTGGGAGACACCCTCCTGTGCTGCACCCCAGGTGTTGCAACATCAGGTCCAAGTGGTATTGTCTGCTTTTGGTGAGATGGTAATAGAAAGAGAAGAAGCAGTAGCAGATACAGAGAGGCAATGGCAGCAAAAGGAGTGAGCTGCCTGGGCAGCAAGGCAGCAGTGAGGTGGACAAGTGATTCCTATGGCAATGGGAGCTGAGCTGACTGGCAGAAGCAGCTTCCAGCCTATTACAGGTGAGAAGCCTGGGCAAAACTGACCAAAACAGCAGCATGGGTGCCAGAGGTAGTTGAGAAAGAGAAAGTGATAGTAGCATAGACACAAAAGTAACAGGACATTGATGGTAAAAGTAAAACTGATAGTGGATGTTTGTATTGGCAGGCAGAGAGACCCCTCCCATGGCAAGGACACAAATGAGCTTTAACACTTAGGGTATACACCCAAACTCCATGCTGCTGCCCTCACTGTCAGGGTTTTCAAGTCCAAACTCAAGGCACATCCATTGCCCTAGTTGTCAAAGGCCCAGAGAAAAGTGCCACTGCCCTCTGTCATCTACTCCATTGCCTGCAAATGCCTGCAAGGCCTCAAAATAACTACAAGAGCTTCTCTATACCCATGATTTCTATCTGAGTAGAGCACAAGGATCCCAGACAGCTGGTTTGAACCACAAGGACATATGTGTGTGGCGGGGGGCAAATGCATATTTGTGCACACATAGGTACCCATGTACATTTGTATACTTACTACAAACTTAGAGCGGTTTTAAAGAGAAATATATACAAATATGTTTCCTATATTTTTTCTTCGAATTTTCATGCATATGGAAAAGGCAAGACATTGTGCCATTATGGAAAATTGAAGTATTTTCTGCTTAGTTCCAGACAGTGCATACAGTCTAGTAGTCTGAGTAAATAAAAGCTCTGTAGGGAGAAGAAGAGTGTATTCAACTGTGTTAGTCAATCTGTCATCACTGTGACAAATACCTGAGACCAGCAACTTAAAGGGAGAAGATTTATTTTGGCTTAAGGTCCAGAGATGTTAGTCTGTGATAACTTGGTTCCCCGTTTCTGCGCGTAAGTACTAATGTCCTGTAGTGTGCCAGTACATTATCAAAGTGCATGGCAGAGGCAAACTGCTCACCTCCATGGCAACCAGAAAAGAGAAAGCAACAGAGAGAAAAGAACGTGCTAGGGAAAATATATGACCTTTCAAAGCACACACTCAGTGACCTACTTCCTCCAACTTCCTTGCCTCCTAGTTCCCCCCACCTCCAAAAATGGTATTCCATTTTGAAACAGTCAACAGGTTAATCCATTCATTGGGCCAAAGCCCTCATAAACAAATAAACTCTCAATAGCACCACCAGCTGAGGACCAACACTTCAACACAAGAGCCTTCGGTGGAGATTTCATATCCAAAGCAGAAATATAGATTTGTATATTCATAGTATACCCCAAAGCTGTTACCTTTCCCTTACAGCAATGAAAGGCACATGAGGTGAACTAGCCCTTCTGTCTTCATGCCCAAATGACATATTCATTAGTGCTTGGATTAATGTATCTTATTGTACATACCGTTAGATTGATCTGTTCCCCTAGTAGGAATAACCTATCTAAGCTTGATGAGATGGTGATTCACTAGTGAGAAAAGAGAGGTAAAGCACTTGAAGAGCAACACTGTGGCAAAACACAGCAGATATATCAGGGAACGACTTCTGAATAAGACAGTTGGCAGTTGGACATTCTTTTTGTATTTTTATTGGAAAGAAAATGTATGCCTGAACAATGTACCAACATGACCATGATACAAAATTCAGTCTCATGATATTCCCAGGTAACCAAGTGCTACACAGACAGTGTACACACTCTTCTTCCTGATTTACCTGGAAGCTCTAATGAGAAACTTCTCATCATCCCTCTCGTCACTGCTAACCAGCATCTCCAATCACCCACATATTTCATCCTGAAAAGTTTATTCTTGATTCATATCTTCTGTATTTCTGCCATGATCTCAAATCCATGGTGAGCTATAATGATAAATCAGTCCATATCCTTCTTGGGATGTGTCTCATAGATTCAACTTACTATTTTTATTCACTGGCCCAATTTTCACTCCATCTGCTGACTGCTATCCTGCCCTCTGACATCCTCCACAGTATGAGTCCACTATAAAAGGGAGAAAAAGGAACCTATGTGCAAATGATGACTGCAGCATTGATTAGCATTGATAGGCACTCTCATGGTACAGGCACATTCTCTGTCCATTTCTGTGGGCCCACATAGTGTATCAGTTCTCGCATGATGTTCCATTACTTGTTATGAGGTTATATGGGGGAAGGCAATTATTATCCCTACCTGTTTTTAAAAATAATCATTTTTTATATTTTTTCAGTGCTCAAATTCCATCTGCAGAGTGGATGCTTGTTCAACCTATGTGTCCTATGACAGTATGGTGACTTTCTCCCTCTTTCATGCAGTTATTGCAAATTTATATTTTTACCTTCACTAAAAGTGTTGACATTTTTGCTTTAAATTTTTTCTCACCCCCCACCTTAAATCTTCTTATCTATATCCTGAGAAACCAATTTGTGCATAAGGCCTCAGAAAAAGTGCTTTCTGGGAAATGTTGAAGGGAGTTTTTATTGAAGTATGTAAAAACTCATTTAAATGAATGATCTGATTGATCAGTTCTTTAAATTGCATACTTCTGTTGCTTTTCCAAGCAATGCAACAATATATTGTGTTAACAGATCATGATCACAAGATTTTATCTTAATTGAGTAATTAATAATTAATGTTTTAGAACTATTCCTTTAATGACTCCATTTCAGTAACATTTTTGTATCATAATCATCTATTAGGGAGTGAATTCTTGACATTTGCATTTGGTATCAGTCTTTGTATGTAGTATAAATTCACAACATATTTTATAATTTAGGGATGCATATTGTACATATATGTGTCAATAATTAAAATAAAGATGCATAAATCAATTTGATTTTAATATTTTTGGCTTGTGCTAATTAAATATTTATTAGTATGATCCAGAGCAGAGCCATCCAAGAAATGGTCATGTTACTATGTTCATTCTTCAGTCAATAATAAAGAATGTCTAGAAATGGTCACAACTCTCATATTAAAAGATTAAATTCAAATTAATCTCAGAGAAAATTATTTTCTCTTAAATAAGCTCAAAATAACATGCTACAGAACTGATTCTGTATATAGGTAACTTAAAAAACTGAATTCTCCCAAAACTAATGAACCAATAAAGAAATGGGCAAGTGAACTAAACAGAACTTTCTCAAAAGAAGAAATTCAAATGGCCAGAAAACACATGAAAAAATGCTCACCATCTCTAGCAATAAAGGAAATGCAAATTAAAACCACGCTAAGATTCTACCTCGCCCCTGTTAGAATAGCCATTATCAGCAACACCACCAACAACAGGTGTTGGCGAGGATGTGGGGAAAAAGGAACCCTCTTACACTGTTGGTGGGGATGTAGACTAGTACAACCACTCTGGAAAAAAATTTGGAGGCTACTTAAAAAGCTAGACATCGATCTACCATTTGATCCAGCAATACCACTCTTGGGGATATACCCAAAAGACTGTGACACAGGTTACTCCAGAGACACCTGCACACCCATGTTTATTGCGGCACTCTTCACAATAGCCAAGTTATGGAAACAGCCAAGATGCTCCACCACTGATGAATGGATTAAGAAAATGTGGTATCTATACACAATGGAATTTTATGCAGCCATGAAGAAGAATGAAATGTTATCATTCACTGGTAAATGGATGGAATTGGAGAACATCATTCTGAGTGAGGTTAGCCTGGCCCAAAAGACCAAAAATCGTATGTTCTCCCTCATATGTGGACATTAGATCAAGGGCAAACACAACAATGGGATTAGACTATGAGCACATGATAAAAGTGAGAGCACACAAGGGAGGGATGAGGATAGGTAAGACACCTAAAAAATTAGCTAGCATTTGTTGCCCTTAATGCAGAGAAACTAAAGCAGATACCTTAAAAGCAACTGAGGCCAGTAGGAAAAGGGGAACAGGTACTAGAGAAAAGGTTAGATCAAAAAGAATTAACCTAGAAGGTAACACCCATGCACAGGAAATCAATGTGAGTCCATACCCTGTATAGCTATCCTTATCTCAACCAGCAAAAACCCTTGTCCCTTCCTGTTATTGCTTATACTCTCTCTACAACAAAATTAGAAATAAGTGCAAAATAGTTTCTGCTGGGTATTGTGGGGTGGGGGGCAGAGGGAGGGGGTGGAGTGGGTGGAAAGGGAGGGGGTGCGGGCAGGAGGGAGAAATGAACCAAGCCTTGTATGCACATATGAATAATAAAAGAAAAAAAAACAGAAATGATTCTGAATGTATCTCTCATTTCCACATATTGAATTATCTGTGTTCCCTTTTCCTATTCAATAGCTTTTCACAAATGAATCTTCCTTTTCTTTCCTACTTAATTTTAATCATTTCTTCTGTTCTTGACTTTCACTTTCTTTTTTCTTCTCATTATTTTTTTCCTTCTTTGGTTTTTCTTCATTATTATTTTTGGTCTTTCCTTCTTCAATTTAACATTCATTTTTCTCTTTCAGCTACTCAATTATAAGCTCCTTTCACTGATAATTATTATTCTACCTGATTTGTCACTCAGATTACCCTAACAACTACAGAAAACACATTACTTCTACCTTCTTTGAAGTGACATTGTAAAAAAGACTGCTGCTGAATCTGTATGTTCAATGTTGAATTTGAGTCCAAACTTGCACTGGTTGATCTGACCTTGTCACTACTCGTATATCTTAACACTTTCCATTAGCTGTTTTTATTTGTCTTTATAACTTGAATGTCACATCTATCCAACTTCCTTATAGCTCAAGTTCTAGTAGTTACTAATCTACATTCATAATGACATTTTTAACTTCCATGAGTGAAAACAACATATGCCACTTGTATTTCTGCATCTGGCTTATTTCACTTAATATAATCTTGTCTAGATCCATCCATTTTAATGAATGAAAAATGTTTTTATGGCTCTCTAATGTTGTATTACCTACATATACCACATGTTGGCCCATTAATTCATCAATGAGCACCTAGCTTTATGTCATGTCATAGCTATTATGAATAGAACTTCAGAGACATGGAAAAGTAGGAACCTCTTTGGAATGTGGATTTTATTTTCATTGGCTATATACCCAGAAGTGAGATAATTAGATCATATGGTAGATCTGGTGAAAGCAATCTTGAGAAAGAAGAATGAAGTTGGAGGCATCATACTTTCTGAGTACAAAATATTTCTAAAACATAATTAAATCAATAATTAAATTTACTAGTATAAAGACTAACATTTCATCAATGAAACAGAAAACTATTTATGTGCTGTATTGCATTTATTGATTTGTATATGTTGAAGCATCTTTGCAACCCTGGAATGCAACCAGCTTGTATGATTTTTTTAATGTGCTATTGATTTCCATTTCCAAGTATTTTACTGAGAATGTTTGCATTTGGTTCATCAGTGAAATTGGCGTATGGTTTTCATTTTTGTTGTGTCCTTATCTACTTTTGGTGTCAGGGTTAATACTGGCTTCATAGAATAAGTTTGGTATCCTTCCTTCACTTTCTATTTTATGGAATATTTTGGGGAATATTGGTGTAAGTTCTTTAAAGTTCTGGTAGGATTCAGTAAGGAATCTATTCAGTCCTGAATTTTACTTTGTTGGCAGACTTTTATTACAGTTTCAACCTTATTGCTCATATTGATCTGATTAGGTATTGCGTATCCCCTTTTCCAATGTTGGTTCAAAATTCATGTCTAGACCTTGAGGTGCAGTATTAGCATTAAATTATTTTATATCTATCTAATTTTTAATGTAGGCACTCCATCTATAAACTTCTGTGTTAGAGCTGTCTTTGCTGTGCTTCATATGTTCTGGTAAGTTGTGTTCTCACATTCATTGGATTATAGGAATGCTTTAATTTCCTCTGTGATTTATTCAACAGCTCACTGACCATTCAAAAATATTGTGTAACCTCCCTGTATTTGTATATTTTCTCTAGTTGGTTTCTAGTGTTATTCCATTATGGTCTTATAAGATGTAGAAAATTATTTCATTTTTCATATTTGTTAAGAATTCCTTTTATGGCATAAAACATGATCAGTTTAGGGGAAAGTTCCATGGGTTGCTAAGAAGAAGGTGCTTTCCACTGCTTTGAAATGGAATATTCTATACAGTCCATTTGATCTATGGAGCACGTTAATTCTGAAGTGTCTTTGTTGATTTTTAAATTATTTTTCTACATATGACAGGGGAATACAGAGGTCACCAACTTTTATTGTATTTGGACCTATCTTTACCTTTATGTACACAAGTCTTTGTTTTATGAAATTAGGTAGAGGAATGTTTGGAGCATATAATGTACAATTTGCATGGTTACATGGTTTTTGCATTTCCAGCATACATGAACCAATTAATGTAATAGAGAACATACAGATTTCTATTTTGTATAATTGATCTTATGATGATATTGTTCCTTTTGTTAATATGTAGTGACTAATTTTGGCTTGAAACCTTCTTAGATATCAGTATAGTTACTCATAATTGCTTTCTAATTCCATTTGATTAGGAAAGTATTTTTCCATCATTTCAATTTCAGTTTATGTGTGTCTTTGCCAGTAAGTTGTGTTTTCTACATACAGCAAACACATGAATCTTGTTTTTTAATCTAATCAGCCAGTCATCCTCTTAAAATCATATTTATGATTGTTATCAAAAAGTTTGTGCTGATTCCTGTTATTTTTGTTGCTGTTACTTTCCTGATTATATTAAATAGTCTGTGTTCTTTGCTTTCTGCCTCATTCATCTTAGAGGTTTGCTGACTTACTTAATTAATAATGTTTGATTCTTTCATAATTCTCATTTGTTCATCAATTTTTCTATTTAGATTTAGTATTTTCCTAGCTCTCATGATTATGTACATCTTTTCTCTTCTTCCATATTTAGGATTGCTTTAATTATCTTCTGTAATTCTGGCTTAGTGATCATGAATTGTTTTTGCTTAAGATTATGCTTATTGTGGCAGGTCTTTATTTCTTTTTCAGATTTAAAGACTAACATTTCAGGATAATGTAATCCCGGTTGGCAATTGTTTAGTTTCCTTTTTCTGGCAGTAAAATAAATTTTTATTTTAAAGAAAATTTTCCAAACAAATCTGAATAATCCTGATATGTATGAACTAATCGTAATGAAGTGTTTTAATTAAAATTTTTATAACTTCTGAATAAGTTTAAATATCTAATTAATTAAAAAAACATTTTGGTGCGGAAGACTGAAAATAGATCCCTGTTTTTCACCCGGTACCAAAATCAATTCAAAGTGGTTCAAAGACCTTAATATAAGACCTGAAACTTTGAAACAACTCCAAGAAGCAGTAGGAAATACATTAGAACATGAAGTATAGGGAATTACTTCCTAAACAGAACTCAAAAGGCTCAGCATCTAAGAGAAACAATGAAAAAATGGAACTGCATCAAACTAAAGAACTTCTGCACAGCAAAGCAAACAGTCACCAAACTCAAGAGACAGCCCACAGAATGGGAGAAAATCTTTGCCAGCTACTCATCTGATAAGGGACTAATATCCAAAATCTACCAGGAATTCAAAAAACTCAGACCCCAAAGAATCGACACCTCAATGAAGAAATGGGCACATCAGTTAAACAGAGAATTCTCAAAGGAGAACTTCTTCTCATGAAGAAGTGTTCAACTTCCCTGTTAATAACAGAGATGCAAATCAAAACAACACTTAGATTTCATCTCACCCCAGTTAGAATGGCCAGAATGAAGGGTAATAATAAAAACAAATGCTGGCGAGGATGTGGTAAAACAGGAACCCTTATACACTGCTGGTGGAAATGCAAATTAGTACAACCACTGTGGAGAATAATATGGAGATTCCTCAAAAACTAACGATAGAACTGCCATGCATCCAGTGATACTTGTAGCTCCTGGGCATCCACCCAAAAGAAGGTAAAACAGGATACAGTAGAGATACCTGTTCACTGATGTTCATCACAACACTATTCACAACAGCAAAGTTCTAGGAACAACCCAGATGCCCTACAACTAATGAATAGATCATGAAATTGTGGTATATGTACACAATAGAGTGTTACTCAGCCACAAGGAATAATGGCATGGGGTTTGAAGGTAATTGGAGGACATCATGTGAAGTGAAGTTAGCCAAGATCAGAAACACAAAAGACGCATGTTTTCTCTCATAAATGGAAGACAGACCCAAAGATAAAGAAATACACAAAACCAAACATGACCATATACAAACTCAGTTGTAGAACACGTTTGTAACACTGTAACTACTCTATGGAACTCTGGGAAAGATAGAAAGAGAAGAGAATGATAGGGTATCAGTAATTTCACATAACATAGGATGTGAAGGTAGAGAATATAAGGATGTGTATTGAAAAGTGAGATGTGGGAGGTAAAGGGGCAAAGGAGACTAATCAAACGGACTAAACAGACCAAAGTAAAGCACACCCACAGAGGGCATACAATGAGACAGCCCTTTGAATGTCAACTCAAATTTTAATTATGAAAACCAGGACTGTAAAATAGTCACGGTGTGTGCGGGGGTGACACTAGTGGGAGGGAGAGGGTTAGCGAAGGAGATTAAGGTGATGATATATGGTAGATGGACTTCATATACCTATAAAAAACAGAAATAGGAAAACATCTTGTAATTGCCTTAACGGGGATGGGGAGGGGCTAAGGGGGAGAGACGGCAATGTGCAATGTAAGTCTAATCAGAATTGTCACTGTGAAACGCCCTCTGTATCATGAAAATATCCCAATAAAAATTTATTTTTAAAGCAATGCTCATTACTTGAAATTTTTAAGATGAAACTGGACCTTAAAACATGCATAAATGAATGACTGAGCAAGGGAAGGGTGAACAGACTACAAGATCAAAAATCTGACTTGCCACTATCTTGAACATTGGTTTCAATGAATTTTTTAATGTTTTTATTAGTACATAATAGTTGTACAGGGGGGTTAATTGTGACATTTCCCTGTATGTATACAGTGTACCCCAGTTTGTATCATCGCTTCCATTTTCCCTCTTCCCTCTCTCCCTTCATAAAATGACTTGGACATATTTTAATGTTTCTTATTCATACATATGTAGAAAATACATCAACCATATTCACTCTCCTTTGTTATTTTCATTTATCTTCTCCCTCCCACTAGTACTCTCCACTTGACATGAGCTGTTTTACATTCCTGTTCATTATTTAAGTGTGTGTTCACTGTTCGGGGGGCCCTTAATCAGTCTAAGCCCCTTAATTACTCTGATAGTGAATCATATTGAAACACATCACATCCCTGTAAGATTAAGGCACAACAAAATGCACTGGAAATTGTTGAACAATACGGGATAAAGCAAAGGGGCAAAGAAGGCAATTATTTACTTTCAAGGCTTAAAGTACATTATTACTAGTCCTTCTGGCTTTTAATGGATTATGCTGAGAGTTCTTCTGGTGTTCTGGTGGGCTTGCCCTTGTATGTAACTTGGTGCTCCTCTTGAACCTTTCTTTGCTCTTTACTTTTAGTGTATTAATGATAATGTGATGTGAAGATGTTCTTTTCTGGCTATGTCTGTTTGGGGTTCTAAATGCCTCCTATACAAGACTGTCCATAACTTTCCCTAGATTTGGGGAAATTTCTGATATTACTTCACTGAATAGGTTTTCTCTGCCTTTAGTCTAAATTATATAATAACAAAGATTGATAAGTTAGTCTCTTAATTATTGTCAAGGTATATTGGAATTCATGGCCATAGGTATTCTTTTTGTTTCATTAATATATGAACATAATAATTCATCATCCTTTTCTCCAAGCGCTTATGTTCTATGTTCTGCTTGATATAGACTGGTGATGCTTTGCACTGTCTTTTATTTGATTTGTTTGTGCTGCTATTTTCTGAATTTTCCATTTGTTCTTAATTTCAAAATATCTGTACCTATGCTGAATTTATGGTCCATATCATGTATTGCTTTACTTACTTCATTCAGTTGTTTTTGGTATCATCTTTGAATTCATGGATTTATGGAAACTATTCTCTATCCCTTGAACATGAATGACAGTTATGCAAAACAGATTCTGGTTGGGAGTGGGTACCAGTGGGAGGGGAAGGGGAAGTGTAGGGTGTGAGCATGGCCTAAGTACTTTATAAACATGTATGAAAATAGAACAATGAAATCTGATAAAATTGTTTGAAGAAGATGGAGTGGGGTAGGGCAGTGATAGAGGCAATGAATTTAATTGGGGCAAATTGTGTGCATGTATGGAAATATCACAATGAAACACCATCATAAAACTATTATATGCTAATAAAACTGGGGGCTAGGAGAGAGAAGGGGCTCCTTACCTATCGTTCAGTGTTGTGCAGCATGTACGTCTCCTGTCTTGGATTTTGTTTTTGTAGAGTGCCACTAGTGTGCATCTGCAGATCTTCCAGGCACCTGACTTTTTAGTTGATCTTTAACTTCAATCATTTTAAAACTTAGACTTTTGAATTATTTTTTCTGGTGTTTCTTCTCCTTGAGATCTTTGTGTTTGGTTATTGAAGAGTTGTTAACTTTTGGAAGAGTCATTTTTTTCCTTGCTTTTCATATCTCTCATGTGACTATGTTGTGATTTATGCATGGGTTAGGATTGATGTCTCCTCAGCTATTATATGAAGATCTTCTTAATGATCAACTTTCTCTTGAGGGCTCAATCTTCAGTGTACCTTATATGGAGTGTGGAAAAAATCCATAACAACATTAAAACAAGACAGATATATAAGCATAGTAAACAGAAATTTAAAAATAGCAACTAGCACTCTGAAAAGAATGGAAAAGGGCAAAATAATATAAGATAAAGTGAGAAATTAAAAACTAATAAATGCACAATCAATAATGATACAGTAATAAAAGGGGATGGAAATATAAAAAGAAATAGAAAGCAAAATAGGAAAGAAAATAATAATACAGGACAAAGGTTTAAGAAAAAATAGTAAGGGAAAACAAAATAAAACAAAACAATAAGAAACAAAAGTAGGGGGAGAAGAGGAAAACTTGTTCCAGAAGGAACAGTCTGTGGGAGCAGCAGAATTTCTGCACATGGAAAAGGGAAGAACTGTCACTTGTTGAAACATGTTTTCTTTCCAGGTCTGAAGAAATGCTTGTGGATCTCTATGAGACTTTCCTTCTTTCTTTTGCTTATAGGCTCACTGAAGGGGATCTACTTCCTTTCTCTACCACCCTACCAAGTGTTTGATATGAAGGCTTTTTGTTTTTCATACAATTCTAAAGTACAACATTTCGAGGTTCTACCTGTACACTGATGATATTGTTGCACTCCAGTGTGTTTGCACCATGACCCACTCCTTGCAGCTACACATCTGCTGTTTTGTTTCAATCTAATGGAACTGCAGGAAAGTACTTGGTGTCTCTAATCCAGTATTTTCCAATCAGTTTGTAGATTTTGTTTAATGTTTTTGTTAGTGTATGGTGTCATGATTTTATGAGATTCATTGGGACATTTATTTCTCTAAGAGTTTGTTTAGTATCATTTCTACCTTCAATGACCTAGAATTTATTGATAGCTTTCTGATGGAGATTTTATTATGTTTATTTTATTTAATAAATATGGAATTACTCAGAATTTCTATTTTCATTATTAATTTTAACTGTTTGGGTCTAGATGAAATTTGTCAATTTCATCTAAGTTTTTATGATTTTGCATTAAAATCCTGATTAGTTTTACATGACTATAGTATCTAGAATAAGGTTTGTTTTTTTTTAAACTCTTGTTGTTAATTTGTGTTCCCCTTCTCCTTAAGCAGTCTAGGTATTACATATTATTGGCTTTGTTTCTGTATTCTTTTCAAATGACCAGCATCGAGGAGTGTGTGCTTGTGTTGTGTGGGTTTAAACTCAAGGTTTCATGCTTGCTAGGCAGGTGTTGTACCACTTGAGCCAAGACCCCATCCCTTTTTCCTATGGTTATTTTTTGGATAGTGTCTCGCTTTTTACATGGGCTTGCCTGAACTGCAGTCCTCCTATTTGCATTTCCTGCTATAGCTGGAATGACTTCCCTGGGACTCTCATGAACTGGGCTGACATTGAACCACAATCCTCTTAATCTTGGTCTCCCAAATTATACGCTTGAGCCAGCATGTTTAGCTTCAATTTTTTATAATTTCATTTCTTCTATTTTTTATGGTTTAATTTATTCTTCTTTCTCTATGTTCTTAGAATGTAAATTTAGGTAATTGAGTCTTGATATTTCTTCTTTTGTATTATTTAGAAACATAAAATTGCATCTAGTACTACTTTAGAAAGATTGCACATAATTTCCTGTGGTTTTATTTCCATAATCATTTGCTTTGAAATATCTTCTGTCTTTGAAAATGTGGTTATCCTTGAACTATTTAGAGGCAAACTGCTTAATTTCCAATATATAAAGATTTTTTGAAGATTTATACTGATTCCTAATTTATTATCTGAAATATGTTGTGTGATCAGAATACCTTTAAAAGTATTGAATTTTCCATTATGGTTTATTAATTTGTCCCTATTGCTTAATAATCTATATAAAAAACAAAATAATATTTCTTCTGAAATTTTCATGTGTGGTGGTCCACGATTATAAATTAAGTCAAGTTTGTTTGTTCATTTGAACACTTGATTATATTGTGCCTACTTATCCTACCAATTACTCAGAAAGAAGTATGTGTATTTATAGATGTAATTTTGATAGATTTCTCACTCCATGTTTGTTTTGCTTCAAATTTTTTCCTCACCTGTGAGTCTGATACTAGAAACATCAAATATCAGTGCATTTGATGTAAAATATTTTCCTTTCCCGTTGTCTCAAGTTTGATATTATTCATTTTATATTAATACAGGAATATCAGTTTTCTTCTTTTGATTTTCTTTTGTCCATTTGTTCCTCTTTATTTAAACAACATGTATCTTAGACAGCAATAATTGTGTCTTAAGTTTTATGTAATTTGATAAATTTTATCTTTTACTTAGACTATTCTGTCCATATATGTATTTATTTACTAGAGATGGTGAGTGTTTTTTCATGTGTTTTTTGGCCATTTGAATTTCTTCTTTTGAGAAAGTTCTGTTTAGTTCACTTGCCCATTTCTTTATTGGTTCATTAATTTTGGGAGAATTTAGATTTTTAAGTTCCCTATATATTCTGGTTATCAATCCTTTGTCTGATGTGTAGCTGGCAAATATTTTCTCCCACTCTGTGAGTGATATCTTCAGTTTAGAGACCATTTCTTTTGTTGAGACGAGCTTTTTAGTTTTATGAAGTCCCATTTATCTATGATATCTCTTAGTTGCTGTGCTGCTGGGGTTCCATTGAGAAAGTTCTTGCCTATACCTATTAATTCCAGAGTATTTCATACTTTTTCCTGTACCAACTTTAGAGTTTGGGGTCTGATATTAAGATCCTTGATCCATTTTGAATTAATATTGGTATAGGGTGATATACATGGATCTAGTTTCAGTTTCTTGCAGACTGCTAACTAGTTTTCCCAGCAGTTTTTGTTGAACAGTCTGTCTTTTCTGCATCATATATTTTTAGTGCCTTTATCAAAGACAAGTTGGTTATAGTTGTGTGGCTTCATATCTGGGTCCTCTATTTAGTTCCACTGGTCTTAATGTCTGTTTTTGTGCCAGTACCATGTTGTTTTTATTGTTATTGCTTTGTAATATAGTTTGAAGTCGGGTATTGTGATACCTCCTGCATTGTTTTTTTGACTGAGTATTGCCTTGGCTATTCGTGGCCTCTTGGCTATTCATTTCCATAGAAATTTAATGTTAGATTTTTCAATTTCTTGAATGAATGTCATTGGAATTATGATGGGAATTGCATTAAACATGTAGATGGCTTTTGGGAGTATAGACATTTTTACTATGTTCACTCTATCAATCCATGAGCATGGGTGATCTCTCCACTTTCTATAGACTTCTTCAATCTCGCTCTTCAGAAGTTTATAGTTTTCCTTGTAGATGTCATTCACATCTTTTGTTAGGTTTACACCGAGGTATTTGATTTTTTTTAACGCTATTGTAAATGGAATTGTTTTCATGTATTCTCTCTCAGTTTGTTTATTATTAATGTATAGAAATGCTAAGGATTTTTCTATGTTGATTTTATATCCTGCTACCTTGCTATAGCTATTGACGGTGTCTAGGAGCTTTTGAGCAGAGTTTTTTGGGTCTTTAGATATAGGATCATATCATCTGCAAGTAGGGATATTTTGACAGTTTCTTTACCTATTTGTATGCCTTTTATTCCTTTTCCTTGCCTAATTGCTCTGGCTAGGAATTCCAGTACTATGTTGAACAGGAGTGGAGATAGTGGGCATCCTTGTCTGGTTCCTGATTTTAGAGGGAATGGTTTCAGTTTTTCTCCATTAAGTATAGTGCAGGCTGTAGGTTTGTCATATATACCTTTTATAATGTTGAGGTACTTTCCTTGTAGCCCTAGTTTTCTTAGAGCTTTTATCATGAGATGGTGTTGGATCTTATCAAAGGCTTTTTCTGCATCTATTGAGAAGATCAAGTGGTTTTTGTCTTTGCTTCTGTTAATGTGGTTTATTACGTTTATTGATTTTTGTATGTTGAACCACCCTTGCATTCCTGGGATGAAGCCTACTTGGTTGTGGTGAATGATCTTTTTGATGTGTTGTTGAACTTGGTTTGCCATTATTTTATTGAGGTTTTTTTCATCAATGTTCATTAAGGAGATTGGCCTATGGTTCTCCTTTTTCTAGGTGTCTTTGCCTGGTTTTGGGATAAGTGTAATACTGGCTTCATAAAATGTGTTAGGCAGTTTTCCTTCCCTTTCTATTTCATGGAACATTTTAAAGAGGGTTGGTTTCAGTTCTTCTTTAAAGGTCTGATAGAATTCAGCAGAGAATCCATCAGGTCCTGGACTTTTCTTTTTGGGGAGACTCTTGATTGCTGCTTCAATTTCATTTTGTGTTATAGATCTATTCAGGTGATTAATATCCTCTTGGTTCTGTTTTGGATGATCATATGTATCTAGAAATCTGTCCATTTCTTTAAGATTTTCAAATTTCTTTGAATATAGGTTCTCGAAGTAGTCTCTGATGATTTTCTGGACTTCCATGCTGTTTGTTGTTATCTCCCCTTTTGCATTCCTGATTCTACTAATTTGGGTTTTTTCTCTCACTTTAGTCAGGTTTGCCAGGGGTCTGTCGATCTTGTTTATTTTTTCAAAGAACCAACTTTTTGTTTCATTACTTCTTTGTACTTTTTTTGGTTTCTATTTCATTGATTTCAGCTCTTTTTTTTTTATTTCTCTCCTGTTTGTTTTGGGATTTGCTTGTTCTTGTTTTTGTAGGAGTTTGAGATGTATCATTAGGTTATTGATTTGGGATCTTTCAGTCTTTTTAATATATGCACTCCTGGCTATAAACTTTCATCTCAGGACTGCCTTAGCTGTGTCCCATAGGTTCCCGTAGGTTGTGTTTTCATTTTCATTGACTTCCAGGAACTTCTTAATTTCCTCTTTTATTTCATCGATGATCCATTCTTCATTAAGTAATGAGTTATTTAGTTTCCAGCTGTTTGCATGTTTTTTGTCTTTACTTTTGTTGTTGAGTTCTACTTTTACTGCATTGTGATCAGATAGTATGCATGGTATAATTTCTATTTTCTTATATTTGCTGAGACTTGCTTTGTGCCCTAGGATATGATGTATTTTGGAGAAGGTTCCATGGGCTGCTGAGAACAATGTATATTGTGTAGAAGTTGGATAAAATGTTCTGTAGACATCAACTAGGTCCATTGGGTCTATTGTATATTTTAGGTCTAGGATTTCTTTATTGGGTTTTTTGTTTGGGTTACCTATCTATTGATGTTAATGGGTTGTTAAAATCTCCCATGACCACTGTGTTGGAGTTAATGTATGCTTTTAGGTCCTTCAGGGTATGTTTGATGAAATTGGGTGCATTGACATTGGATGCATATAGGTTGATAATTATTATTTCCTTTTGCTCTATTTCCCCTTTTTTAGTATGGAATGTCCATCTTTATCTCATTTGATCAATGTAGGTTTGAAGTCTACTTTGTCTGAGATAAGTATTGCTACTCCTGCCTGTTTATGGGGGCCACTGGCTTGGTAAATCTTCTTCCAGCCTTTCATCTTAAGCCTATGCTTATTTCTGTCTGAGAGATGGGTGTTCTGTAAGCAACAAATTGTTGGATCTTCCTTTTTAATCCAGTTCATCAAATAGTGCCTTTTGATGGGGAAATTAAGTCCATTAATATTAAGTGTTAGTACTGATAGGTATGTTGTGATTCCTGTCATGTAGTTGTCTTAGTTGTTTGAAGGTTTGATTGTGTGTACCTACATTGAGGTTGCTCTATACTTTCTTGCTTTTTCTTTTCCTGCAGTTTAGTGCTCCCTGCCCTTTCATGGTTATGTTGGGTTCCACTTTCTGTGTACAGAATCCTTTGAAGAATGTTTTGTAGTGGTATCTTTGTGGTCACATGTTGTTTTAGTTTCTGCTTATCATGGAAGACTTTTATTGCTCCATCTATTTTGAATGATAGTTTTGCTCGGTAGAGTATCCTAGAGTTGAGGTTATTTTCATTCAGTGCCCAGAAGATCTCACCCCAAGCTCTTGGCTTTTAATGTTTCTGTTGAGAAGTCTGCTGTGCTTTTGATGTGCTTACCTTTGTATGTTACTTAGTTTTTCTCTCTTACAGCCTTCAATATTGTTTCTTGGGTCTCTGTATTTGTTGTTTAAATGATAATATGCCGTGGGGTAGATCTATTTTGGTCTTGTCTGTTTGGTGTTCTGGAGGCCTCTTGCATTTGTATGGGAATAGATTTCTCAGATGTGGGAAATTTTCTGTTATTATTTTGTTGAATATATTACGCATTGCCTTTGCTTGCACCTCCTCTCCTTCTTCAATGTCCATGACTCTCAGGTTTGGTCTTTTGATGGAGTCAGTGAGTTCTTGCATATTCTTTTCACAGTTCTTGAGTTGTTTAATAGTTTTTCAGTTTTTCCTTTAATTACTATTTCATCTTCAAGTTCTGATATTCTGTCTTCTGTTCTATTCTGCTGGATTGGCCTTCCATTGTTTTTTTTCCTGAGATTTTCCATATCCTGAGTCCTTTCCTCTTTAATGTTGTCTGTTTTTATCCTGAGTTCATTTATCTCTTTATTATTCATGTTCTTTGTTTCACTTTGGTGTTTATACAGTGATTCTATGGTTTCTTTTATTTCTTCTTGTGCTTTTTCAAATTCTCTATTTTTGTTGTTGGAATTTCTTGAGTGTCTCCTGTACATTTTGGTTGACCATATCCAGTATCATCTCTATAAAATTCTCATTGATTACCTGTAGTATTTCTTCTTTTAGATTATTCTTGTGGGCTTCATTGGGTTGGCATAGTTTATCTTCATTTTGTTGGTTCTGGAGCTGAGTATCTGTTTTCTTCATTTCCCTCTGGTTCCTGTACTAATTTTTTGCTATGGGGAAAATGGTTTCCCTGTTTTTTCTATCTTCCCATCATTGCCCTTTGTGTTGTTATTGTCCCTGTACTGTGTGCAATTAAGTATTCTCTAGCTTGTAATAATAACAATTTTGATATATGGAATGGAAGGGTGAGAGAGAGGAAAAGCAAAGAAGTTAAAGAAAGAGGGAAAAACAAATAAACAAACTAGTAAAAAACAAAACCAACAAACAAAAAAGTTTCAAATATAAAAACAGAGAGAGATAGTGTACTAATCAACAGTAAGCTGAACAGACATTAGAGAGACAGAGAGAGGCTTGAGAAAAAAAGTAAAATAGGCTGTAGCTCACCTGCCTCCTACTGTCAGCCACCTGCTGCTGCAAGCTTTGTTTATTTAGAGTTCTCCTGGGTGCATGTCCCTTTTGTTTTCTCCAGTATACAGCCCTACCCACCTTTTGCAATTGCTGTCTGTTTTGCATGAGGAGTGGCCCTCACCCTCTCTCCAGTGGCGCTTTCCCACACGACAGAGCAGTTACAAGCCATCCCCTCTCCAAGATTTCTGGGTGGGTGCCACTGCTCCTGCCTTCTCTGGTTGGCTTATTTACAGTTCGCCTGAGGGATTGTCCCTCCTCTCCTCTCTGGAGCTCAGGGCACCTGCCCTCTTTGCTACATCCTTTTTTTTCTTTTTTTTATTCAGCTGCTTTTTTATTATTCAGTTTTTTTTTCTGCTTTTCTTCCCTCTGGGTGAGGGTCAGTCTGTCCAGGGGGCTATGCTGATCTGGCCTAGAGTTGTCGGTGGGAGTACCACATACCACTTAGCTCACCTGGTGGTCTGCGTCTTCCCAAGCAGTCTGGG
Source organism: Castor canadensis (assembly GCF_047511655.1). NCBI lineage: Eukaryota > Metazoa > Chordata > Mammalia > Rodentia > Castoridae > Castor > Castor canadensis. Next base: position 70,198,279 of record NC_133396.1, on the reverse strand, counting down.
AGCTGGCATCTGGCTGCTCAGGAGCCCTCCTTGTTTCTCCGTTTAATGTGGAGTGGGGATGCTATGCACGGGCTTGGGGTGTGGAGGAGTCCGAGTTTTGCCTCTTCTTAGTGGTTTTTCCTGCAAGGTGTATCTCCAGCATATGTCCAAGATTTTACTTTAGGAAGCATGCATTCTGCTTCCTCCCTCTAGTCGCCATCTTGGAATCTCCCCTTCATGTGAATTTTTAACCTACTATGTCTGCACCAACATTTTCAAGGCAACTATTAGTAGTTACTTGTCTTCAAGTGAAAAATATATATAAAGTAGATAGGGAATGTATCCTAAGTCACACTGTTAGTGACAGTATAACCAAGTAATGATAATTAGTTTGCTGATTGATTTTGCCAAATCACAAATTTTGCCAAATTACAAAAATGACATGACTCTTCAAAAAACATTTGGCTTTGTTTATTCTCTACATAGTATATTTGTTTTCTACTTCATTATTTTCCACTCTTATCATCATTATTTATTCCTATTTGTTTTTGGTTTTAGCTTGCTTTATTCTTGAGAAAAAGTCAGGAATAAGTCTTGATATGCTTTCACATAGGTGATTATCAGTGTACTAGTATACATAATATTACTTCATATCATTCAGTTAAATGAATGATATTCTGTTTTGATATCTTCCTGACCAGTAGGTTACTGAAAATATGATTTTTCTCAATAGAGGTTGAGAGAGAGAGAGAGAGAGAATTATTTTAATTTACTTGATTTGTAACAAAATTTTGTAAATTTTTAATATTTTCAAGAACTGGAAGCATGCCTGTGTCCCAACATTCAATTAGTCACTGAAAATAGTATCTACCTAAAAAGAATAGTTCATTTCCAGTTTGGGGAATGATAGCATTGTAAGTTCCTGAATAGATTTATCATCCCTCAATTTTAACCCTTTTGTGTGAATTCTGGCCACTGTTTTACATGTTCTCTGAATTACTGAGAGTTATGTTAAATTTGTCAGTTTGAAGCTAGATTTGCTAAACTCTATAACATTAACTTTCATTTCTTTAGTGCTTAACTGCCACACTACTTTTAAAATATTTCCAAATAACAAAATCTAGTCAGGATATGGAGAAAAGGAAACTCTTATACATTGCTGGTAGGGATACAAGTTAGTACAGCTCATATAAAAAGTGGTAAGGAGATTCCTCAAAACACTAAAAGTGGAATTCTATGTGATTCAGCTATCTTGTTTTTGGATTTTGATTTAAGGAAATGATGTCGGTATATCAAAGGGGCCTGCACCTCTGCATAGGGTGTGGGGAGGGTAGAAGGAGGTTGCATAACGGGTGCTAACACCAAGCTATATAGAAATAATAAGTTCTAGTGTTTGATAGAACAATGTGGTGACTATTCATAATAATCCACTCTATATATAAAAATATATAGGTAGATTATAAATAGCTGAAGTAGAAGAGGTTGACATCTCCAAACACAAAGTAATGATAAGGAAATATAAACCTTAATTACCTTGATTTGATAAGTACATTTGCATACATGTATTGAAAAATCACACTTGAACCCATAGAATTCATATTTTTACCACATGTTAATCAAAAATAAAGTGAAAATAAAATTATTTAATCAAAAATGAAGTGAAAATAACATAATTTAATATGAAAATGTAAAATATTCTGACTTGATCAATACATACTGCAGTTATCAAATTTTCACATGGTATCCCATAAATTTGTATAATTAAAACAATAATTAACTCAAAATTAAGAATAAAATATTTCCATGGATAAGAATTTATGTGTGCCTCTTTTAATCAGTGAATATTAGTCAAAGATAATTTTGTATATAGTTTAATAAAATTGAATTTAAATTATGGGATTTTTGGTACATTTAAATTAAATTTATTTTATGAGATAATTTTGTGAAGTCTATTGTCTTACTAATATTGTTTACTATTTTTCTTCTGTGAATTTTTGGATAAGCATTCTACATTTCCCATAACAATTGTGTGTACTTCTTGTATACATATACATATATACACTCACATTAATATCTTTTTCTGTTTCAAATCATATTTATTAGGCATCTACAATTTCAAAAGTCCTCATCTTCTGAAAGTCGAAGCTTAACTCCTAAGGAAAAAGAATAGCATGATTATCACATGACATCTTTCCACATATTTCATCCTCTCTTCTAAGCTGTAGAAGACAACTGATTATGATTATGATGATTGGGAAAATCAATAAAAGTAAATTCCATAACAGAACTGACATTTAAAAAAATATATTTATTTCTTATAGTTTTGGAGACCAGCAAGTTGAAAATCAATGTGCGGACAGACAGATCTGATGTCTGCTTAGAATCCTTTCCTCGTTTGCAGATCTAAGTCTGGGGAGGCTCCTTTGCTGATCTGTAGGTCTGATGTCTGGTGAAGATTCTTTGCTGATTTGTAGATCTGATGTTTGGTCAGAATCCTTTCCTGATTTGCAGATCTGATATCTGGTGAGCATCCCTTTCTGGTTTGCAGATGACTGTTTTCTCGTGTCCTCACATGGCAGAAATCGGTCAGAGCAAGAGACCAAAAATTTGTGTTGGTCTCTGTTTATTATAATTATTAATGCATATTAATTATACTTATTAAAATATATTTCACTTTGACATGCATTTTTCTTCCTTATTTACTTCCTTTTTCATGATCAAAGATATATAACACTCAAACTTGACTTATCAGAGCCTCAGTTGAATCAAGATCTCTACTCTTAACCAGAAAAAGGCAAAGATGATAGAACATTCCACATTTAGAAGAGTAGTGTCAGCAAGATGACAGAGTAGGAGTGATTGGACAATTAATGTAAGCCAATTATTTAAAACACCAGTGTTTTGTATAATTTTAAAATTTCAATGCCAAAATTAAGTTAATATAGTATTTGTCATTATAGAAACATCAGTTATTAAAGCACACTTACAAAAAATTACTATCAAAGAGTTATCATAACTTATATTGCAAATCATATTTAAATCAATCTTCATGAAGATATTTCATTTTTATTTTCTTACATAATCAAGTGAATGAAAAGTTTTGGTATAGTTATAGAGACTAGCTATTTTTATAATTGAGACAGTTGAAATACAACTGTATTTCAACTGTATACAACTGTAGCAATACCAATACATTATAGCTAGTCCTAAGTATATCATAGTTTGAAAGTCATATGATATGTAGATGAAAAGACATTAAATAACTTATATAAGAGATCAATAGTATCAGAGAGGCAGGCAGTAATCTGGATTGCTACAGCTGGAATTAAGTAATCATATTAAAATGCTATTCCTCCAAGTTAGGCATGAAAGAAGCCAGTTTCAATGGGAGTTTATGGCAATTCAGATAAAATTCCAAACATTAGAAGATGGTATGGGGTAAGGAATAATCTTTCTCTAGTGAAAGCTAATATTGGTATATTTGTACTATTTATAAAAGTAAAATTAAAATAATTGGATTTAAAAATCTAACAGCCTTAAACAAAAAAATGATGTACACAAAACTAAAGTGTCCTTGAAGTGCATACATGAATTGCTTACTTGTTTATGGGAAAAGGCATGGCAGAAACAGCAGTGAAAAGCTTGATTTCTCACAAAAATTTTCAAGCTTATGAAGCATGTAACATATATTAGATAATATGAGGTCATGCTTAATGAAAACTGTTCCTTCAGAATTCAGACAGAATAAATAACAGCAAAAATTGTTGAAATTTTTGAAAAATATTTTTCAATATTTTCTCATTAGCTATTATATTTTTCTCTTTTTTCCTGTCTTCTCTGGACTTACTATATCAGTATCTTTTTTACTATAACATGATAAATGTTGAATTTCACAAAATAGATATTTCTTTCAATAAAATGATCTTTTTTCATTTTCACTTTAAATATTTTATTACATGAAATTATATTATTTGCTTGTTCTATCCTACAGAATATATGTAGCTATGTATAGATATTACTTACGTGTTTCTGAAGTGTTTATTTGTGCTTGTTTGTTTTTTGTAGATATATTCATCAGCTAGTTTGCCTCTAATAGACAAACAGGTACACAGACACACACAAACCCACAGGATTGTCTCATTGTTTCAAAGATATAAATTCGTGTAATATATTGAATAAATAAAATTAGCTTTACTGAGATTGAGAAGTTCACAATGCAGGAGACAATGTCCCTAAAAGTACCATGTAAGTAGAAAACACAGCTTTCCCCAAGCTGAGAACATAGAATCTATGCTCATTCTCACAGCCAGTGCTGCATGGATGTAACTGAAGTATTTGGATAATCAGATACTTTACTGTCCAAATATCTCATTTTCATACTTCTGTTTGCTTGTGCCTGCAGTAATACTTGACCAAATGAATAAGTGAGAATGTTTGTTGAATTGGATGATATCAACTACCTTCTGTATGTGATGCAATAGGTTAAAGCTGAATAAATCGTGGTGTGCAATAGCAATGAATTTGATTTATGAATTTAGATATCTTTCATAAACACACCAAAAATGTAAGATACAGACAACAAAGTGTAAATGACCAACATTATTTCATATTTTCCTTATGTATACAAGACCATTACACTGAAAATTCCATACATCTCACTAATTGCCTTGTATTTTCTAAGTATTCACTAATTTTGTTCATAAAACCATTGCTATGCCTGTACATGTTCTGTGTCTTTCTCATCTCAGTTTGACATAACAAACTGGGCAGCTTAAACAATGAGAATTTATTTTATTACAGTTCTGGAAACTGAAGTTCAAATCAGGAAAAGTTGGCTGCAGTTCTGGTGAGGGCTCCTTTACAGGGTCTGAAAAGCCACATTCTCACTGTGTCATCACATTATAAAAGGGAGTCTGGTGTCTCTTCTCAAAAGGACACAAATCCTACTGGATTGGGGCATCACTCTTACAACCTCATTTAAACTTGATTACTCCCTGAAAGTTCTTACCTCTAAATACAGCCACACTTGAGTTAGGATTTAGTATACAAATTTTGAAGGACACCCTGTATGCATCTATGAAATTATCACAATGAAACCCCTTGTACTATTAATATATTTAATGAAAAACTTTAAAAGCCTAAATAAAACTAAAGTTTGAAAAGCTTTTGAAGACATACATCAGTTCATAGCACAGTAATAATCTTTTTTTATTTGGCTTAACATAGCATTTGCAAAATACAAATTTCAATCCCTTCATAGCTTTACTTTACTTTTTTGTTTAACTCTTAAGTTAACTCCATCCTTGGATTCATTATGTTCTATATATCTATAGTTCTGCTGATGGAATTTAAGCTGTTTCAGATTTTTTACTATGATAAATGAAATTATTTCAATTCAAATTCTTATAATTAGAATTCTCACTGCAATTCTTTCACTTATGTGTGAATTTTTCTGTATGCGGTATAAGAAGCAAGAACATTGTATGTTACTATATAAGCATCTTTATTTTGAGAGATATCTTAGATTGCAATGCAGATTTTTATGACTTCAGAGGAAGCATAATAATAAATACTACAGAACCAAAGACAAAAATCATTATTGAAATTCCTTGACACCCTCAAAAATAAAGGAGTTCAATCTTCAGTTTGTCATAGAGCTTAGGACATTTTGAATGTATTTTCTTGTATTACAACAGAAAGCAAAGTGCCCTGGACACCCTGTGGTGTTCCCTCCTTAGGAGGCCAGGTGGTACTTTCAATGGCCCTACAGGAGAACGCCACAGCAGGAGTGTGAGAATATGAGGTGTGAGGGAGCACACCTAGACTAGACACAAATAAAGCTATAAATAGCTGCAATCATGATCCCCACAAGAATTGTGTTTGTCCTGCAAATCTTTTTTCCCAGAGGCTGATTATAAGAAATTGAAATTGATTTCAGCACCCAGGCCTGTGCAAAAGAGAGCTCCAGATAAGATGAAATTCACTGACTTTCTCCCTCTCACCATGAAGAGTAGGAAAGCTCAAGAGAAAAAGAAAATATTAACATTTTGAACCTTACCAGGTGAGTCTGAATAGTGGGGCTTCACAAGATTGTAGTAAAGCAGGTAACGAAAGGGATCTCCATGGTCTATGACTGAGTGTGTACAAAGAAGCTTTTTTCTGTATTAAAAGCTTTCAAGCCAGGAGCTGAACTATGTGAAATTTAAATTTCCTTTGAAGTGTTCACTTTAGTTATTTCAAGATTTAAATTTGCACATTGATGTTTATATTTATGAGGTGCATGTATGCAATGTGAAATAATCCAATCAGGAGATAGAATTTCTACCTAGAGAAACATTGAGCATTTGTTTGTGTTGGGAACTTTCCAAACTCCTTTTCCTGAAGTTTGTCACATGAAGTCTGGCAGAGTTCAAAGTCCTTGTCTACTTTTAATCCATGACATCTGATGCAGTCCCCTGTAAGAGTGATTATATAAATGGACATTATCAAGGATCACAAGAACCAATTTTCTTCACATGTACCATGGGGCTAAATTTACCCATATTTAAAACAAAGAAAAGCCCCATTGAACATCATCACCAGTAAAATGTAGATTTAAAAATTGACATTGAATAATCAGTCATCTTGCATCAATAATAACAAATTTGATAACTGAAAATAAATGAAGAGAGCTGAGAGCCATCTTTTTCTATTATTTATGTGAGTGAAGATGAATTATTTTTAAGCTTGCTAAACTTGGTTTACCACAAATAATATGTTAATGATTACCAGTACTTGCTGATAGGACTGCTGAGGGGTCTAAAAGTGACTGAAACACAACATTGAATCAACTTGGGAGACTGCCTTGTATACACACTGGACGTGATCAACACCTTTATATCTATGAAGCACTAAGCCTATTGAGGGGAATATCAGAAACCAAACTCTTCATTTAACAATTACAAGAACGAGAGACAAAGAATATCAGGAAAAATCTAAAGTTAGAAAACATTAATTACCATGTTACTGAGAAAAAGTCTTGTTCAATTTTATTTCAGTTACACCATCCTGACTCCATCTTTAACTCTTTTCATGTGCATTTGTTGTGTTAGGATCAGTAACTTGTGTAATATAAGCCATTTGTGGAAGCCAGCCTGGGCAAAGAAAATTAGTGAGACCGCATCTCAACAAATAAGCTGGACGTGATGATAGGCACTCAAAATCCCAGCAAGACAGGAGGCATAGATGAAAGGATAATGTTCCTAGGCCAACCCTGTGCAAACGTACTGTAGCTTACTGTACATTCTGCAGGAATGTAAGGCCCTCTTGCCTAGTAACACAGTCTGGTCCAAGGTCCACTCTAGTTACAGCACACTGCATCTCCTGGTCTCTCTGGCTGTACAGCACCACAATGAGCCAGCACTTAATTCTTTCCCTCCCACACTTTTTAGGCCTCATGCAAATCATCTTTTGGAAATGTGCATTTGACTAGTCCTTAGTTATTGATTTCCTAACATTCCCATGTGCTCCAGCCTTGAAATCTAGGACTGTTGAAGGTGCTTCTGTCTCACCTAGAAAGGTATTAATTCTTCTCCCACGCAGCTGAGGAGGCTTGGCAAGTTGGACTGAAGTCAGTTGAGGTAACTTATAAATTATCATTTGGGGCATTTTTTGAAAAATCAATGTATGTGGCTAAATACCTAGATTATTATGAACTTTTTTAAATTCATTAAAATTATTCTAAATTGCAACATAAAATATTTCCTACATTTCATTCTTCTTCACACACTAACTTACTCATCCACCTTAAACGACATATTTCTATTCAGTCACCACTGTTGTAATTTGACTTATTGTAACTAATTTAGTAGCTCCTAGTATTTTTGCAATATGTATTCCCAAATTGATAACACTGGATGTACAATTTATGAGTGTGTGTAAGAAAGACAGAATGTACACAAGTGCATTTGTAAATATCCTGTGGGCCAGAAATAGTTAATTTCCCCATATATTATGTGCCTATCTTACTTACCACCCATACCTGTTATTTTTTCATTATAATGATATATCCACAATTATAAATCTCATTTCTTTACTTATCTTCACTTTTACAACAAACTTGTTTAATTAATTTGTGTAATGCGAAACAGAAAATACTTTTACTCACTGTAAAAATATTAAGTGTTAAAAACAGAAACATTTGTAAATGACTACTTTTTCTCTGAATTGCTTTAAAAATTCACTCTGATATACCAATGGTTTTATTTAGAAAATCAGTAAAATGTCAAAATAAATTTTATTAAGATACGAAACTTATTAATAAATAGGTCAGATGCACTAAAAGACCTTTTTTCAAATACTCTTTCTAATCAGCCCATGTGTTATGCTAACACATTTTGGAAATGACATTTTAAGGTCATTTAAACTTAACATGCATTTAAGACAGCATGTTTTATAAACATAATATAGTTGAATTCTTACAGGAAGGAAAATGCATTGTCAGACAAGAGGAAGGCTCAGTGTGAACCTGATGTGTGGTCTTCCTTCCTTTGCCCCACAGCAGGAAAATAGAATGATGACATGACCAACCACACAGAGGAGATGAAATTCTTTCTCATGCAATTCTGTGACAGCAAGCAACTCCAGAGTTTACTTGGCTTTCTGTTTCTGCTGATTTACTTGGAGTCTCTTGCAGCAAATTTTCTCATTATCATCCTTGTCACCATGGACCACTTTCTTCACACCCCCATGTACTTCTTCCTGAAGAACTTATCTTTTCTGGATGCAGGCCTCATTTCAGTCACAGTCCCAAACCTCATTCTCAACTCTTTGTCCCACAGAAGTGTCATCTCTTTCCCAGGATGTGTGTGTCAGGTCTTGTTGGTGATTCACTTTGTTGGATCTGAACTTTACATTCTCACAGCCATGTCCTATGATCGCTATGTGGCCATCTGTCAACCTCTACGCTATGATGCCATCATGAACAGGGAGGTCTGCATGCAGATGGTAGCTGTCTCTTGGGTCCTTGGGAGTCTCTTTGGAATCTCATATTCAGCTGGAACTTTCTCTTTGTCCTTCTGTGGTTCCAGAAAACTCCCACAGTTTTTCTGTGATGTCCCCTCTCTACTGAAGATTTCTTGCTCAAAGATGCATGTCAACATTGATGTTAGTGTGGCCACTGGAATCATATATGGACTTTTATGCTTGATGTCCATTGGGTTGTCATATGTTTGGATTTTCAGTGCAGTGCTGAGAATGCCATCATTACAAGGGAGGTCAAAAGCTTTCTCGACCTGCATACCCCATTTAATAGTTGTGACTGCATTTTTACTGACAGGTGCCGTTGCCTATTTAAAACCAGTTCCTGATTCCCCACACATTGTGGACTTTCTGGTGTCTATTTTCTATTCTGTGATACCTCCATCTTTGAATCCTATAATATACAGCCTAAGGAACAAGGAAATCAAAGCTTCTTTACGTAAGTTTCTATGGAAACTACATTGTTGTAAGTGTTATGAGGAAAACAAGAGAACTAGTATCTAGAAGGGCTAAAAAGCATGTCTTGGTTCTTTTGTGGGCATTTTATATACTTATGTAGGTTCTTTGTAGCATGATGTAAATAGTCAATATCTTGGTTTAAGTAAATATTTATTCTATTTAAAAGAACTATGATATGATTTATAGGTTCATGATCATGAATCAACTATCATTATCTCAGAACTCACGTAAGGTAGATATTTGGTACTTAGAGTGATCCATGCAATTCAGACTTCAGAGGTTTTATAGCAGTCTCTGAATACTTATATTATTCAGACAGCTGTTCGTGCCCAGCTCTTTGGAACCTGAGAATTCCATTGCCTTATATTGTAAAGGGGAACTTGCAAGTATAATTGCATTAAGGAGTTTGGGATGGGTGGCTTATCCAAGTGATCACAATACAATAACATCAACCCTTACAAACTGAGAAATTCTTAAGATTTTGCTCATAGGGAGAGATGTATGCACAGGAGGGCGGTCTTAATTGTTGGCATTGGTGATAAGCATTTGTCATAAGCTATAGAATAAGGGTAGCCTCTATGGGTTGGAAGAACTAAGAAAACACATTTTCCGCTAGAGACTACAGAAAGGAATGCAGCACTGTCAGCTACTCGGAATTTTAGCAGAGTGTGACCTGTGCTGCAACTGTAAATTGCAAAACTGGAAAATAATGAATTTATTTTATATTAATACAAGAAGTAGCTTCTGACTACAACAACATAAACAAGTACATGCTTATAGAATTGACTCAATAAATGGCTCTCAAATCAGAATTTCTGTTATGAACACACACAGTAACACTAAAGTCAGTAAAAAATGAGGAATTTTAAAAAGCAAACACATGATTTTTCATTCTCAAAATTTCCAATGTGGTAAAATAATGTCACTTATGTCTATTTTATAATGTATTAACTCATATTGCAAGTAAATAAAATAAGATATTAATATATTTGCTTTATAGTTTGTTTTACTTTAGCTTTATTATTACGAAATAAGATTTTTTAAATGTTACTAAAACAAGACTAGATTTTACTGAGACTTCTAACACTTAATCAGTCCCCTAATTCTTGTTTTTATTGTTTTTGTTGATATTCTTTCTGTCAAAATTAGTATTTTCACCAGATTTTTGTTCATCATTTTCCCAGTCTCTTGTCATTGTTTGCATCTTTCATATATTTAAATATATTAATTAAAAAAGTTAACTGATCAAAAGTTAACTGAAGCTTCTATTGAGGCATTGCAGACTGAAGTCAGTACTTAGGTGAGTGTGCTGTAGGAAGCAAATAATAGCTAACACATCTTACAGAACAAACTAGAGAAAACCATCAGTGTTCATCTGCTCAGAGTTTTAGGGTTTTGTTATCATGTGTGGGGACAACATTCATCACTTGAAGGGCAGAATGCAAGAACAGTAAGGCTAGGGATATTTCTTGGTAAGTTTGGTCTGGTGTAACAAAGTACATTAGGTTAGGGAGCTTAGAAACAAAAGAACTTTTTCTTACAGTTCTGGAAGCTGGTGGTCTGATACTGGACTGGGGGCCATCATGGTCTGGTTCTGGTAAACACTATTCTTTTTTTTGTGAAGACTGGGATTTGAACTCAGGGCTTTGCACTTGAAAAGCCAGTGCTCTTTCACTTGAGCCATACCCCTAGTCCATTTTGCTTTAGTTATTTTGAGATGGGACCTTGCGAACTATTTTCTCAGGCTAGCTTTAAACTGTGATCTCAGCCTCCCAAGTAGCTAGGGCTATAGGCATGAGGCACTGGCACCCAGCTTGATGAGGACCTTTTTGTGGTTTGCAGGCTGCCAACACGTCCTTGTATCCTCACATGGAAGAGAGTGAGACAGATTTGGGCTTTGTTATGAAGTCCCTAATCACATCCACAGCCTAATTACACACCCTCAAGTCCCCATTACCCAATTCTATCATATTGGTGATTGAATTTCAGGATAAAAGTGTTTAGGGGACACAGATGTTCAGTCTGTAACAAGATGCTTTTCAATAAGCACCCCTGATTTTTGTATTTGAGCAAGAAGGAGAATCAAGAGGGACCTAGGTCTTTCTAGGTTCAGGGTGAAATTGCAGTTGCCAATATTTTTAACAACAGAAATCAAAATTGTGATTCTCAATCATGATTTCATTCAAATTTATCTTAATGATGGTTTTTTTAGCTTATTTAATCATATGATATTTCTTTTATACATCATTAGATATTCATCACTTTTCTTCAACACCACTGCTCTATACTTATTTGAGATGATCTGATTTGTCAGATGCTGAATTTTGAAATGTACTTGGAATTCTCTGGACTTTCTGTGTACATTAACATTTCATTTACTTAATGTGTTATAGAACAGAAGGATCTCCAATTGTCTATTTTTTGAAACTTTATGCTGCTTAGACCAAGATGGCCATTAGACCATCCAGGCCCTCTTCCCACTGTGCAGACCCTGACTTAGCAACCATACAACCATACACAGAAAATATTGCACTTGAGAACACCAAATCAGAGGGTATTGTAATCCCAGTGAGCACATAGTGGAGAATGACGTCAAAGTGCATTGAAAAGTTCTTTGAACTCACTACAGCCCCTTTTCCTAGTTAGCAGAGAGTGGCATTATCGTGAAAAAAATCTCAGCTTGTGGCTTCTTCCTTGGGAGCAAAAGAAAAGAGTACAACATGCATGCAACATCCTGGGTTTCGGAAGGAGGGTTATTGAGGGACCAGTTTCTCTTTCCTGAGGTTGAATTCTGTCAGTAAGTGACATGGTTTAGCTGCCTCTTTGGGGATACTGACCCCAAAGTGTTACCATAGTAAAGCATGAGGGAGAGACAGAAATTATGACGTAGAAACTGAAAGGGTCAAACTTCAACTGAGAAATTATGCACAAAGAAGATCAGAGAAAGCATAGCCTCAGAAAATATTTGAGAGTTCCCTCAGAATCTCTAGCTGGTGTGATTAGTTAAAGTCTTCCCTTACATGAAGACAGTCAGTAAAGACTGTAGAGGTGTGGTGTTTTTTATTTCAAGTGCCCAAATAGCAGCTAAAAAAATAACAAAAATATAAAGAAACATGAAATATGATTCAATAAAAGGGATAAAACAAATACCTAGAAACTTACTCATATTCAAAGTTCTGAAAGAAAAATAACCTCTGCCAAGAATACTATATATAGCAAAATTGTCCTCCAAAAATGATGAAAGAAAATAAGACTTTCCTAGCCAAACCAAACCTGAGAGAGTTAATCACAGCTAAACGTTCCTCACAAGAAATGCTAGATGTGTTCTTTCAAGTACAAATGAAAAGATTCTAGACAAAAACACAAGAATCTACAAAATAACAAATCTCTCAGATGATATTAAAAATATTAACTAATATGTAATTTTTAGTATTATAATATTGGTTCTCAAATCACTTTAATTAAGGCATGTAGCTTAAAAGATAAATGTATACAACTACTTATACCTCAAGGTTAGTGGATGCACAATATGAAAAAATGTAATTGTAAGATCCATTATGTCAAGTTGAAAGGGTAAATATATAGTTTTGCATATGATTGAAGTACGGTTATCAGATAAAATAATTGACTTTAAGATATTTCATGTAATCCCTAACATAAACAAAAGGATAAGTGCCTACAGGAGATGTAAAAAAGAAATACAAAAATGACCCCAGCTGTACAACTGCAAAAGAAAACAATGCATCACAATTATCAATGCAGCAAGAAAGGAAAAAAGGGACAAAATAAGTACTAGACATATAGGAAATGATTGATATAATTCCAAAGGACACACAAGTCCTTCCCCCGTCAGTAACACTTTGAATATAAATGAATTAAACTCCCCAATCAAAAGACATAGGTTGGCTAAATGTGTTTTTTAAAATAAGCAAACAAGTCCCACCTATCCTGGTATATAAGTCACTTTATTGATTGACTGATTAGTGGCAGTAAAGGTATTTGAACTCAGGACCTTGAACTTGCCAGACAAGTGCTCTACCATTTTAGCCACGCCCTCAGCCCTTTTCACTTTCATTTCGGATAAGGTCACATTTTGCCTGGGGCTGGCCTTGGACTACAACCCCCATACCTATGTCTCCCACATAGCTGGAATTGTAGGCATGTGCCATCGCATCTGGCTGTTTTCTATTTCTTAAGATAAAGTATTGCTAAATTTTCTACTGGGCTGGCCTCAAACCATGATCCTCTCGCTCTCTGCCTCCTGAGTATCTGGTATTACGGGTGTGTGGCATCATCCCTAGCAAGAAATTCAATTTAGATATAAGGACACACAGAAGCTAAAATTATTTTTATACTTTATTTTATAATTGATGTACTGGGGTACATTGTGACATTTACAAAATTATTCCTATTTGCAGATGGTAAGATCCTACACATGAAGGACCATAAAATAGCATCCATAAAACTCTTAGATTTGAAAAACATTTTCAGCAAAGAAGCAAAAAAATTCAACATTAAAAATATCAGTAGATTTTCTATAATGAAGACTGAGAAAGAAATCAGGAAAACAATCTCATTCATGATAGCTTCAAAAAATTAAATGAGCTTAACTAAGGAGATAAAAGACCTCTAGAATTAAAATTATAAAACCTTGAAGAAAGAAATTAAAGAAGACTTTTAAATAGAAAGACCTCCATTGTTATGGATCTGTGTAATCAATATTATGAAAATGGATATGGTACTGAAAGCAATCTACATATTTAATACAATGCCCATCAAAATTCCAAAGTCATTCTTCACAGAAATAGAAAATTCAATTCTAAAATTCATTTGAAAAAGACTCCAATAGCCAAACCAATCCTGAGAAAAATACCAATGCTGGAGTTATCACCATACCATACTTTAAGTCATACTACAGAGCCACATAACAAAACTATCATGGTACTGGCACAAAAACAGACATGCACATCAATGGAACCAAACAGAAAATCCAGAAATAAAGCCACACAGCCACAACTCTCTGATCTTTGACAAAGGAACCAAAAACACACACTGGAGAAAAGAGAGCTTCTTCTACCAATGATGCTAGGAAAACTGCTCAAATACATGTGCAATCGGGAAACTAGAACCTATCTCTCATCCTGTAGAAATGTAAATCCAAATGAATCAAAGACCTTAATGTAAAACCTGGAAGACTCAGATATAGATAATTATTTTCTAAACATGACTCCAATTGCTCACCAAGAATTGACAAATTGAGCTGTATCAAATTAAAATTTTCTGCACATCAAAAGAAAGAATTACCAGAATCAACAGAGCCCACAGAACAAGAGGAAATCTTTGCCAGCTAGTCAATGGATAAAGGATTATTATTCAGAATATACAAAGTGCTCAATAAGTTAAACAGCAGAAGAACAAATAATCTAGTTAATAAATGGGCAAACAAATTGAACAGACAGTTCTCAAATGAAACACAAATGGCTAATGAATACATGAAGAAATGTTCAACATCGTTAGTCATAAAGGAAATGCAGATCAAAATTATACTAAGATTCTATCTCAACCCAGTCATGATTGCAGTCATCATGAAAATGATTAACAAATACTGGTGAGGTTAGAGGGCTAAAAGAACCCTCACATGCTATTGGTGGGAATATAAACTTAGTGCAACCATTATGGAAATGAGTATAGAAGTTACTCAAAAAGCAAAACATAGACTTACCTTATTAGGCCTCCACACCACTCTTGGGCATATATCCAAAGAAGTATAAAGCAGCATACAAGAGAGAGTCCTGTACACCCTGTTTATCACAACAGTATTCACAAAAGCCGAGCTGTGAAATCAACCTAGGTAACCAACAATTGATGACTGAATAAAGAAAGTTTATTACATATACACAACCTTAAAGAAAAATGAAATGATGATCTTTGCCAGAAAATGGGTGGTGGTAGTAGAGGTCATGATGTTGAGTGAGATAAGACAAGCTCAAAAAGCCAAATATTGCATTTTCTCACTGACTTGAGGAAAATAGACCTAAAATGATTATGATGATGGTAATGATAATAGTAATAAGACATTAGTATAAAAGTGGGCTTTCTAGGGAAGGGTTCAGCAGGAGATGTATACAGACCGGAAAGGAAAAGGGGTGAAGAGGATGAAAGTATTATGCACACACACACACACACACACACACACACACACAAGCACATGCAAAAAGGAGGGAAGGCAAGGAATGGGAATGAGAATATAATGAAGAGGGTGAATTTGTTCAAAATACTGCCCACATGTGTAAGGAATTATCACAATGAAATCCCATCACATTATTAGTGTATGCTAACTTGAAAATAAAATAAAAGTTTAAAAATCCTTAATGTAAGACCAGAAACTTTGAACTGCTGGGGACAAACATTGTGGAAATCCTGAAAGATATAGGCATTTGGTAACACTTTTCTGAATATAACTGCAATTGTTCAGAAAGTAAAAACTAGAACTGAAATATGGGGTTGCATCAAATTAGAAGTCAGCATAGATGCTCAGCAACTAATGAATGAATAAAAAATGTGATACATATACACAATGGAGTATTAGTAAGCCATAAAGAAGAATGAAATTATGCTGTATGCAGGAAAATGGATGCAGTTGGAGATCATCATCTCAAACAAAACTAGCCAGACAGAAAAACAAGCATGATATGTGTGTGGTGGCACGAATTTACATTCCCACCAACAGTGCAGAAGAGTACTTTTCCCCTGAATCCTCGACAACATTTGTCGTTGTCTATATTACTGGTGACAGTCATTCTGACTGGAGAGATGTGAAATCTCGATGTTATTTGATTTGCATTTCCTTTATGGACAAGGAAGTTGAATATGTCTTAATACATTTATTAACCAGACAGTTCTCCTTTTGAGAATTGTCTCTTCAGCTCATTTGCCTATTTGGTCAGTGGGTTGGTGATTCTTTGCAGTGTTAGCTTTTTTGAGCTCCATTTATATTCTGGTTATTAATCCCTTGTTAAACGTATATCTGGCAAAGATTGTCTCCCAATTCAATAGGCTATCTCTTCAGTTTAATGACTGTTTCCTTTGCTGTGCAGAAGCTTTTTACTTTCATGCAGTCCTTATGTCAGTCCTTACTCTTAATTGCTGAGCCATTGGAGTTTGATACATAAAGTTGGTACCTATACCTATATGATCTAGTGTATTCTCTATTTTTCCTTGATAATTTCACAATTTCATATCTGACATTAATGTCTCTGATTCACTTTGAATTGATACTAGTATAAGGTGAGAGACTGGGATCTACTTTCAATCTTCTGTAGGTAGATAGCCAGTTTTCCCATTTGTTGAAAAGACTATCTTTTCTCCAACTCATATCTTGGGCTCCTTTGTCAAAAACCAAATGACAAAGGAGTGTCATTTGCCACTCCTGTGGGTTTGACAAGCTGCATGGCTTTGTGCTTGGGTGTTCTATTCTATTCCAGTGGTCTTCATGCTGCTCTTATTACTATGGCTCTATAAATAGTTTTAAGTCAGGTATTGTGATAACTCCAGCCTTGCTCTTTTGCTCAAGATTGTTTTGGCTATTCAAGGTATTTTATGCTTCTATATGAACTTTAGGATTGATATGTATATTTCAGAGATGAATGCCATTGAAAGTTTGATAGGGACTGCATTGAACATATAGATTTCTTTTGGTAGTATAGCCATTTTCATAATATTGATTCTCTCCATCCAAGAGCATGGGAGGTCCTTCCTTCTCCTAATGTATTCATTGATTGCTTTCTTCGTGATTTATAATTTATATTTTGTAAGTATTTAAACTCCCTCATTAAATTAATTCTAGGTATTTAAATATTTTTGAAGCTGCTTTGAGTATTACTTTCCTGATTTGTTTCTCACATTGTTCATTTTTATGCATAAAAATGCAACTGATTTTGTATCCCACCACTTTTTTGAATGTGTTTGTGATATCTAAGAGTTTTGGTAGAGTTTTTCAAGTATAAGATCATATTATCTATAAGTAGAGATAATTTGACTTTTTCCTTACCTATTTGAATACCTTTCATTTCTTTCCCCTGTTATCGCTCTTACTTGGAATTCCAGTAGTACATTGAATTAGAGTGTGAAGAGTGCACACCCTTGCCTCTTTCCTGGTTTTAGAGGAAATAGTTTCAGTTTTTCTCCAATTAGTATGATGGTGGCTATAGGTTTGCATATATAGCCTTTGCAATGTTGGGAAATGTTCCTTCTATTCCTAGTTTCTTCAGAACTTTTATCATGAAAGGATGTTCAATTTTGTCAAAGACTTTCTGCATTTATTAAGATGATGATTTGATTTTTGTCCTTGAGTCTGTTTCTGTGTTGTATTACATTTATTGATTTTGCTAATGTTGTTCCATCCTTGCATCCCTGGAATGAAACCTACTTGATCGTGGTATATGATCTTTTTAATGTTATTGGATTCTGTTGGCAATTATTTTATTGAGGATTTTTGCATCTGTATTCATCAGGTATATTGTCCTATCATTTTCCTTCCTTGATGTGTCTTTACCTGGTTTTGATATTGATGTAATAACTGGCTTCATAGAAAGACTTTGGTAGTATCCCTTCCTTTTGTATTTCATGGAATAGTTTAAAGAGCATTGTATTAGTTCTTTAAAGGTCTGGTAGAAGTCAGCAGTGAATCCAGCAGGGACTAGTCTATTCTTTGTTGGGAGGTTCTTTTTAACTGTCTCCACATCCTTGCTTGGTATAGATCTGTTTAAATTGTTAATGCCCTCCTGGTTCAAATTTTGTGACTCATGTGTCAAGAAATCTATCTATTTTTTCTTCATTTGTCTATTTGTTCTTTATTTCCAGTTTGCTGGAATGTAGGTTTTTAAAATATTCCCATATTATCTTCTTAATTTCTTTGGTGTCTGTTATATTATCCCTTTTTTCACCTCTAATTTTATTAATTCAGGTCATCTCCTTTCTTCTTTTAGTTAATTTGGTTAAAGGTTTGTCAATCTTCTGTATTATTTCAAAGAAACAACTTTTTGTTTCATTGATTTGTTGTATAATCATTTTGCTCTCTAATTCATTGGTTTCTGCTCTGATTTTTATTATCTATGACTTTTTGGCTGGGCTTACTCTTGTTTTTCTAAGAGTTTGAGGTGCATCAACAGATTTCTTATCTGAGTTCTCTGTAACTTTATGATGTGGATGCTCTTGGCTGCAAATGTCCCCTCTTAAGACTTCCTTGCTGTGTCCCATAGGTTCTGGTAAGTTGAATCCTCAGTTTCACGTGAATGTGGAAGTTTCTTCATTTCTTCAATGACCTATTGGTCGTTCCATAGGTGTGTTGTTCAATTTCCATGAGTTTTAGTGGTTTTTATGTTTTTCTTTGCTATTGATTTCTGATTTCATTTCATTATGGTATATTAGGATACAGAGAATTATTTCAATTTGTGTGCGTGTGTGTGTGTGTGTGTGTGTGTTGAGGCTTGCTTTATTACCTAAGATGTGATCTGTTTCAGAGAAAGTTCCATGAACTGTTGAGAAAAATGTGTAATCTGCTGTCATAAGATGAAATATTCTATAAATGCCTGCTAAGTCCACTTCAACCATGGTATTATTTAGTTTGAGGATATCTCTGTTAATTTTTTGTCTGAATGTTCTGTCTGTTGATGGAAGTGGGCGTTAAGATCTCCCACTATTATTGTGTTCTTTAAGCTCAAAGTGTTTGTTTTATGAACTTGGGGGCACCAATGTCTGGTCCATACATATTTATAATTGTTATAACATCTTGCTGGATCATTCCCTTTATTTGTATGTAGTTGCCTTCTTTATCTGTTCTTACTGATTTTTGCAAAATCTGCTTTGTCTGATATGAGTCTACCTACTCCTGCTTGCTTTTTTTTTTTTTCAGGCCTGGTTAATCTTTTTCCAACCTTTCACTTTAAGTTTGTATGTGCCTTTGGTTGTAAGGTGTGTTTCTTTAAACAACAGATTGTTGGATCTTGCTTTTTGTTTCAATTAGACAATCTGTGTCCTTTGATAGAAGAGTTGAGTTCATTTAAGGTTATGATTAAGGGGTATATACTTATTCCTGTGTTTCTATTGTTTGTTTAGTTTTTTTCAGATTGAGTCTTATGTTGATGGTTCTTTACTTTTGGTTCTGTTCATCTTCAGGTTTTGCTGACTTGTTGAGTTGATCATACTTTCTACTTTTCTACCAGTCATGAGTTTGTCAATTCCCCCCTTGAGTTTTATTCTTTCCTTATCACTTGTGTTTGTGACTGTTTTTGTCCTCTTCCATGAAAATTATTCCCTTGAGTATCTTTATAATGCATGCTTGGTGGACATGAACCACTTTAGCTTATCCTTATGAAAAGTCCTCACTTCTTCATCAAGATTGCAGGACAGCTTTTCTGGATATAATATTCCCAGTTGGCAGTAATTTTTTCTTAGTGTTTGAATTATATTGATCCAAACTTTCCTCACTTTTAGGGTTTGTGCAGAGAGATCTGTGATTATTCTTTTTTTTGGAGTTTGAACTCAGGGCTTCACACTTGCAAAAGAGGTGTTCTACCACTTCAGCCACATGTCCAGTCTGTGGAGATCTTTTGTACTTAGTTGGCATTTTTCTCTTGCATATTTCAATATTCTTTCTTTGTTCTCAAGTTTTGGCATTTGAATTATGCTATGAAATGGTGTTGTTCTTCTCTGATAATGACTATTTGGGCTTCAAAATACTGCCTCTGTCTATATTGGGAAATTTTCGGCTATGATTTCATTAACTAGGTTTCCTATGCCTTTAATTTTTATGTACACTCCTTCTTCCACTGTGTGAATGGTTAGGTTTCATCTTTGGTCATATAATAGGGTTTCTGTATGTTGAATTCATGTGTATTCATTTTTTAATTTATGATTGTTTGCATCAATAACTCCTCAATCTTGTTATCCAGCTCTGATTTTCTTTCTTGTCTGGTGATAATACTATCCACTGTGGTTTGTATTTGATTTATTGAGGTTTTCATTTCTAATATTTCTACTTGGTTAGTTTTCCTAATTTACATTCCCTTGCTTAATTTCTTTTTTGTATTGCTAACTTTCTTGTCCAGCTCTTGGATTGATTTCCTAACATCATTTCTCTTCAATCTCCTTTGAGGCCACTGATCATTTTTTTTCTTTTATTATTCATATGTGCATACAAGGCTTGGTTCATTTTACTGATCATTTTTAACAGTAGATTTATGAATTACCTCTCGTACAGTTTTGCTAATTCATTATCCTTGGATTCAGATGTTGAGTTGTTGTGGGAGTTTGGATATGAGACAGTACCTTGGTTTTTCATATCTAAATTTCTACACTGTGAATTGCACTTCTGTTGCTCTAAGTTTCCTTTTACTTCCTTGTGAAAGTGGATAACCCACTGCAGTAACAAGATTTAACAGTTCAGCAATTAATGAGGTATTTGAATGAATAAGAAACAATTAGAACTCTTATCTGTCTCCCCCACTAAGATTGCATGGGAGCAAAAGTCTGCTTTTTTAGGTGGATGATCTTGGAGCTTAACACTGGTTGAAATGTATAAGAATTGGAAATTGAGTGTTATGAAGGTTGGGTGTGAGAAATGGAGGGGAGTGCAACCAATGGAAAGAAGGAGAGGTAAGTGAAAGAGATAATAATATGAGAGAACTCTATATATTTATAACAAGGAAATAAAGAACAGTTTGGAGAATAGGGAGGAAAAAAGAGAAAAAGAAAAGAAAAACACATGACAATTAGAAACTAAGGTTTTTTTTTAAGTACAATAAAAGAAAATAGGACAAAAACAGCCAAAAAACCCAAACTGGGTGAAGGGTAAAAGAAGACAAACAAAACCAAGCAAAAAAATCCAAGAAACAAATTATCAACAACAACAAAATCTTCTATTTCTTGTTGGATAGATTTGTCATTGCAATCCCAGTATTTGTCCAAGTTTGTCCTTTCCCTAAATTTTATGGGAACAGCTTTAAGAGAGTGGAGTTGCACCTTTAGCTTAGAGTGCAAGCAGGGGTCATTAGGGGAGGGAACATTATAGTGTTATTCATGCTTTCCAGAGCATTTGTCTTCTGAGTTTCTTTCCAGTCTGCATAGCCTTCATAGATAGGGGTGTGAAATTTTCTGTTGAAATGTAGAGAGATTTGAGTGGGCAGGGTCTCTATTTCTTGTGAATAGCTTGAAAGGGCAGGGCCATGACTCTGGACCTTTTGCTATTTTTCAATTGTCCCAGTCAAAATGTCACCCTCTATACCTTCCTCTGGTCTGTCTCCCTTGCAGACTTTGAGGTTCTGAGACCTGTAATTCCCAGGTTGCAACCTTTTAAATCCCCCAATTTGCTCAGTTCAAAGCTTACTGCTCATTGTAGTTTGTTCTCAAGAAGCAGCTCTAGCTGGGTGTCAGTGGCTCATGGCTGCAATCCTAGCTACTCAGGAGGCAGAGATCAGAAGAATCAAGGTTTGAAGCCAGCCCCAGGCAAATGGTTCTCAAGACCCTTTCTTGAAAAACCCATCACAAAAAAAAAGCTGCTGGAGTGGCTCAAGGTTTAGACTCTGAGTTCAAGTCCCAGTATCACAAAAGAATAATAACAAAAAGAAAGATAAGAAGAAGAAGGGGCTCTAACTTGAGCTCCCAGTCAGTATGGGCATGGTGTTTTGTTTTTTAAATTGACCTTATTCAGTGAAGCTGGACTGGGTGGTGTAGTAGGCAGGGCCACTGACCTCTGGGCATTTTTGCTGCTTTCCTTGTTCCTGCCAGGAACCTTTGGGTTGCTGTGTCCAACCCTCTGCCTAAGTTTGCCTCTGGTGGCAGATTCCCATGTGAACTTTATGACTGAGAGTCCCAGAAATCTTTGGGTTGTGATTTCTTAACTCTGTTAAATTGCTCAGACTCATCTATCTCGCAAGGAGTTCAGATTTCTAAGCCATCTGCCAGCGAAGCCTAGGTGTTTTGTTTTGGAAATTTTTCAAAGTCAGTTAGGCAGGATTGCCAGTTCCCTATTCCAGCTCCCTTTAACTTCTCAGCTGCTTGCAAGTCAAACCCTCTCTGTGGCCAGATATTTAATGATGCCCTAAGGGGTGATTGTTGCTTGTTTTCAAGATCCTCTGAGTGCCTCAGACTGATCAGAAGGCCCTCTTTCACTATGGTGCCTTGCCACCACTCTCTGAGGCATGGGGAATGAGGGGTGTCTGCTGTTGCCCTGTGATGCATGGGAAATTACTATCCTGTCATATCTCCACACTGGAGTTTGCTGATGGTGTAGTTACTGTCCCAGAACTAGGTCTACCAGTCTGTTGCAGAAGCTGCCTGGTTTACCTTGAGGTGGAGGCTTCAGCTTCCCTTCCATCCAGAGGGAAGCTGGGACTAGAACCAAGGCTGGAGCTACAAATTGTTCCTTGATTTAGTCTTTTGCCTTTTTGATTCATTGTATTTTTCAGCCATTCTGTCACACTTTTGTGTTTCTCCATGCTTTTCCTCTTTTTTAGTTCTTCCATATGTAGTCTCTTATTTGTTACGCAAACTCTCCTTCACAGAGTCTGGTGGAGAATGCTTCTTCTCTGCCGTCTTGATAACCATTTTTGATGGTCATATAGGCCTCTATCGCTTTAATGAAGTGATCTAAATCAAAGCAATTCTGATCTAGTTATATTGATTAGGACATTTGTGAGTTTTAGATGTTAAAGATTTGTAAATAATTCTGACAGAAGCAGAAGGCAGAATCCTTCATATGGAGGTGCTCATAAATGCCTTATGTCACTAATGACATAAGTGTATATGGTATCACCCATTATCTGCAAAGAATATATTTCCAGAGCTCAAGTGAATCACTGAAATCATTGTAGTACCAAACACTTCAGAAATGATGGGTTTAGTTTATAAATTAGACCCAGTAAAAGATTAACAACAGTAGCTAATAATAAAATAAAACAATTATAACAATACATTATAATAATGGTTGTGTTCGCTCTCAAAATGTTTTACTGTATTATTAAATTCAGCATATAATTTTTCCCACTTCAATTTCCCAGACCACATAGCCTGTGAACTTCCTACAGACAAAGGAAATTTCCTGTCTTTCCAGCTGCTACCACTGAACTTGGGACATGGTAGCAGGGAATTCTCCTGCACTATTGCAATTAACTAAAATCTGTCTGATACCACTGGTGCAGAGCTGGATTATACATCTTCTAGCCCAAAGATGAGTACCAGCTGGGATGTAGGTTTGTAAATATTAGTGACAAGTCACGCACTGATTCCATTCAGTCCAATTGATGCTTACTGCACTGTATATCTGTCCTCGCTACTCCGGCACAGCCCAGGGAACAAGCGCATCTGTTGAGATGTGAACACAAAGGTCCAGGGATCACACAAGATTTAAAGAATGCACATGTGAAGCTGACAGTCAAAAAAGGCTTCTTGGATGTCCAGGCAGGCCTGACCAATGCACAGACTGGAAAAAATCAAAACTGAAAAATTTTCAGACCCAGTATTGATGCACCAATACATGTCAGGGAAGCAAACAGAGGGATCGGGGAACCTAAAATATGCTTTTTGCATGGAGGAAACTGGCTGCTGCTTCCTGGCTTCCTTTTGGGACTTGGGAGTGGGGAGAACCAAGCCTCCTGTCACCTGAGTGTGACTCTGTGGGGAAGACTTGAAAGACAGTCCTCCAAAAGAAGGAGGTTTGCAGTCTCAAGGCTTTCTGTCTCTGGTCAGTGAGGAGGCAAGAAAAATGGATGCTGTTAGGTGGGCATTGAAAATGTATCTACTTCCAAGACAGAATAGAGAGGATCAGTTTCTCTCCCTTCTTCTCCACATAGAGGAGGTAGCCCTTTTCTTCCCCACTATGGCTTAACTCCACTTGGGATAGGGGAATGTCTTCCTTCCTCAACATCAAGTAAAGGATAGTTACATGGTGTGTGTCAGTGGGGGCAGATATCCTTTTCTCTCTTACCTAAGGATGGGGAAATTTGGGGGAGATAGCAACTTTCTCCCTAGCTTGGGAGCTAAAAAAATTTGTGTGTGTGTGTGTGTGTGTGGTGTGTGTGTGGTGTGTGTGTGTGTGTGTGTGTGTGTGTGTGTGTATAAACGGATTGTGTGCAAGAGGGAGTTGGCTCCTTTCTCAAGGTAGGAAGGCTGACATATCTTCCAAAAAGAGTGGTATGGTTTCTTTAGCCTCCAAGTAAGCTGAGACAAACTTTTCTGTCTCACAGAAAAGATGGTGGGGACTCTTGGCTCCCTCTTCCCAAGGACCAGCTCTTAAGCCTTGCCCACACAGCCATTCTGAGGTGGTAGAAGCTTGGCTCTCCCTGTTCCCAAACCACAAAAGAGAGCCCGGAGGCTGCAGCCAGGTGACCTCAAGCAAGCAGAGAAGCCAGGCCACTGGGCTCTCAGGTGCAGCTCTGAGCTACCTTTATCTCTCCGCCCGCTCCGCCCCTCAGGCTGGATGATGGCTCATGGATGGAGCCCCCGCTGCACCCTGCGTCCCCCGCCCTGCCTCTCTAACCACTCTGGACCGACGGCAATTGTTTGTGGCTCAGGCGGTGGGAAGCAGCTTCTTGGACTCGCAGCCCAGAGCTGTGAAGCAGCCGTCTAGGGCAACTTAGGATGGCTCCATGATACTGGCTGCATGATACTTGCCGCGTGGGCAAGGTGGGGATGCGTGCAGGGCAAGGGGAGTCCTTTCTGCCACGGAGGTGCATCCTGAGGTAAAGACTTCCTCAATTGCCTCAAATCCAGCACAGGGAAAAGGTGCTGCTTCGTGCAGCAGGGAAGAGGCTTAAGAAATGGGAGGGGGGCTCTTAGAAGCTGAGGGGGAATGGTTATGGTCCCAGAGCCCCTTTAAAACAAAGTTCTACTTTGTGAGGTACAGAATGAACTGGGAATGGAAATGGGCGCGGGGTGGGAGGGGAGGGAGTGATGTGATCTTTGTTTTAACCTGGACCCGTGAAAACTGACTTCAAGATGGATCAGACGTGTTGTAGCACTGTATTCTCACTGCCTCGTTTTCTCCGAGTGTGACAGGAGCTTGTTTAAGAATAATAAAATTCTGTGTTTTGTACAGCAGTAAAGGGGATTGTAGATTTGGTTTTGTTGGAAGAGATGGAATGATGATGAGGATTTTTCCAGCTGAAAGATGAAGGCCAAAGTAAAATATTTTGGATTTTTGAAGGGGCACAAATGAAAAGATTGCCTTACTGCAGTAGATAACGAATTTTGAGATTTTTTTTTCTTTCATATTTGCAGAGAATTAGAAGGCTGAGGAAATTGCTACCTCTAGCTGGGAAAGGCATAAATGAGGTTCATTGAAGGATATTTAAATGCATTGGTTCTATTTGGTGTATAGGAAGTCCACCTAGGGAATGAAGGGATGGTGAAATTGACTGATAAGGGGCTTGAAAAGTTGAAGAAGAATCTAGGGTGCTTTTTCTGTAGGAATTATAAGGAAGGCTTTGGGGGAAGTGAGTGAGTGAGTGAGTGTTGCGAGGCTTTCTGTTTGTTTTGTTTTTTCTCAGGGGTTAAGATTGAAGAATGGACTTGAATGTCTTCCCAAGAGGAAAGTACAGAGGGACTACAGAGCTGTTTATGTCCTTTTCCACTTTTGACTGCTTCTCTGCTTTGCTCTGCCATTTTCTTACTGGGTGACCTAGAGGAAGGGAGTGCAGGTATGGGCTGGTAGAAGTAAGATATAGATGTGGAGATGCCCTCATAATGGCCACTAAGGTGACCATTCTGAAGAATAATTTGGGTGTTATTGTGCGGTTAACTTTTTCTCTTCAACACAGTATAGTAGAAAATACATTTGCCAGGAAATGACAAGGGCACATACAAGAGGATAATGTGGAAATTCAAAAGCTGTAGTGCCAGTGACTGCCTCCCTGGGAGAATTGCTCCAACTTGTTCAAATCAGCAAGGTCCTATCAGGACCTCCTCAGGATAGATAGTGGATAACTAAGCTGTATTGAGCATTCATTACATGTTGAACTCTGCACTGGTGCCTCCAATATGATATCTCATTGAATCCACAAAGGAGACTTAGAAGATGTAAGTGATGCTTTCATAGTCGCACATCCAGCAAATGGTAGTACCAGGTCTTGCAATTTGACCTGTTTGATTCCACTGTAGACATTCTGCTATGCTATGTCACCTCACTGTTATTGTGTTGTTAGCAATCTTAATAATAAGCTCCCTCTGGGGCCTAGACAGTGTAGGAGCTGCTCGGAGCACTGGAAGTATTCCCAAGGCAGTGTTGCTCCCAGACCCAAGCAAGGGGCTTATTATAGGGAAACACATGATGACCAGTAATGACTTTTAAGTTGACTGGTCATCATGTGTAGACCTGTGCATACATGTTGTTCAACGTCAGACCTCCTCACACATATCTTATGTTCAAAGAGTGACAGCTCTGAATGCCTTTTGAGGGGAATTAAGTAAAATGAGTAAAATTCATTTCTAGGTCACCAAACAGTGGGGCAGGATGACTCTGCAGTTCTAACTTGCACAAGTTCACTTCTGGGTCCCTTGTAAGTTTCTCTGGTGAACCTTGTCTGATACAAAAAGGAACTTTAGAGCCAGACTTCTAGTCATTTAAAGGGACAACAGCTTTTTTACTGCAAGTGTAGGTGGTTGTCCCTGAAAGTTCTGACTTTAGGGGCTAGCATCTTATTAGGATACCTCATCTAATCATAAATTTACAACACTTATGAAATAAGCATACTTTTATTAGCGGTGATGCTGTAGAAGATGTTTTCAGACCATCGTACATGAGCAAACTTAAAAGTGAAATGATTAGGTAGAAGCATTGTAGAATAGCTACAGATTCATATATTTCTCTTGAAATAGCTTTGCACAGTGGTTTAGGTCTCAATGATTTTCTAACGAGACTTATCTGCACAGATGATTTACCTTGATAAAATCCATTTGTCTAAAACAGTATGTAAGTTTGAAAGTGATTGAGCATGAGAAGTTTTTAGAATTCAGGAATATTTCTGCAATGGCCAGAGCATGTGTTTTCACTCTTCCATTAGTTCTGCCCTAGTTCACTCAGCCAAAGACCACCAGGGACACTCCTGTAGCCCTGCAGTCAGATGTGTTGGTTTGTGGCAGGGATTGTATGTTGTCTCAGTATACCAAGTTATTTTAGGTTGTGATAGTGATGGCTGAAGTTGAGGTGAAATATTAAGGAAGGAATGATCATAACAGGCTCAATGCAAAACAAGTCTCCTGGTAAAGAGTGAGCATCAAACTGTAAACTGGATCCAAATGCTCTTTTTGCATGGAAACTGCTATGACATATGAGGAATTGGGTCCAAAAACTCCCTATCTGAAGCTCCATTGCTGGAATAACAAGCAAGATTATGTATTTGCACTAAAGTGGGTTAGGTGCTCCTGCTGAGAGTGGGCAAATTTATTTTTATCCATATCAGTTAAAACAGCAAAGTCTCTGATATTTAATATTTTTAAGAGTTTCTGTCAATAAGAAAATAGTAATCACTCATAGGAGTTATTACAATATTTTCAGAACTACTACATGTCCTTCCTTGATATTATTCCTGTTACATATGTAGCTTTCTTTCTTTCTTTTCCCGATATGTTGTTTTAATGAGCAGCCAGGCAGACTTTAGTTTTTTATTCTGAGCTAATTTTTAACTTTTAGGTGCATCATGCTTTATATTATTAATTTATCTAATTTCATACTCTGGTTTATTTTAAGTAATTTTTCACAACTTAGTTATTAGATTTAAGCTTTAGCTTAAATCTCTCAGTAAGACACAGGTATATATATGATAGATAGATAGATAGGTAGATAGATAGATATTACTGTATATATATTACCCTATCTTCCACTTACATTCATTAATGTTTAGCTTATGAACTTGAGGGCACAGAAATTCGGTGCATATATACTTAGAATCATTATATCCTCTTGACAAATTGTTCCCTTCATTAATATGCTATCCACTTAGATTGCTTAATATTTCTCAGGTTGCCATCTTAAGTGACTTGCATGATTAAAGGGTCCTTGCTTCTTCTTCCAGATTCCTGTACAAGTCCATTACCCTCCAAACTGGATGCCCTAACCCATTCCCCAAGCCTTTTAGTCAATCTGGAAAGATTGTGAACTTTTTGCCTGGACAAATCCCAGATGAGTGGCAGGTACAACTGCATCAGGGATATAAGTAGAATCCACTGTCAGCAGTTTTGTGCTTGAGTGTTGCTTAGCTGGAGTGAGCACATGCTTCTGCCCTTTTGATCAAAAGAAATTGCTTTGTCAAGATTTTTTCTGTCTCTTATGTGTCTGTTTTTGGCACTAGAGGATCTTTAATTCCAACAATTTGGGGGCTCATCTGGGATTTTACATTCTGTCCAGGAAGAGGGCCCCAGCCCTTTCTAAGGGAGACCTATCTTGCTTCCTGGTTGCAGTGGCCCCAAGGTTCTGCCGAGGGCGACAACTTTCCGGATCTGTTAATGAACTCAGACTCCAGAATTTCTTGACAATCTGGGTAAAAGAGCTCCAGGGACCGCAGTGACAACACAAAAGGAAAGCAGAGTCCTGATCCACAGTTCTGAGGCAACCTCGTACTGTTTAAGGTGCAATTACATTCTTGAATCTAATCCAGGTCAGCAGCTTATACTTACCTGCCAGCTACCAAGAGGTACCTCAAGCTCCCATGAGGGATGCAGCTGGAGATGGATAAAGCAAAAGAGAATCACAGTGCAAGAAACTTCCAAGGCAAAGGAGAGGTTGAGCTCCTGTCAGAGCACAGTCTACCAGAAGAGAGAAATGGGAAATAAAGGCTGATAAGAACTGTCCCTTGCCACCATTCTGCAGCTTGAGCCA
Source organism: Castor canadensis (assembly GCF_047511655.1). Classification (NCBI taxonomy): domain Eukaryota; kingdom Metazoa; phylum Chordata; class Mammalia; order Rodentia; family Castoridae; genus Castor; species Castor canadensis. Next base: position 70,168,953 of record NC_133396.1, on the reverse strand, counting down.
CAGCTTGTTTCACCCCTTGCAGAACAAAGCCCACTGTTCCTTACCTCCTGCAACCTTCCTTTGCCTGCCCCTAGACCTTGCTTCAGCAGCTGGTCTCATCCCTTACAGAACAAAGCCCCACTGTCCCTCATCTCCTGCCACCTCTCTTTGTCCATCCCTAGCCCTTGCTTTCTCCCAAATGATACTTAAGGCCAGACCCGCCGAGAGAAGCTGCTGCTGGCCAGTGTGCTTATTAAACTTTGGACATGAGAAACCTCTTGTGAGTCTCTTTGTGTGCGGTATGTGGTGTTTTCCTAACAAAGGCAGCAAACAGAGGGGCTAGAAAACAAAGGTCCAGGATAAAATACTCTCTTAGAGCCCCCTAGGGAAGATATTAAAATATTGGGATGATAGCCTCCATACTAAAGGGAAAAAGAAACAAAGAATGGTTAAATACTGTCGTTTTATCTGGACCCAATAACCAATCTTAAAGCCTTTGTTTTTGTCCAAAATTTGGATCTGACGAGGACTGAGTCTGTCAACTGTTAATTGAGTGTGTTAATGACAAGAGCCCAGTTACTCAAGAGCAGATGGAATATTCCCTCTGTTGGAGACAGGGTTTGTAATACTGTTTCCACCTAAAGAAAACAAAAAAAGACCAAAAAAAAAAAAAAACCCATAACCCATTCTAACTGGGATTTACTCTCCTCCTCCCCCCCCCATTTTAACCCTACAGTTCCCCAGGCTCAGGTGACAGAGACAGCCCCAGCACCACCACCCCAGGCTTCCACGTCTCTACCTCCCCCCTAACCCTGCCACCTCCTCCATCCTTCCCTCCCTACCCAAAACCCCTACCTACCACAGCTTCAAAGGTAGTCAGAACAATGTAGTCCAGACATTGTTCTCTACCTTTTCCTCAGTCTGAAGAGGAAAACTCCACTTCCTCTTTCCTCTCAGGAGGTTCCAAAATTTTATTGTGACCCCTTCGAGGATCCCTTCAGAGTCTCAGAACAGGTTGATCAATTTCTGGGACCACAGATATATACTTGGGCTGAGTTAAGGTCTATTTTGGGAATTCTCTTCTCAGAGGAGGAAAGAGCCATGATCCATAGAGCGGCAATGGCTATCTGGGATCATGAACATCCCCCAGGACAAAGTGTCCTGGCAGCTGATGTTAAGTCTCCTAATCAAGATCCCCAATGGGATAACAGCACCCCAGGACACTGAGAAAATATACGAGACTTGAGAGATTTAATAATGAAGGAATAATCAAGGGGGAGGTGATTAACACAACCATTAGCTTTATAAATTTTCTGGAAGCCAGGGACTTCATATTTCAAAGAACAAATTATAATTTGCTGAGATGGAAGTAAAATATCTGGGACATTTGATCAATAATGGCCAATGAAGAATAGAAGGAATTACTGGTCTCCCTCTCCCAGGAACAAAACAAGAACTGAGAAAGTTCCTTGGCCTAGTGGGATATTGCCACTTGTGGATAGACTCATTAGCCCTTAAAACTAAATCTTTACATCTCAAATTGACCCAAGAGGGACCACACCACCTTCTTTGGACCCCTGAGGAGATGAAACAAGTAGATGAGCTAAAACAACCCCTTATCACAGCCCCTATGCTAACCTTGCCCTCTCTTGAATAGATCTTTCACCTCTTTGTAAATGTAAACAAGGGAGTTGCCCTTGGGATGCTAACCCAAAAACATGAGGGGTCAACATTAACCTATGGCCTTCTTATCTAAATTCCTAGATCCTGTCACCCAAGGTTGGCCTGAGTGTATTCTGGCAGTAGCAGCTACAGCCCTTCTAATTGAAGAAAGTAGAAAAATCACCTTTGGGGAAAACCTAATTATTAGCACTCCCCATCAAGTTAGAACAATCTTAAACCAGAAGGTGGGTAGATGGCTGATGGATTCTAGGATCCTAAAGTATGAAGCTATCTTGCCAGAAAAGGATGACCTGACTCTAATACTCATGAGGCCCTAAATCCAGCCACTTTCTTGGAAAGGGGAAGCAGGAAGGAGGAGCCCCGCACATAAATGTTTAGATATTACTGAATACCAAATGAAAGTAAGGCCAGACCTCAGGGAAACTCCTTTCCAGTCTGGGTTTTATTTCTTTGTGGGTGGATCATCTCAAGTAATTGAGAGGAAAAGATGCAATGGCTAGTCATTGACTATAATAGAATCAGGCCAACTCCCTAACAATTGGTCACCACAGACTTGCAAATTGTTTGCTCTAAATCAGACTCTTAAAAATCACTCCACTAAATTAGTCTTAGAGACCAGATTACCTTGGATTAAATGCCTTCACATAGCACTACTCAGGATTAGGACAGACCCTCAGAAGGACATGGGCCTCTCCTTTTATGAAGTGCTTTATGGTCTTCCTCACCTTAGCTCTGTTACTGATGTGCCTACTGTGCCTACCTTTAAAACCAAAGAATATTTCCTCAAAAATTATATACTTGGATTGTCCTAAACCTTACTTTCTCTTAGGAAAAAGGGGTTGTTAGCACTGGCTCCTCCACTTGACTTTCCTGTTTACCCTCACCAGCCTGGCGATTATGTGCTGATCAAGACCTGGAAAGAAAATAAGCTTGAGCCAGCTTGGGAAGGACACTTTCTGGTCCTTCTGACCATGGAGACAGCTGTCCAGACTGCGGAACAGGGGTGGGCTAATCACACAAAGGTAAAGAAGGCACCACACCTGACCAGAAGGAACAATGGTCTGTGCTCTCACAACCAAGCAACACCAAAGTGACTTTTAAAAGACTATAGTGAAAATATTTTCTCTTTCATTTGGGAAATGGTATTCTTATAACTAATGTAACTCGGAGTACTTTTCCCTTAATTGTTGAATACGATACATGTCACATCCTTCCTTGCAGAGAACTTATATCTCAACTTCAACTCCAGAGATACTCCCTTTATATGTGTCCATCCCGGGACCCACAGAGAAGTCTATTATCTTTCCAGAGTGTGTGATTGTGGGGTGGAACACTGGATATTAAGGATACACTTCACCCTTTTACGAAAATCCTAACAGCTGGACTAAACCACAGGGCCACTGGAAAGACTCTGATTTCCACCATACAAAATAATTGATAGTCTTTTAATAAAGTACAGTCAAAATTACAGCTGTTTTGGACACAGCCCTCTCCTTATTGTAAAGATAAACAGTGTGACCCACTTAGATTGGTCATAGAAAGCCATTGGAGTATGACAAAAGAACCATCCATATTTCATAAATATGGGTTGGGGGTGGATGTCTCAGGAACAGACCCTTTAAGGTGCCTTGATCTTTGTCTAGCTCCCAAACTCTCTCAGGGGACACCCAGCTCTACTTCTACTCCAATGTTACCTCCACGTTTATACAAGAGTCGAACTCAAGTAACCGTAGTAGAAGTCAAGGACCAAAGACAAACTGTGGCTATTAAAATCTGGTACAGGGATGCAAATGCTTGGATGGAATGGATAAAAAAATTCTGTCCACACATTAAATAAGATTGATTGCTGTTTGTACTCCTGGGAGACCAGAGTCTCAGGTGGCCCCATTTTTATTAAGATGGTCTTCAGACCTAGATGGAATGCAATGCATGTTGGCTGTGTTTCAGGATGCCAAGGCTTGAGGCAATGAATCCTGTTGGATGCTATCACTACTGTTCCCAGAGGTCAGAGGTCCTGTGGGCCAGCCCTTGAGGAATATTGGCCACCCCCTGAGGACTACTAGGCCACCCCCCTAGATGTCAGTTATACCCCATGTCTCACCAGACGGGGATGATTGACAAATGTGGGAAACCTGACAGAAGGCAGTGAAAGCCAGTCCTTCAACAGCCTCCCAAACCAATCCACACTCTCTTGGCAGGGCTGATGTCCGGTGGTACTGCAGAGGACCCAGGTAACTGGAGAGGCACCTGTGCTTTGGTGCAGTTGGCAATCCCTTTCATCTTAGCACTTAGATCCCCAGCCTGTGCTACAACATCTGCAAAAAGGAGAGACATAGACACAGACAATGCAGCCAACCACAGAGGCTCCTTTGATCCCCACGCTTACATTGATACCATTGGGGTTCCTAGAGGGTGCCAAATGAATTTAAAGCCAGAAATCAAATTGAAGCAGGATTTGATTCAGTAATCTTTTGGTGCTCCACTATAAATAAAAGTGTCAATTGGATTAATTATATTTATTATAACCAACAAAATTTTGTTAACTATATCAGGGCTGCTGCTATCAAAGGAACAGCAGAGCAGATGGCTCTGGGAAAACAGGCTAAATTAGACATGATATTGGCCAAAAAGGGAGGAGTTTGCATAATGATTGGAGTTTCGTGTTATACATATACCAAATAATACAGCCCCTGATTACTAAGGCCCTACAGAGATTAACTACTCTAAGGAGCTAGTTGAAAACTCAGGTATAAATGATCCCTTCACTGACTTAATGGAAAATTGGTTTGGAAGATGGAAGGGCTGGATGACCTTAGTCTTAACCTCCTTGATTGTAGTGGCCAGAGTTTTAATTTTAGCAGGATGCTGCATAAGGCCTTGTGTCTGAGGACTAATACAGTGGTTAATTGAGACAGCATTCACCCCTGCCCTACCAAAATAACTTCTTTCTGTTAGAGACGCAGGAACATGAGAGCTAACAGCTCCTAAATGAATTTGAAGAAAAGAATTTAAATGAAAAGAGGGAGAAATTCTAAGAAAAATGATCTTTTCTATCAAAGTATTTGTTACCCTCTTAGATTACTTAAAAATTCCTCAGGTCGTCATCTTAAACTTGCATGTTTAAGATGCTTCTTCTTCCAGGTTCCTGTACAACTCCATTGCCTGCCAAACTGTATGCCCTAACCCATCCCCCAAGCCTTTTAGGCAAGTAAGGGAGATTGTGAACTTTTGACCTGGACAAATCCCAGGTGAGGGACAGGTATAACTGCATCAGGGATATAAAAAGGAGCCACTGTCAGCCATTTTGTGTTTCCATGTTCACTTAGCTGGAGTGAGCACATGCTTGCACCCTTTTGATCAAAAGAAATTGCCTTGTCAAGATTTTCTCTGTCTCTTGTGTGTCTATTTTTGGCACTGGAGGGTCTTTAATTCCAACAGCCACCAAGGCGATAGAGAAAGTGTGTGAAGCAAAGGAAAGAATGGTTCCATCTTGTGTAAGCCAGTATGGCTTCACCAGGTGTATGGAGGATGGTGAGTCGCTCTTTGTGCTATCTTTCCCCCAGATGTGACTACTCAGGAAGAGTCCAATATAGAGAGAACAATGAGTAAGAGTCCCTAGGTAGCAGTATTCAATGTAGTATACAATGGGAGAGGGTTCCCAGGAGAAGGCAGGTTGTACTTTATTATTGGGCAGCTGAAGGTGGGGGGGGTGATGAAATCCAAAAGCAAGAGGAAATATGTGTGAATGTTTATGTTGCTCTTTTTAACAGTTTAATGGCACAATGGTAAGAAGTGCTATCTTTATGGATTCTTTGTGCCTGCATTTCTTTCTCGGTTATTAAATATGTCTTTCCTAGAACACTTTTTCTTCCTTTCTCTACCTCTACAAAGCATCAAACCTGTTGGTTTTAATTACTAACACTTCATAGGAAATTATGCACCTTAAGTGCTGGGTTGAGTTTGAGGTACAGATCTGTCATGGAGGGAATCTGGTAGACACATCTCTTTGGAAGGCACTTATTTGAACCTGGAGACAATGTTCCAGTGTTCCAGACGTGTAACAGAAATAGTTCTCCTGAAGTTTCAGGACTTGTAGCATCTTCATGTTTCTGTCCTCAATATTTATTCCTGGCTTAAAGACACTCCCAGGAGTGAATAACAGAAAGAATATTTATTTGAGACTACTGAAAATTTCTACTGTCCTTGGAAAAGATGGGAGAAAAGCATGAACTTGATTGAGCATATTTCCAGCCACCACAAACTGTAACGAGGCTTTGCTCAACCCAGTTCTCTAATTGTTCAGAAGGTCAAGAGTTTCTCCTCAAAGAAAGATGGTTCTGTACTCTTTCTCTTTTCCAGAATTAGACTTTGCTATATGATTTCTAATTTTTATGCAGAACTACAAATCTAGACTGAATTATTTTCTGACTACCAATAAATATTCACAAAACCCTAAGATAAAGTGTTTTGACAGCACATAAATTAGGCAGTATTGCAGCCCTCAGTTTTATCTCTAAAAGAGCGTTGGCACAATTTTTTTTTCATGTTTTATGAGCTACTGATTAAAGAACTGTCTTTCACCTCCTGAGTTCTGAGGTTTGATGCTCTCCATCACTTAATTCTTCCTATGAGCCCCAAGACCACCTTCAACAGTGTCAGCAGCCTCTTATCCAGGGACCTCCACACCAAGGCTCAGAATCAGACATCTGGGAGACCTGCTGGTCCCACTGAAATAAATTATAGAATTCTAGAGTTGATGAAGAGGAGCATTTAATTCAGCATTACAAACTTTCAAATAGGGGTTATGCCTTTAAAGAAAATACTGGTTTCTTCATGACCAAAAATGTCCTGAATATCTCTTATTCCTTCCTCTGTCTATATTCTCCACCTGAAAGATGTTGTTAGGATGGTCTGTCAATTTTTTTCCTAGAGTATAAAATTCCCTCCACCCCATCTTGTCTCCAGAAGTCTTCATGTGTATCACATGGCAGACATATCAGATTAAGATTAAGCTATCCAATCATTATTGCCCATTTTTACTATTTGCATTTATTAAGAACTTGTGCATGATAGAAAAGGAGAGGCTCTAAAGAAATTTATTCCTAGAGCCTATAGGGAGAGGTATGTCAGACCAAGGGGTCCTAAGAGCGGTAAAGTGGAAGAGCACAAGCAGAAAGATGTATGGTATTTTCTTATTTTCCTCCTCATAATTTTCAAATAGTCCCTCTGTTGCCATAGAGGTTCATAAAATATATAAAATTACAATGTTTTGGGAGGTAGAGATCAGAAGGGAGTTTGAGGCCAGCCTGGGCAAAAAGTTCCTGAGAACACATCTCAACCAATGGCTGTGTACAGTGGTGTTCACCTGTCATCCCAGCTACATGGAGAAGCACAAATAGGAGGATCATGTGCAGGTTGCCTGGGCATACAGCAAGAACCTGTCTCAAAAATAACTGAAGAAAAATGGTTGACTATGTGGCTCAAATGGCTTACAAGGGCAAGGCCCTGAATACAACCTCCAGTTCTGCCCCCAAAATAATTAAAATATAATGCATATGCTAGATGTCTTAAGTAGTAGAGCACCTGCCTAGCAGGCCCTGAGTTCAAGCCTGGTATAAATACATGTGTGTTATAAATATGTGTTATGAATGTGCACACACATATATATATAGTGCAGAAAACATGGAGGTACAGCTCAGTGCTTCATCACAAAATGAGCATCCACATAACCTCAATCAGGTAAATAAATGGTGAATTAGCCTCCTTTTTTGCTAAGTGATCACTATGACTTCTCATGTAGTTTAGATTTCTCCAGTTTTTACACTATTTATAATATCAGAATACACATTGATAATATATATTGTATAACATATTCTTGTGACATAAATCACATGAAGCACCTTTGGGAAATGAGGTAAGTTAAGTAGATCAGGGCACTGACTTTCTCTCATTTTTCTAATTCCAGAGATTAGGATGATCACATTTCAAGGCAAACCCAGGCAAAAAGTTAGTAAGACTCCATTTCAGCAAACAAGCCAGGTCTAGTGGAGCATACTTGTAATCCCAACTATGCAGGAGGCATAGGTAGGAGGATCATGGTCCAAGACCAGCCAGAGCAAAACCATGAGACCCTATCTGAAAAATGTTCTAAAAGGAAAAAGGACTGGAGGCATGGCTCAAGTGGTAGAGTACAAGGCCCTGAGTTCAAATCTCAATACCACCAGGAAAAAAAACTGCAAGAAATGTTGACCCTGAGAAATCACACAGGGTTACAGCCCCTTCTATAAAACATATGGGGAATCAAGGTTTACTTTGTTTTCCTCTCTTTAGTCTGATTCCTTCCCCCACTCTATTTTTCTTCATCCTAAAACTAAAGATCCAGGGCAGGACTTTCTGCTCTTGGGAAATGCCTATTGCAACAAAGGGAAGGCTCCATTGTGTTCTTATCAAAGCCCTGGCCTTTGAGCCTCTCAGTCAGCTACCTCTATCTCAGAGTTCAAATGCCAACAGTGTATAGAAAGCAGGACTAGGACCAGACCCTACCCAGATCATAACATCAAATGAACAAGTAATATTTGTGTGTGTGTGGTGCTGGGGTTTGAACTCAGGGCCTACACCTTGGGCCACTCCAACAACCTTTTTTGTGATAGTTTTTTTGAGATAGGGTCTCATGACATATTTGCTTTGAACCATGATCTTCCTGATCTCTGCCTGCTGAGTAGCTAGGATTATAGGTGTGAGCCACTGGTGCCCAGTTGAGCAAGTAATATTTTTAAATGTGCTCTCCTCAGTTGATATTTAGAGTCAATACAGCCTCAATGAAAATCTCATCAAATACTTTTGGGGAACTTGATAAACTAGCTATAATTTATATGGAGATCCAAAGGACTAAAAATAGCCCAGAGTCTACTAGGAAGAAATTCTTCCCTACCAGATATCAAGACTTATTGCAGAAATTATGATTTCATTATTATAATAATTATGGTGCAGTACTCTTTCAAGGACTGGGCTATGATGGGTCCAGAGCCCATTATCATGGCATTTCAGAAACATAAACACGTGGGGCCAGAGGGTAGAGAAAATGAAGCTACACAGATTTCCAGCCCTCATTCTCTCTGAGCCTCACCCAGCTCTAGTGCTGGCCCCATGTGGAGTAGTCCCAGCTGCTGGATCATTGGTGCAGTTTGAAGGAATTTCAGTTGGCAGTGGACAGTCTTGTTAGTTATCCCCAGGTTAAGAATGTGGTCCCTTAGCAGAATGGTGGGTCATTTTCTTCTGAGTTTCAGGCAGGTAGACAAGACCCAGAGTCTTGCTGGGACATGGGACCCATGTCAATTCAGCCAGACCAGTGTGTGATGCGATCTCTGTTTCTGAATGATGTGAGGGTTTATGTAATGAAAAGCAGAGATAATTCACAGACAGTACATCATCCAGAAAATAGCAAACACATCTGTTCATGCTTTGTCAGAACCTAGTAATGCAGAAATGGATCAGATAGATTTGTTCTTCTCAAGGAACTTGACTATAAACACATACATTTAGTAAAGTAATTGTGGATTTGGGGTAGGGCATGGCACTAATAAAAATAGGACTGAGGACTTAAGAGTTTGGAAAGCCTTTTGAAAGAAGACGGCATGTGAGCTCATCCAAACATTGACTGGGAAAAGAGCCAGGACAAGGAGCAAAAGCACCAGATGCTAAAGTAAGGAGTTATGAAATAGATTACTGGAGTCAAGAATCTGCAGCAATGTGTAACTACCACATCCAACACTGCATCTCTGACCTGGCACATCCTGAATATCTCTGCATCATGAATGGATGGGTAAGTTAACTAACGAAAGAACAAGTACTCAGTGGAAAGTACACAGGCCTGAGTCTGTGTTTAGGTCCTTACTAAAACCAGGCACAGTTTCTTTCTCTATGCTAGGCCCATATTGCATTCTTTCCAAATAAACTGTATTATATAAGTCACCGAGAGGAGTTGAATTCATAGAAACAGAAAGTCAAATAGTGGTTGATGGCTGGAGGGAAAGGGAAATGGAGAGTTGTTTAAGGAGTGAGAAAAAATTCTGGAGATGGGCTTCACTCAGTATAAGCACATTTCACAGCACTAATCTGTATACATAGAAATGGGCAAGATAGAACATCTTTTATGATGTGTATTTATTACAATTAAAAAGTAAAAATGAATAAACTATAAAGCTATCCAATTACTTAGATTAGGAAAAGGTAAATCTGTCTATATTCTCATGATACTGGAAATTCAGTCCCCTGAACTCAATGCCAGTTTGCAAATAATGAGAGCAGAGTTTTTGGAGACAAAAAAGTAAAGATTTCATTAATTTTGTCAGGCAAAATGAAGATTGCATGAACTTCAGTCTTACTCCCAGGGCAAAGGTGGAGGGCACAGGTTTTTAAAGGACATCTCAGGCATGCAGGCCTCCAGATGAAGGTGCCAAGGTGTGATGGTGAGTTGGGTCTGCTTATTTCCCCATGCTGGTGTTAGTCTCCAGAGTTGTATCCCTTGTGCTTGGATGTTCCTGCTCCTCTTTCCACTGGTCACTGCGATGAGGAGCATGACGACCTTTCCTGGAGTCGTAAAGACATTCTTGAGTTGAGTAGGGTAGGGGGAAAGACAAGAGAAAGAAAAGGAAGAAAACAATAGTTTGGAGGCCAGTGGTTTCCACTGCCTCTGCTCATTTCCCATTTCAGTCTCCACTTAGCCCCTCTGTCTGGTTTGAACATTATATCTTAGTGTTCTCTTAGAATTAACTGAATGTAGCTCTTATGTTAATTTACTTAAATTTTTCAATAAATTTGAGAGGAGATTCCAATGAAATTTTGGTATTTAGCCAATCTACTAGTACGGTTGTGTGTGTGTGTGTGTGTGTGTGTGTGTGTGTGTGCGTGTGTGTGCGTAGGTATGTGTGGGTGTGTCAGAGAAACAAAGAGCCATTTCTTAGCTACCGATTAAGTTCATATACTAACTATTGAACTATTTAAGGTTTTTGATTCCTTCGAGAGTCATTTTTGAAAACATGCTTTTCTCAGGGTTTTGTCCAAATTTTCAAATATATTGGTAAAAATAGTTTATAGGGGAGAGGATGTGAGGAAAGGATGTAGGAGGGTGAATATGATGGAAATACTGTGTACACATGTATGTAAATGGAATAATGAGATCTGTTGAAACATTCCAGGAATGGGGGTGGGAGGGACAGAGGAGAATGATATAGAAGGTGATTTCAAGTATGATATACTTGATATATTGTGAGAACTTTGTAAATGCCACAATGTACCCCAGCACACAACAAAATGCTCAATTTAAAAAGTAATCAAGGTCAAAAAATAGTTTGTAGTATCTGCTTACTATCTCTTCTACCTTGGTAGCAGACTTCCTATTCACTTACAATATTAGTTTCACTAATTTCGTAATATTGTATTAACTTACAATATTTTAGTTTATTAAATGTCACTAAAGTCTTGTCCTATTTTCTCAAAGAACCATCTTTTGACTTTGGTACATTTCTCTATTAATATAATTTTCAATTTCACTAATTTCCTTGCATTTGTGTGCTCTTCCATTTACATTATTTTAAATTTATTTTAATCTTATTCTAACTTCAGTTTTTCGTTAATTAGTGGCCTTTTGCTTTTCTCTTTTTGACATGTTTTTATTTTCAGAGGGTACAATATAATGTAAATAATAATATACATTTCTTTCAAAGTACTAAGTTTTGCTGTTTCATAATTTACAGAATGACCAATTTTTAATCCACATTGATTACTAGTATTATTTCATTTTTAATATGAATTTTGTGGACATTTGATTTTAGAAGTGTACTCAAAATTTGTCAGTGCTGCCACAAACAGCCTTCTGTGTGAGCTTTTTCATATTCGTTGTCTGTCTGTCTTTGGAAGAGGTTTTGCACGCAGGATTGTTAGGTCATATGGCTAATACCTATGCAGTTTGATTAGATGCAGTCAGCCTTCTCCATACAGGTGTGGAGTCATACTTTCCTAGTGATAATGTGTGCACAGGTGAATAAATACAAACAGATAGGGGACTTGGAACATTTTGATAGATGAAAACTGGTACCCTGAGCAATCCCACTCCTGGGGATATACTCAAAGGAATGCAACACGAGTTACTCCAAAGGCACCTGCACACCCATGTTTATTACAGCACTATTCACAATAGCCAAGTTATGGAAACAACCAAGATGCCCCACTACTGATGAACTGATCAAGAAAATGTGGTACTTGTACACAATGGAATTTTACTCAGCCATAAAGAATGAAATCTTACCATTTTAAGGTAAATGGATGAAACTAGAGAACATCATTCTGAGCAAGGTCAGCCAGACTCAGAAGACCAAAAATCATATGTTCTCCCTCATATGTGGACTTTAGATCTAGGGCAAATGCAGCAATGTGGTTGGACTTGGATCACATGACAAGGGGAGAGCACATACAGGAGATACAGGAATAGGTAGAAAACCCAAAACATGAAAGCATTTGATGTCCCCACTCCAGAGGAACTAATGCAGAAACCTTAAACCAACAGAGGTTATCATGAGCAGGGTATCAGGAACCAATGTAAAGATCAGTTAGAGGTGAATCAGCATGGGTCATAACACATGGGCATATGAAAGCAATAGTAGGAATCTTTCTGTATAGCTATCCTTAACTCAACTAGCAAAACCACTTTGTCTTCCTTATTATGCTTATGTCATTTCTTCAACAAAATTAGTGATAAAGGCAGAACAGGACCTGACTGGAACGGGGTGGGAGGGAAAGTGGGGGAAGGGGACAGGGTACAGAAATGACCCAAACAATGTATGCACATGTGAATAAATGAGAAATAAATAAATAAATAATATTTAAAAAGAAAACTGGTACCCTGGATGATTTCAATTTTAAGTTTTCTTTTTTGAGTGAGGTGAAGACTTTTTCATGGTGTTTTGGGGTTTCTTTCACTCAAACTGTTAATTCATAGCTGTGGCATAGGATCATTGGTTGTCTTTTATTTCCTAGCTTTTAGATATATATTATGTATTAAGCAACTTAAAACCTATTCAAATGTTTTTCCTGTTTGTCTTTTATCTTTTTCTTCTTGGTTTTGGTTTACTGAACTTTACATCATCTTTTTTTTTTTCATGTGATAATATCCATCTCTGTGTTCTTAGATGTTCTACTCTCAGAAGTAACTGGAATCATTCTTAATGAATGTAATCATTCACTTTTGTAAACTGACAATGAGGACCATCAAGGTCAGCTGAAATAAGAGTTCTATTTCCAGTGTTTTGTGTTATATTTTATTTCTTTGTTTTAGATAATGCTGGGAAATCCCATGGGTGTCTTAAGAATGTTTACTCTGCAAAATGAAATAAGAAGTTGATCAGAAAAGGGTAACAACCCTGAGCAAGAAGCTGGGAGATCTGCCTGAGAAACCCTCTGGGAGGAAAACAAGGAGGGACCATCACCACCCACATCTTCTTTGCTGGGTGGTTGCCATCCCTGGTCTATTTTGTTGGACTCTTATGTGAGTGAATGACAGTATTTATTAAGCAAAGAATAATTTTAATTGAGTTTTATAGTTTTTGTTTTAAACTTTTGGTTTTTGATAATGTTTTCCTTAAGATGACAATAAGCACATTTTGCCATCATCATTACTGGGCCAGTAAAGAAAGAGTTGATCATTTACAAAGCTCATGAAATGACCATATGTGCATGTAAACTAAGAACACTGGGCCTACAGTCTTTCCTGACAGCTCTTTAGGAAGGTCAGCTTGAAGATGCTTTCTGCATTTTTGAGATTTTCCTGTGGAAGGAATGCCCTTCCCTACTCAGCCTCTCCTAGCAGGACCCTTATTTATGAAACTGTGATTTTAGTGTGTTTTTTTATATAAAACTTCACCTCACTGATTTCAGAGCTTTGGAACATAGAAAAGATATGAACAAGTAAAGGATAGGTATGATTCACAAATCCCTGTCATAATTTTCTAAATAAATGTAATGGAAATTGTTAGCATATGATTTAAATAAAATCCATCTCTTACTTAACACAACAATATCAGCTATAACATAAACTTCACCGCCACATGCGGTGTACAGGTCATGGATTCTGATATGTTCACAGAGTTTTGTAGTAATTTCACAATTTAATTTTAGATACTGACATCATTTACTGGCATGTTTCCTTGGATAATATGTATAGAATTTAATATTATAATATGCTATGTACTACCTTATCATTATAGATACTTTGTATCCTTCCATGTATATTTTCCTGTTTTGCCATTTTGATCGAGTACCTCTACGTGGGTTTACATACATTTGTTAAATGTATTTTAACAAATCAAGAAATTAAAATGTTTTAAATATATTACATAAGAACCTAATCTCTCTCTTTTTATTCTGAAAATTATAACAGTTCTTTGGCCTAGAATTAAATATCGTATCATCAATCAGTCTTTCATTTTACCCAACTTGCACATGTGTAGATATATACATATATTTTTGTTTAAGAGAAGACAACCTATAATTTTATAAATTTGCATTCTACAGTGTATAAAGCCACCATCAAATAAGAACCTGTAATTCACATATTTTCCAAAATGCTATAATGTATACCTCAGTTTTCATACACACACACACACACACACACACACACACACACACACACACACACTTTGAAATGTGCCCTGTATAGCTATCCTTATCTCAACCAGCAAAAACACTTGTTCCTTCCTATTATTGCTTATACTCTCTCTACAACAAAATTAGAAATAAGGGCAAAATAGTTTCTGCTGGGTATTGAGGGGGGGGGAGAGGGAGGGGGTGGAGTGGGTGGTAAGGGAGGGGGTGGGGGCAGGGGGGAGAAATGAGCCAAGCCTTGTATGCACATATGAATAATAAAAGAAAAATTAAAAACAAAACAAAACAAAACAAAAGAAATGGGTCTTGCCATGTAGCCCAGGCTGGCCTTAATTCCCAATCCTGTATGAAATTACAAATGTACACCACCGTGACAGACTTCATAAATATTATGAAAATGAGGCTTATCTCCCAGAGATTAGGTACAGTAGGGACACCTCACGTTGTTTCATTGGGAGAATAATGATCACAAACCCAGCAAGGCATCACAAGAAATGTGAGTTAAAAGCCAACCTCTTGTAAATGTCATTGACAAAGTCCAATACAACATATAATAATAATAATGATCTTGATCCAGAGATTTTTTAAAGCAAAAACTAGTGCTTTATTGTGAAAATCCATAAAGCTGATAAGGACAGGATCACTACTGTAAAAATTAGATTAGTGGAGTTGGGTATTTGGGGACAGAGGAAAAGAGACATGGTGACCCTCAGAAAGTGTTCTGGGGATGTGGGGATCACAGGTTGTTGCTACTGAGTGGTCCCTGTAAGAGAAAGTGGGTTTTCTCTCCTGCCACTGGAGGGCATTGAAAGTGTGTATGGACAGACCTGTGATGAAGAGGAAATGAGCAGGGAGGGGACACCCCACATGCTGCTGCAGCCAAGGACCATGAATAGCAGGACTTAGGCAGGACTGCACAGAAAGCTGCTCCGATCAATACGGAGACAGTGAGGTTTATAGAATTAGTTCATTAGCCATGGAAACACCAGCTCATGTGGCCATTTACCAGTTAGTCACCAGTAACTTCTTACCCAGCATTGATCAGTTGAAGTCCAGTGGCAGTTGGTTGGGAAGACCTGTGTTCTGACACAGTTGATACTGGTCACCCACTCTGTTCCATACCTCATGAGGAATGCCCACTAAGAGGCAGCTGATGGTGAACTTCAGAGATCTATGACTCCACATTTGACCCTATCCTAGTCCTTCAGAGGGGCTTCATTTGAGGTAAAATGCATTACTATTTGGGGTCAGAGATTGCAACATAGAGATAGAAGGCTAGGTCATGAATCTAAATCTTCCTTTGGGCTCAGCCACTTTCTTCTAGGGCATCTTTAGCAAGACATGAGAAAGAGCAGCTCTCAATTCAGTGTTCAGAGTATAAACCAAGGATCTTGGTTTTATGGATCTCTGTCCTCAGGGATACCTGCTTTACTGTCCCAAATTCATGATTTGTTAATGTTGTCACTCAAACATGTCACTTCTTTTCTCTAAATGTCAGTGTCCTCAAACTGTAAAATATCCTTACTTGTCCATTCCACAGAGTTGACTTGGAGATCATAAGACATGATACTATTCCATGAGGTTTAAATCATCACATACATGTAAAAAATGAAAATTACCCTTCATTTCTCATCTTGCAGCCACCCACCTACCTTCCCCATCGTCAGCCACAAGCAAGTATGTAATGTATTCTTCCAGATTTTTTAAATTGTAAGATTATTGAGCATTTATGATGAATCAGCCATTACATCCTAAAATTTTACTTTCATTTGATTATATTTAGCCTCATAGTACTAATAAAGAGCCCAATAAACATGTTCAAGTGTCAGTGCAGACAGCTGTGGACAGATGAACATCTTCCCTCGACCATGTGGGTCTAAATGGGATCTGAACCCAGGCCAAAAGACACCAACACCTGTGCTCTCTGTTCCTGTGCTCTTCTGACTTGCTACACTGTCTTATCTACATACAGGTGCTTTCTATATCACCTGTCTGCAGGTGTAGGAAGTGCTCACATTTTCCTGAAGCCCCAAGTCTGACTCAGGTGGCAGTGTTAGGCATCCCATAAATAATGGGATCAAAAATTTAAACTTTTAAATACTGTAGCAGTTTTGCCTTGGATTAAGAATGTTGTAATTGGCATCCAAAATTACTACGAGAGTTAAGTCTTACAGGAAGCCATAGATAAAATCTTGTGCTATTTACTGACTGAACAGTTCATGTTGACATGGGTGTCCTTCAGCTCAACAGCTGAAGATTATGAGCCTCACTTCTTTCCTGCTCCTCTCTAGCCTTCTTCCATGCAGGATGGTGGCCCAACAGCATTCCAGTTCAGGCTGGTGAAAAAACCACCTCCATCCTCCAGAGTCCTGTGTCTACCTGTAGCACACTCTAAGTAATGCATGAGCAGCACCACCAATGTACTGACAGTTACTCTGTGTCCTCTTTGTCTCCCTGAGGGTCTGTTGGAGAAAGAGGCCCCTCGAAACCCAAGGTAAAGATGCCTCATTGAAATATTTCATTGGTTGATTTTATTTCAAAATCAGAATATCTGACAGCTTACATTACAGATGATATGTACAGTTTCCTTGATGCAGGGAGTTTCAATTGTGACTCTGTAAGCAGTGGACACTTAGTTTGAAGAATATTCACAAGGGTGGCAACAGCTTGTAAACTTTGTAGTAGGGGTCTACCTCAGCACTAATACGCCTTCTGGATTAAGAATTTTGTACTGGGCACCAGTGATGCATGCCTATGATCCTAGCTACTTGGGAGGCTGAGAATAGGGAGGACTGTAATTGAGATGGGGTGTCCCAACACAGCTGAGTAAAGCAGATTGCACCTGTCATTCTAGCTATGTGGGAAGCTGAGATTAGGAGGATTGTGATTCCAGTCCAGCCCCAGCAAAAAAAAATGTTTTATGAGACTCCCATCTCTTGGGAAAAAATCTCATCAGGGTGGCATGAGCCTGTGGTCCCAGAAATGGTGAGAAGCATAAAATAGGAGGATCACTGGACAAAAAATGATGAGACCCTATCTCCAAAATAACCAGAAAAACTAGGGCTCCAGGTATGGTTTAAACAGTAGAGCACTTGCCTGGCAAGCATGAATCACTGAGTTCAACCCCACTACTGCCAAAAAGAAGAATTTTGTACTTGCCTATGAAAATAAATACATGAAATAGTTTCTCCAAGAAAAGTTCATTCCCTTTCCACAGGTGTCTTCTGCACTTGTCCTCGGGCCTTTGACTGGACTATGGACTATAACTTCCCATCTGTTTTTATAATATAGCCAAGTGAACAAAAGACTTTAGACAACAGTACACAGCACTATCTGGTTGTCTAGGCTTAATGTAATTGCTGTGGTCTCAAGGAGATGAATTAAAAACCTGAAGTATTCTGGAACCACACACTCACCCACTGAGGAAGAATCGAGGTGATGAGAAAGGTGAGCCTTCCTGTTGCATGTACTCCCTCATTCTGATCTCATTCTGGGGACAAGGGTTTAGGAGTGTGACAGAACTGACTGCAAATAAAGAACAGGCAGCTTGTTCCACTCAGTGATATGTGTTTATGAGCACAGGGTAAGGAGTCTCCATCTGTGGAACTATGTGCTGTGATCCTGAGATGTATATGTGTATCTAGGATGTGAATCTAGATTCGTATTTTCCTTAACAGCAAAATTGGTGCATTACTCCTAAAGTAACATATATATCTCCATCATCTGGATTTCATGTGTGTGTTTATATGTATTGCTACAAATAATACTTAAAATTACATTATATTATGTACCTTTTTTTCCAGTTCTTGGGATTGAACCTAGGGCTTCATGCATGCTAGGTAAGTACTGTATTGCTGAGGTACATCCCCAACCCCGGTATTCACACTCTCAGTTGTTTGGTTTTGGCAGTACTGGGGTTTGAACTCAGGGCTTCGTGCTTGCTAGGCAGGTGCTCTACCACTTGAGCCATTCCACCACCCTGTATTTCACACTTTAAATATGTACAATTCACATTATGTCTAGTACACCTCTAGAGACTTTGAGGAAAATTCCATCACCTACAAACAAGTACAAAGGCCTCTGAACAGAGAAAATAGTGCATCATAATAACCAAAATGTAGTCAATAAGAACTTCATTTTATACCAAACCTCACCTCTTCCCAGGTGATCTGCATTTCCCCTGACTGACTGATGAGGATGAACAACAGCCATAACTGGCTTTATTTCTCAAATAAGGAAATAGCTTCATGAGCTGGATGAACTATAGAGGTCACACAGCCTTACTTATGGGATACAGTGTAAGTCCTTACTTCCAAGTCCTGTCCTCTCTCATGCCGGTACTGACTAGAGGCAACTTGAAACTTTGGCTGTGTTCTCAGCATCGATAGGATACCTTTGTTCCTGGCCCTTCTGAGTGGATCACTTGCCAGAACTGAGTCTGCAGGGATCCCAGTATCCTTATTCCCTTAAATAATGTGACACCAGGTAATCCCTCCCATCCCCCATCCCCCGAGGCTTCACACATGTCCCTTCCCTCTTTCCCCAAACATTTTTTACAGGGGATCAGAAACACCCCACCCCCGATATTAAATGTCTGCAGTGCCCCTGGAGTGCACCTTCATTTTGCAGTATACACATGCCTTAGTACTGATAGCATCTCTCCAGGAAGGGCTGGGAGAAGCTCACTCCAGGTTACATTTAAAACATGGTTTGTTTGTTTTTTTCAGTTCAGGAAATATTTCCAAAAATAGAAGGAAAAAAAAAGAGGCCTACCTTAGGGACTGAGCATCAGGGCAGGCAAGTGGCCTACTGCCTATGAGGAGGAAAGGGCCTCTATGTGCTGAAAGGCAGGAAAAATAACCTTATTCCTATGGCAGGAAAATCCCTTAATGTACCTGTCTCTAGTAGACATAGGTTCTTGATTGCATCTTACTACAAGGAACCAAGTAAGAGTAGGTGTTTTAAGTGAATATAATTATAAATGGACAGATTGCAGTTTGATTTTCCTTTTGGATTATGAAGCCTGTGTGAAGAAGTATGTTATAGTTTAATAACATTTGACTTCCCACAGGCATCAATTTTTTACCTACAAAACCAGAAGATGAGGCGATCACTTGTTCACCCATTCCATTACTCCTTCCTTGTGGCCAAATTGCTCTAGAAGTCCTTTATCTCTAGATCATACTTTTCTCATTGGCACTGAGGGGCCCCCACTGTGTATGATCACATAAAAGTGAGTCACACCTTCCAAGAGGCTCTGAGAATTCAGAGCAAGATGCCCACTGGGTTCCATAGTGAGAGCAGCATCATGGCCCTGGGTTGCACCTGGAGAGGGAAGGTGAGGAAGGGGCAGGAAGACACCAGGCACTGGGAACAACAGGGGTGGTAGATTCCAGGGTGTTAAGATGAGGAGATGTGTACAATGCAGAGAAAACAGTCCCATCCTCTCAGAACAGTGGGATAAGCAGAAGCTCTGAGCCTCCCACAGGGTCCGTTCATTTAATTCATCTAATGGAAACCATGTCCATTGCAGTTGCAATTGCAGTGGTAAGATTAGCGCTGAGAGCTATAATGATCCTGTGCATGTGCAGAAGATACACCTGAAGGAGGAGGTGGGGATCCTCTTATTTGAGGGCTTGTGAATTTGGACAATGACTGTTGAAGGCCTCTGGCTCCACAGAGCTGAAGTAAGTCCTGAGAACCAGGGGAAAGAGCGGTGTTGCACTGCTCTGTGACCCAGCATGAGAGGGACAAGTAATCTCCTCCCTCTAGTAATGTTCTCACTGATGTTTGTGTCTCTAAAGATTGGACTGCCAATAGAATATACGATTCCAGCAGTGATGATGAAGAAATTTCACATAGATCCCAACTATGATCCAATGGAAAAAGCTGCTTCTTTGGAAACTGGAGAATAGGAGTATGAAATCAGAAAGCAAAAAAGAAAAGGCATTATTTTAACATTTTGATGACAAAATAAAACCAGTTATGTTTCTGGGCCTTGAGTGTACTATTAGTAATCTCTTGTCTTGGTTTTGCTATCCAAAGATGATCTTTCCCACAAGATGCACTGTTTCCTGATTCTGCTACTAATACCAAAACTGTGGGTTTTGTGTGGTTATCTCTAGAGCATTGACCACAAAGCTTTTGGGTTTGGGTTTGTTGTTGAGCTATAATGCAGGATATCTGGAAGGCACAAAGCTCTCACAGGTACTGTCAGACACTTGAGTCTGAAGATGTTCTCCCAGCGAGTGGCAGGTAAACCCTTCTTCTCTTCTGGACTTCAATGTCTTCAGCAGCAAATTCCTGTTTCTGACCTTGCTATTTGCTTCCAGTTAGATAATACTCTCATGGCCAAATAACTTAAACTCCCCCTAGGCCAAGAAACATAAACTCTGAAACTTCTATCATGAGCTGTAGAATTGGTGTGGCCTCTCAAAGAGGTGAGAGGGCTGGAGCTTTACAACATGCATACCTAAAACATCAGATACAGTTGCCCATGGAAGAGGCATTGACCTTCAGGTGTTGGCTGTTTGTATTCACCCATTTGGGAACACATGTTCTATACAAAGAGGACCAGCATGTCTGGACATCATTGTATATACTAAAGTCCATTTTTTGAATTGTGTAGATCCCTACCTTCATGGAATAAGCTACCTTTAGAAATATGCCTGATTTTTCTGAGTTTTCAAGAGGTCATTAGTCAAAAGAACCATAGGCATTGCTGCTATAATTGATGTCAACTTGTAACTGAGGCTAATTGTCCCCCTCCAGAATCCAGTCTCACAATACATAGAATATTTGTGGTCCCTCCTAAATGTGTGTTTTGAAATTGTAGTTGATCATTAAGGAGGTGGAATATGTGTGTGGTGATGACAAGATCAGAACCTTCATAAGTGAGACCAATGGCCTTATAAAAGAGCTTGTATATGGATAATCCTGCCCCTTCCATTATGTGAGGACACAGAAGGATGACAGTCACCTGTGAATGAGGAAGTGGGTCTCACCAGACATTGATGTTTATAAACCACTTAGTTGTGGTATTTTGTAGTAGCATCCTGAATAGGTTAAGAACCTACTCACCTTGGTCTGTCCAGGTGGCTTGTCTGGTTACATTTGCCAAACCCTCATCCTTTAGGTGTCTGGCCCTGATCACCACGTCTATGATCTATATTCTGCTGGCTTCCAGTCATCAAAATTGGGTAAGGGGGTCATGTGAACCATGACATGCCCCATCTACAGTGTGAAAAAGCAGCCCTTATTCACCTTGATAACTCAGATAAACTATCCCTGCCAATTAATTTGATGGCATCTACTTTTAACCACTGGTCTCTTTTGATGAGAGATGTCCCCAAACATATACAGCCATCTGATTTTCAACAAAAGTGCCAAAACTATATGTTGGGGAAAAGACAAATGGTGTTTGAAAAACTGGACATCCACTTAGAAAAGAGCAAAGCCAGACCACTATCTCTCATCCTATACAAAAGTTAATTCTAAATGGACCAAAGATCTTAATATAAGATAGGAATCTCTTTTTTTAATGAAGGAGAATAGTACAATGCAAAATAAGGAGACTGCTGGGTGCAGGAACCAGCAGAATGGGGAAGGCAAAGTGAGAGGATGGAGGGGGGTGCTAATATGATGGAAGTACTTCATACATATATGACAACAGAAGTATGGGCAAAGCAATGAGGGCTGTGACTGGTGAGAGAGCTATGCAGCTCTATGATAGAAGACCTTAGTTCAGAAGTGTCTCTAACAAAGACATTTGGTCATTCACTATGAGGTTATGAAAGCCTAAAGGATATATTTCTCAAAGCTCAAGCCAAGGAAAAGCCTATGAGAACAAGCATAAAACAGTCCACCAAGGACTGAGAAGAACCTTAGATGAGAAACTCTGTAAATGCAATAATGTGAAAAGAGTTTCAGTCAGAGTTAAACTCTTTTTCAGCACCAAGAGATCCATATTGGAAGGAAATCAAATAAATGTGCTAATCATGGGAAGAGTTTCTTTCAGAGCTCTAATCTCATTCTATATTCAAGGATCCATGTTGGTGAAAATCCCTATACATGTGATAAGTGTGGAAAAAGAGGTAAACAGAGCTCAAGTCTCATTTAACATCAGACAATTCATACTGGAGAAAAATCCCTACCAATGTAGTGAATGTGGTGGATGTTTCAGGCTGAGTTCCCACCTTCTTCAGCTGGGGAGAAGCCATACCAAGGCAGTGAACTTAACAAATGTTTCAGCCAGAGCTTTCATCTGAGACAGCACATGAAAGTACACAAAGAAGAAAAGCCACGTAAAACCCAGAGCAAAGACTCACCTGCTATATCCTCTTGGAAAGCTGGTACTGGAAAGAAGTCAGTGGCTAGTCTTCCCAAGTGAAAGGCACTGATTCTGCCCTCTTTAAGAAAAAAACAGAAAAAAGGTAAAGGCAAATGTATCCCTTTTAGAATTAGGGATGCTTTGTAGTACAGCACGTCGATACCTGATCCTTCCCTAGCTTGGAGACCTGAGAGTTGATGAATATTATTGAGCTGAAAACATGAGTCCTGCTGCCCTTGCTTCTTTTATATAACACATGGAGCACAAAGAACTGAAAATATGTTTTGACCTCAGTTGAAATTGCTTTCTGCATGATTTTGATAAAAAGCATCATGTTTCCATGACTCACTTATAAAAGGGAATTACTCAGTTTAGGATACTCTGGAAGGAGTAAATAAATAAAAGGAAAATGGAATTAATCTCATTTGTTTGAAGTTCTACAATTAACCAGGAGATTTTGTTTGTAATATTTTGTATAGTAACCATTAGTTTACAAGTCTGACTCAAATTTCAACATAATAAGATGTATTTAAGTTCACAGAATTTTAATCAATAAAGCCCATCTCTGTGTAGCTTTCTTTTGTTTATTCCTTTCTACTTACAGTTCCTAATTAAGGGAGTAAGAATGGCCCTGTTTTTCATCATATTCTTAGAAATTAATCCTAAAGAATCCAAAGAGAGAACTGAATTAGACCACAAGTCACCTGTTCCACTAATACCACTCTTTGTGATGGTGTAACTACTATGTCAATGCTTTCGAGAAATTGGTACAGATTTATGTCAATCTATGCCCATGGCCTCTTTTGGCACTTTCTTTTCTCTGAAAATCCAGGCAAGCCTTTTACACATGAATAAATAAATCATATTTTACCAACAGAATTTCAGATTGTTTCTGGCTTTAAAAAAATCTACAATTTATAGTCCTCTTTGACTCCAAGACACTGAACTTTTGATAGCACTGGTTATCTTAGGCAAATATTTATCAACACCACAAGTTATTTTATGTATCAGTAACTCCTTTACAATTTAAACTTTTCTACATTACATGAATTCTTTAAGAAGGATAGCAGACACGTTTCTTAACTTCCACTTTAACAGTGCCAAGGGACCAGTCATGGTGTTCCACACCTGTATTACCACCTACTTGGGAAGTGGAGGTAGAAGGTTCTGATCTGAGTCCAGCCCAGACAAAAGGAATGGACATGGCTCAAATGGTAGAATTCTTGCAAGAGTCTGCATAGCAAGCAAGAGGCCTTGAGTTCAATTCCCAGCACAAGCAAGACAAACAAGCAAAAGTGGTTCTAAAAGTATCATGAATTTCTGATCAGCCTTCAGTTCAGGTTTAATTTCTATTGAACAGTAAAAGTATGGCCCTGGTGGCAAACAAGCTCTGCCACCAGCCCCAGGTGTGTCTTGGAAATATGTGTGACTCTAAGCAGAATGAACATAGGAAATGTCAGCAAACCCAGAGCCCAGCCCTGCATCACTAAGGGGGAACCATGCACATCAAGAGGGGAGTGGCCTGTAAGTGGACAGGGGCCTGGGTGATGATGTAGAGGTTGCCACAAGTGGAGTGGGAAGTAAAACTGCAGTCCAATCCAGTAGGAAGCTAGTCATCATTGAACTTGGAGGATAGGAGTCAGGCCCTAGGAGTCAGCATGGGAACTTGTAAACAACATTTAGGTCTACCTCACTGTGCTGAGGCTCTCACTCAGGGCCTTATAAGCATTATGTGGCTGCTCTGTCACTAGGCTAAATCCCCAAACCAGACAATCCTCGGTGGTCTGGCCAGTTCAGACTCCCAACAAAACTGATCTGAGGTGGATGGGAAACTACCCTCCTCCCCAAGAATGAAGAAAATATTGCTTGTTCATTTTTGTCTTTTTTTTCTTTTGGGGGGCTTGTTTTGAGTATTTTTCCCTCTTTCTTGCTTTCTTTTCTTCTTATTTTTTTGTTTGTTTATTTGTTTGCTTGTAGTCATCATAGATGAATCACAAAACCCACCTTTTAGTATTCAATTAAATCAGCGCACTTATTTTTCTACTTTCTCTTCACCATTCTGCAATCTTTTTTTCTGACATTGTTTTCGGTGTCTTTTTAGATTGAAATATTTTTTTCTCTTTCTCCTCTCTTTCTCACCGTACCATTAAATAGATCTTTTCTATGTATTTCCTTCTTCCTTCACATTATGTTCCTCCAGTTACTTTAGCTACCTATTCTATATATTCATTTCACCATACATCTTTTACTTTCACTATTATTATCCCCCAAATGAAGATAATAACAGTGAAATAGCGAATAAAGAAGACAATGCAGGATAGGAAAGTTGAAAACATATAGATATAGAAATTCTGAGACAAGGATCAAAGTGAAATTCTCAAAAGGAAAAGTTCAGAAAGGCAAGTTGAAAGCTGGTGCAGTAGAATGGATCAAATTGAAGATAGAATATTAAGACTTGAAGACAAGGTAACTATATTGACACATTGAAATAAAGATAAATAAAATTAATGAAATATGAATTGAGCATGAAAGAACTCTGTTAAACCATGAAAAGACCAAACACATAAACATGGGAATAGAAGAAGGCTAATAGATGCCAGCTAAAGGTATAGAAAAAATAATCAATAACATAATAGCAGAACATTCAAAATCTTGACAAAGAGATCATTATCAGGGTTCAGAAAACATTTAGCACTCCAAACAGACAGTCCAAAAAGCACCTCTCAACTTCATATTTTCGTTAAAACATTAGGCATACATGACAAGGAAAGAATATTGAAAGCTGCAGGAAAGAAGTGCTACGTCATGTATAAAAGAAAACCATAGGAATAACAGCAGGCTTCTCATCAGACACTTTATAAGCAAGGAGGGCAAGAAATGACTTCAAGTCCTAAAACTAACTTCCAAACTCGATTACTATATTCAGTAAAGCTAGATAATTGAAGGAAAAAATTTTAAAACTTCCATTATAAACAAAAACTAATGCAATTCATGACCACTAGACCAGTGCTACAGAAGTTACTTAATCGAATCCTTCATACAGAAGAGGAATATAAATGAAACCATAAAAATATGAAAAATAACAAAGTTCACTAGACAAGTAGATAAACAAAGAGAAGTTAGGAGCATGACAAAATCAATAAAGTAGAAGGAATTATTGCATACTTTTCAATAATAACTGTGAATGTCAATGGTCTCATTCCCTATTCAAAAGACATAGATTGATGGACAGGATTAAAAAACAATACCTGAACATTTACTCCCATTAGAAATGCACCTCATTATCAAAAACAAGCATAGTCTTAGAGAAAAAGCATGGAAAAAGATTTTCCAAGAAAATAGAGACCAAAAGAAAGCAAGACTAGTATGACATAAGAGGCTTCAAACAAAAAATAATTAGAAAAACAAGACCACTTTATATTTATAAATGGAACAATCAACTAAGAGTAGATAATAATTGTTAATTTTATAAAGCAAACATGACTGGACAGAAAAAGCACAGTAATAGAGTGTGGCTTTAACACCCCATTCTCACCAATAGATAAACATTCAGACAAAATATTAACAAGAAAACCTCAGAATTAAATATCACCATAGATGTACATAACAAATAAATGGACATAACAGACATCTATAGACTATCATATCCAACAGCATCAGAATAAACATTCTTCTCAGAAGGTCATAAAACATTCTTTGAAATAGATGATATTTTTAGGAAATAAAACATTTCTTAACAACTACAGGAGAAATGAAACAATTTCCTGTATTTATCAGACCACAATGAAATAAAGCTAGAAATCATCAGTAAAAGAAACTACAGAAAAGACTCAAACCTTGAAAACTGAATAATAGCTGTTTAACAATGAGTGGAATGTCAAAGAAATAACAGGTGACCTGCTAGAATAGCCATCATTAGCAACACCACTAGCAACAGGTGTACGTGAGGATGTGGGGCAAAAGGAACCCTCTTACACTGCTGGTGGGAATGTAAACTAGTACAACCACTCTGGAAAAAAATTTGGAGGCTACTTAAAAATCTAAACATTGATCTACAATATGATCCAACAATACCACTCTTGGGGATATACCCGAAAGAATGTGACACAGGTTACTCCAAAGGCACCTGCACACCCACGTTTATTGCAGCACAATTCACAATAGCCAAGTTATGGAAACAGCCAAGATGCCCTACTACTGACGAATGGATTAAGAAAATGTGGTATCTATACACAATGGAATTTTATGCAGCCATGAAGAAGAACGAAATGTTATCATTCGCTGGTAAATGGATGGAATTGGAGAACATCACTCTGAGTGAGGTTAGCCCGGCCCAAAAGACCAAAAATCATATGTTCTCCCTCATATGCGGACATTAGATCAAGGGCAAACACAACAAGGGGATTGGACTTTGATCACATGATAAAGCGAGAGCACACAAGGGAGATATGAGGATAGGTAAGACACCTAAAAAACTAGATAGCATTTGTTGCCCTCAATGCAGAAAAAGTAAAGCAGATAATTTAAAGCAACTGAGGCCAATAGGAGAACGGGACCAGGAACTAGAGAAAAGGTTAGTTTGAGAAGAATTACCTTAAAAGGTAACACACATGTACAGGAAATCAATGCGAGTCAACTCCCTGTATAATTATCCTTATCTCAACTAGCAAAACCCCTTGGTCTTTCCTATTATTGCTTATACGTTCTCTTCAACAAAATTAGAGATAAGGGCAAAATAGTTTCTGCTGGGTAGCAAGGGGAAAGGGGGGGGTAAAAGAGGGGGGAAGGGGGGAGAAATGACCCAAACATTGTATGCACATATGAATAAAATAAAAATTAAAAAAAAACCAAAGAAATAACAGGTGAGTCAAAAACTCCCTAGAATCATGTAAGAATGAAAGTACAACTTACCAGAACGTTTGGGATACAGCAAAGGCAATGTTCAGAGGAAAGTTCACAGCTATGGGCACCTACATTAAAAAAAAAAATAAGGCATCTTAAATAGTATAAGAATATAGTTCAATTTCTTAGAAAACACAAGATCAGGTCAAAAACAAAATTAGTAGGCAGAAAGAAATAATTATTTCAGGACAAATCAATGAAATGGAGACTAAAATGATAGAATCAACAAAACAGGTGATTTATTGAGAGGACAAACAAGATTAACAAACCCATAGTAAAACTAACCAAAAGGAAGAAAGAAAAGGAGGATGTCACAACAAATACCAATGAAATCCAGAGGATAATTAGGGAAAACTTCAAAACCTTATAATAAACTGGAAAACAAGAAGAAATGTATAAATTTACAGATACATACTACTGTCCCAAATTGACTAAAGAGGATATAAAACACTTAAACAAATCTATAACAATTAGTAATAAAGTATCTTCTAACAAAGAAAAGCCTAGGAACACATGGATTCATTGACAAATTCTACCAGACCTTATAAAAACACTAATACAAATGTTCCTCAAACTATTCCATAAAATAGAAAGGGGAGGAATACTGCCAAATTCATTCTATGAAATCAGTGGTACCCTAATGCTGAACCCAGATAAGGACACAACAAAAAAGAAAAAAGTATGTACCCATTTCCTTGATAAATATAAACACAAAAATTCCCTATAAAATATTTGCAAATTGAATTCAACAGCACATCAAAAAGAGTAAACACCATGATCAAGTCAATTTCATTTCAAGGATGCAAGGATGATTCAACATATGCAAATCAAATGACATAATACTGCACAAAAACAGAATCAAGTACAAAAATCACATCATCATTATCTCAACAAATGCAGAAAAAGCCTTAGACAAAATTCAATATCTTTTCATAATAACAGCTGTGAAGAGACTAGGAATATAAGGAGCATACCTCAAAATAATAAAGGACAAACCTATAGCCAACATTATACTAAATGAGGAAGAACTAAAATCATTTTCTCTAAAGTCAGAAATGAGATGATTTTCTTCCTCTGTAAAGTGCTTGAATTCCTAGCAAGAGAAATAAGAAAAGAGAAAGAAATTAAATGGATACCAAAAAAGAATGAATGAAGTCAAGTTATCCCTGTTTTCAAATGCTGTGATCCTAAAGATCCTAAAGATCTTAAAAGATCCTAAAGAATCCCCTGAAAATATTCCTACATATGACAAACACTTTCAGCAAAGTAAGAGGCTACCAAATCAACATACAAAATGAATAGATTTTATATACCAACAAATGAACAGACTGAGAAAGAAATCAAGAAACCAATCTCATTCACAATAGTCTGAGAAAAAATGTATACCTTGGAATAAACTTCATTAAGAAGATGAAAGACTTCTACAATGAAAACCATAAAACACTGAAGAAACAAATGAAAAGAAGACACTAGAAGGTTCCAAGACCCATGTTGTTCATGAATGTGCAAAAGTAACATTGTAGAAATGAGTGTACTACTGAAAGCAATCTACAGATGCAAAGCAACGGCCACCAAAGTCTCAATGTCATTCTTTACAGAAACTCAAAAATCAATCTTAACATTCATATGGAAGCACAAAAGACCACAAATACCCAAAGCAATCCTGAGCAAAAAGTACAATGCTGGAGATATCACAATACTTGACATCAAATTATACTACAGAGTCATAGTAACAAAAACAGTGTGGTACTGGCAAAAAAAAAACACATGTAGACAGTAGAATAGAATAGAAGGTACAGAAATAAACCCATTATAGCTAAAGCACGTCATATGTTTTCACAAAGGAGCCAAAAACATATGTTGGAAAAAAAAGCCTCTTCAACAAATGATGTTGGAAAAACTGAATATTCATGTGTAGAAGATTGACTCTAGACTCCTATCTCTTCCTCATATAAAATATTAATTCAAAATAGATCATAGGTCTAAATATAAGACTCAAAGCTTTGAAACTACTACAGGGAAATATAAGGAAGAAATAAGCTGGACAAGAACTTTCTGAATAGGACTCTAGTTGCTCAGGAAATAGAACAAGAATTGACAAATGGGATTGTATCAAATTAAAATGCTTTTCTGTAGAAGGAAAGTACCTCAACATTATAAAAGCTATATATGACAAACCTACAGCCAGCATTATACTTAATGGAGAAAAACTGAAACCATTCCCTCTAAAATCAGGAACCAGACAAGGATGCCCACTATTTCCACTCCTATTCAACATAGTACTGGAATTCCTAGCCAGAGCAATTAGGCAAGAAGAAGGAATAAAAGGAATACAAATAGGTAAAGAAACTGTCAAAATATCCCTATTTGCAGACGACATGATCCTATACCTTAAAGACCCAAAAAACTCTACTCAGAAGCTTCTAGACATCATCAACAGCTATAGCAAGGTAGCAGGAATAAAATCAACATAGAAAAATCATTAGCATTTCTATACACTAATAATGAGCAAACTGAAAAAGAATGTATGAAAATAATTCCATTTACAATAGCCTCAAAAAAAATCAAATACCTAGGTGTAAACCTAACAAAAGATGTGAAAGACCTCTACAAGGAAAACTATACACTTCTGAAGAAAGAGATTGAGGAAGACTATAGAAAGTGGAGAGATCTCCCATGCTCATGGATTGGTAGAATCAACATAGTAAAAATGTCGATACTCCCTAAAGTAATCTACATGTTTAATGCAATTCCCATCAAAATTCCAATGACATTCATTAAAGAGATCGAAAAATCTACCGTGAAATTTATATGGAAACACAGGAAGCCATGAATAGCCAAGGCAATACTCAGTCAAAAGAACAATGCAGGAGGTATCACAATACCTGACTTCAAACTATATTACAAAGCAGTAGCAATAAAAACAGCATGGTGCTGGCACAAAACCAGACATGAAGACCAGTGGAACAGAATAGAGGACCCAGATATGAAGCCACACAACTATACCCAACTTGTCTTTGACAAAGGAGCTAAAAATATACGATGGAGAAATAGCAGCCTCGTCAACAAAAACTGCTGGGAAAACTGGTTAGCAGTCTGCAAAAAACTGAAACTAGATCCATGTATATCACCCTATACCAAGATTAACTCAAAATGGATCAAGGATCTTAATATCAGACCCCAAACTCTCAAGTTGATACAGGAAAGAGTAGGAAATACTCTGGAATTAGTAGGTATAGGTAAGAACTTTCTCAACGAAACCCCAGCAGTACAGCAACTAAGAGATAGCATAGATAAATGGGACCTCATAAAACTAAAAAGCTTCTTTTCATCAAGAGAAATGGTCTCTAAACTGAAGAGAACACCCACAGAGTGGGAGAAAATATTTGCCAGCTATACATCAGACAAAGGACTGATAACTAGAATATATAGAGAACTTAAAAAACTAAATTCTCCCAAAACTAATGACCCAATAAAGAAATGGGCTCGTGAACTAAACAGAAGTTTCTCAAAAGAAGAAATTCAAATGGCCAAAAAGTACATGAGAAAATGCTCACCATCTCTAGCAATAAAGGAAATGCAAATTAAAACCATGCTAAGATTCCACCTCACCCCTGTTAGAATAGCCATCATCAGCAACACCACCAGCAACAGGTGTTGGCGAGGATGCGGGGAAAAAGGAACCCTCTTACACTGTTGGTGGGAATGTAACCTAGTACAACCACTCTGGAAAAAAATTTGGAGGCTACTTAAAAAGCTAAACATTGATCTACCATTTGATCCAGCAATACCACTCTTGGGGATATACCCAAAAGGCTGTGACACAGGTTACTCCAGAGGCACCGGCACACCCGTGTTTATTGTGGCACTCTTCACAATAGCCAAGTTATGGAAACAGCCAAGATGCCCCACCACTGACGAATGGATTAAGAAAATGTGGTATCTATACACAATGGAATTTTATGCAGCAATGAAGAAGAACGAAATGTTATCATTTGCTGGTAAATGGATGGAATTGGAGAACATCATTCTGAGTGAGGTTAGCCTGGCCCAAAAGACCAAAAATCGTATGTTCTCCCTCATGTGGACATTAGATCAAGGGCAAACACAACAATGGGATTGGACTTTGAGCACATGATAAAAGCGAGAGCACACAAGGGAGGGGTGAGGATAGGTAAGACACCTAAAAAACTAGCTAGCATTTGTTGCCCTTAACGCAGAGAAACTAAAGCAGATACCTTAAAAGCAACTGAGGCCAATAGGAAAAGGGGAACAGGAACTAGAGAAAAGGTGAGATGAAAAAGAATTAACCTAGAAAGTAACACCCACGCACAGGAAATCAATGTGAGTCAATGCCCTGTATAGCTATCCTTATCTTAACCAGCAAAACCCCTTGTTCCTTCCTATTATTGCTTATACTCTCTCTACAACAAAATTAGAAATAAGGACAAAATAGTTTCTGCTGGGTATTGAGGGGGTAGGGGAGAGGGAGGGGGTGGAGTGGGTGGTAAGGGTGGGGTGGGGGCAGGGAAGAGAAATGACCCAAGCCTTGTATGCACATATGAAGAATAAAAGAAAAAAAAAGGAAAAAAAAGAAACATTAAAAAAAATGCTTTTCTGCACATCTACCTAAATGATTACCAGAATTAAAAGACAACCCATAAGATTGGGAAAAAAATCATCAAAGGAACAACATCCAGAATGTACAAATACCTCAAAAATACAAGAAAACAACAAACAATCCAATAATAAATGGGAAAAATGAATTGCACTGATAATTCTCAAAAGAAGATGCACAAATGGGCAATACATATGTGAAGAAATGCTCAGCAGCCTGAAGAAAATGCAAATGAAAATGACACTGAGATTCCATATCATTCCAGACAGAATGGCCATCATCACAAAAACAAGCAGCAACAAATGCTGCTGAGGATGTGGGGATAAAGGAACCCTTATACAAGTGTTGGTGGGAATGTAAGTTAGTGCAGCCACTATGGAAATCAGTATGGATTTCTTCAAATGTTTAAAAGTAGAACCGCCATATGATCCTGCCTATTACGTTTCCTGGGCCTATGTAGGAAAGAGTGTATGTGTTAACATACAATAGAGATACTTGCACACAGCTGTCTATACCATCATATTCACAATAGCCAATCTATGGAATCAGCCTACATGCTGAATAATCAATGAAAGGATAGAGAAAATATAGTATATATCCACAATGGAGTGTTATTCAGCCATAAAGAAGAATGGAAAGATGTCACATGCAGGAAAATGAATGGACCTGAATATCAACATTTGTGGTGAGGGGGAACCAGTGAGAAGGGAGAAAGGGAAAGGAGAGAGTGCTATAAATCAATTTGACCCTAGTACCTTGTCTATATGTGTGGAAAAAGCTTAATGAAACCCACTAAATACAGTTTTAAGGCACGAATGAGAGAAGATATTAAGAAAGTGAAATAGAGGGTGAATTTGATCAACACACATATGCGTGTATGGAAGTATTGCAATAAAACCCCTTTGTACAACTAATTTATACTAATAAAAAAGGAACAACAACATTTAGTGATACTGTCTTCAGTATATTTCATTTCTCATTAATTATTGATTCCTATTATATTGCTGTTTGTATGCTTTCCTCATATTTACCCTTATTTTCATTTAAAAAAGTATGCATAATTCGCTTTATTTCTTTTTTACATTCATGTCTCTTTTTTTACATTTCATCTGATTTGTTATCATCAGGTTTTTAGTTTTTGAATTTTTTATTTTTTATTATCATAGTGTTGTACTGGGAGGCATGGTCACATTTATAAAAGTGCTTACAATATAGTCACTCCCTCCATCATTGTCATTTATCTCCTTGCTTCACATTCTTGGAGCAGTTTCAACAGGTCTCATTTTTCCATTTTTATACATAAGCACATAATACTTCCACCAGCATATTCACCCCTTTCCTTGTATTTCCCCCACTCCCGACTGGCACCAACTCCCAGAAAGGCACTGACTTACATTTCTGTCTTCCAATTTTTGAGAAACAAAAAAGCATTTTTGTTTATTTCTGATATCTATTCAGGGAGTTTCATTGACATTTCCACACATATATGTATTATATCCCAAAATGGTTCATCCCTTCCATTTTTCTTCTTCTTCACTGTTCAAATTTACTTTTCTTTTTAATTCAGTCACATTTTCTAATGTTCACTAAGACTCATTTTCCTTTAGCCTGTGGGTTAGCTGCGACTTTCCATTTGAATTAACACATATGTATTCATCATAGTTGTATTTTGATTGATTTCCAGCTTAATTTGTTGCGTCCCAGGATCATGACTTTTATGATGTAAAATATTGGTAATATTAGATCATTCTATAGCACAGTCAATAGTCCAAGTTTTAAAGAACTAATGTGTATTTTCAGTTTTTGGAATAACATATGTAGTATGTACATGTCTAAATCTATTGTATTGTTACTATTTCTTTGTATACTTGTCATAATTAGAGAATATTTTACTGGTCTGGTAGATTGACATATATATGTATATATATATATATATATATATATATGTCAGTAACATTTTTGTTTTCTTATTACTATTTTATTAATCATATTATCACCATCGCATAAATAGCCAAGCAGAAAAATTAATGTTTTGAGTAAGTGTTAATTTTCAGATAATAGAATTTACTCTAATTCAGATTAATAAATGAAAGAATAGCAACTGTTATAATAATATAAGTAAATATTAAACTGAAAATATAAGTTGCACACCTACTCTATACCCTTTGGATTGATCTAGCTATCAATAATAAAATCTTTCTGATGTGATTCAAACTATTCAACAAACCAGTCTTAATAACTTCCAGATTATTTTAACAAGTTGGTGTGATGTTTTATTGGTCATAGCTAGAGCTAAGCAATGAACACATTTGACATTAAAAACCATATCATTACCAGCTGCTTTCCCAGTAGTTACTTATAAGGCAGCTGTAAGCCAAATAGCTAGACAGTATCACTAATATCAGCAACCTTTTCATGATGTTGCAGTCCCTTGCAGCTGCTACTGAACTTAGAAAAACTGGATACAGTGTATTTCTCACTTTGTAATTTTGATTGAGCTCTTTATATTCTAAGTATCTTTTTTACTCTACTCATTACAAAAAAATTGCTATTAGAACATCAAATTTAATTAAGTGAAGCATAGTATTTCAAGCCAGATATTGGTATCTTTCAGATCCTGACAATCAGAATGGACAGTAGCAGCAATATGGGGCATGGTCATGGAGAATTCTTTTGTGGCCAATTGCAACCATTTCATCAACAGATTATTGAAAATAATTACAAAATTTAAATTCTTCGAATCATAGGCTTTGGGCAGCATTTGAAGTCCTACAACTGTTTAAATACAGCATTGGCATTTTCATTATTTTTAATTTTTTATTTAAAAATATTCAGTTCACAAATACTGTATATATTTATGATATTCTGCATAGACATATACATTTAGGAATGGCTGAATTGAGCTAATTAACATATGCATCACCTCACATACACCCTCAGTGATTTTCAAGTGTATAATATATTATAAGTATAACATGCTTTGCAACAAATCTCTTGAACTTATTCCTGTCTGATTGAAATTTTGTATTCCTTGTTCCTCTCTGAGCCCCTGATAACCACCTGGTAACTCTTCTATGCATCTGACTCCTTTAGGTACCACATTTAATTGAGATCACATAGTAATTTGTCTTTATGCACATTTTCCTGTGCCTTAACAGATATTATCCACCTCAATGCACACTGAAGATAAATGTCAAATAAATGAAAAGAGAGGTTAAATAATAAGTCTATGTGGAGGCAGTACTGGGCCTTGAATTCAGGGCCTTGCACTTGCTGGGCACATGGTCTATAGCACTTGATGCACACCTCCATCACTTTTTTGTTTTGATTTCTTTCTTTCTAAGTTTTTAGAACAGTCTTCAGTGTTTTGCATTCAGACCATGATCATCCTGATCTCTGTCTCCTGACTAGCTGGGATTATGGGCATGTATCAACCAAATCTGGCCTGCAAATTTGTATTTTTATACTCTTTCTTATGAGAAACTTACTTTTTGAGAAACCTTAACTTGGTGTAATATTATGCTAGTGTATATCATCTGCTCACTTGGGGGACCCAGTTCAGGAACCATGAACCTGAACTTTCACTGAACACAATTCCTGCCAGTGATGCACTGGAATACTATGAAGTTGTTGGACTCTGATTTAATTCAAGTCCCTAAACTGTTTTTATAAAGAATGTGCAATAATTGCTAAAAGCAGGCAGAAAATATAGAAATATGATGCATGTATGGAATATAATAGTTTTGGCAACTAAAACTGAAAACTTGAGATCAGCTTCATAAAAATGATCTTTTTAATCAATTTTGGTGACTCCTTAAGTACTGTAACTGTTATTGAAAGTTCCATTTTTCTTGTTTTTCTAAATAACACTTCCATAACAATAACTTATTGTAGTACTTTTAACTGAACATGACCTTGTCATTGGATATGCCTTGTAGTAACTGACAAATAACATCAGCTGGTGCATGAAGAAGAATGCATTATCACCCTACTTCAATATCCTTGGTCTCTCTGTGTTCTAATGGACACTAATTGAGAACAGGTGGAAATATATTTCAAATTTCTAAACCATGTCAATATATCTTAGGGACACTTAGAAATATTCTGACATTTCTATATTATTCCAGTCCCAGAATCATGTAGACAACTTGCATTCATGGCATGCATCCCCCACATCCCACTGGGCATCATTAAATCACCATACAGGAGAGTGGCCTGATAATAGGTAAAACATAAAGAGAAATTAATGGCTCAAATAATAAAAAAGGTTTAGAATCTAGCGAAGCTTTTTGTAAATGAGGTGTTTGAACAATACTCATGAGACTTGTTAAGCTAGTAAGATGTTAAGCTCATCTCAAGAGTTCTGTCTCCTGGGCATCCCTTCCCACGTTAATCATGGTGAGTACTGTGAATTATACCCAGAAGGCAGATTTCTGATGCAAGTGAGGATCTCTTGAGATATTGAGAGGTCAAGAAGTGAGTGTCACTGTAAAACTTAGAAAAGATAGATCTGTAGAAGGAATGTTCCAAGAAAGAAGAAACGAGGATACTAGAGGATGTCGGTTTAGTTGGAAGGCAAGAAGGAGAATGCAGCTCATGCATGATCAGGCAGAACTTGTAATGCTTCAATTAGAAAATTCTATTTACCTTGCTATCAGTCATTATTTTTCCAATAGCATGAAAATAAATCATGCAGAATTTAGTTTTTTAGAAAGATGTGTTTGATTTGAAAACCTCCACTTTGAAAGATCAGAATAGGGACCATTATGGTTTTAGTAGATAATTCTACCAAATATTTTAAGAATTAACAACAACCTTTCTCAAACTCCTTTGAAGAGTTGAAGTGGAGGTAGCACACCCAAACTTATTCCATGAGGCCAGTATTGCCACAAAACCACAACTGCATAAAGCCAAAGTAAGAAAACTACAGAGAAAATGTTCTGAATATATATTATTGCAGAAATTTTAAATAAAATATTAGCAAATTGAATTTGATAGTACATTTATTAATAATTATACATATATATCCACAAGTAATATCATACTCAATAGAAAAAGACTGAAACCTGTCAACTTAAGACCAAAAATGAGAAAAAGATGCTCTCTCACCACTACTATTCAACACAATACCCAAAGTTCTATCCACAGCAATTACACATAAGAATAAATAACTTTTTATCACATATCATCATATTTCCTTTTTGTTCATTTATTCATATATGCATACATTGTTTGGGCCATTTCTCCCCTTGCCCCGCCCCTCCCAAGTCCCTCTCTCCCCCACCCCCATACTTCCAGGCAGAACTTGTTCTGCCCTTTTCTCTAATTTAGTTGAAGAGAAGACATAAGCAATAATAAGAAAAAGTGTTTTGCTTGTTGAGATAAGGCTAGCTATAACAGAGAGATTCCTACCATTGTTTCCATGTAAGAGTATATTACAATCTGAATTGATTCATCTCTACCAGACCTCTTCACTACTTCCTTGTACCTACCCAAATTGACCTCTGTCATTTTAAGGTTACTGTGTTAGCTCCTTAGCAGTGGGGACATCAAACACTTTCAAGTTTCGGATTTCCTACCTATCCACATTCCTCCCTTATGAGCTCTCCCCTTGGCATGTGACCCAAGTCCAACAGCGTTACTGCATTTGCCTTAGATGTAAAGTCCACATATGAGGGAGAACATACGCTCTTAGGTATTGTGAGCCCTGGCTAACCTCGCTCAGGATGGTGTTCTCCAGTTCCATCCATTTATTTGAGAATGATAAGATTTCATTCTTCTTCATGACTGAGTAAAATTCCATTGTGTATAGATATCACATTTACTTAATCCATTTGTCAGTAGCAAGGCATCTTGGCTGTTTCCATAACTTGGCTATTGTAAATAGCACTGCAATAAACATGGGTGTGCAGGTGCCTCTGGAGTAACCTGAGTCACATTCCTTTGGGTATATCCCTAGGAGTGGGATTGCTGGATCATATAGAAGGTCTATGTTTAGATTTTTAAGAAGCCTCCATATTGTTTTTGAGCATGCTGGCACCAGCTTGCATTCCCATCAGAAGTGTACGAGGGTTCCTTTTCAACATCCTTGCCAACACCTGTTGTTAGTGGTGTTTTGATGATGGCTATTCTAACAGGGGTGAGGTGGAATCTTAGTGTGCTTTTGATTTGCATTTCCTTTATGGCCAGAGATGGTGAGCATTTTTTCATGTGTTTTTTAGCCATTTGTATCTCTTCTTATGAAAAAGTTCTGTTTAGTTCAGTTGCCCATTTCTTTACTGGTTCATTGATTTTGGGAGAGTTTAGTTTTTTTAAGTTTCCTGTATATTCTGGTTATCAGTCCTCTGCCTGATGTATAGCTGGCAAATATCTTCTCCCACTCCGTGGGTGGTCTCTTCAGATTAGAGACCATTTCTTTTGTTGTGCAAAAGCTTTTTAATTTTATGAAGTCCCATTTGTCCATCCTTTCTCTTAGTTGCTAAGCTGCTGGGGTTCTACTGAGGATGTCCTTGCCTATACCTATTGCTACCAGAATGTTTCCTGAACTTTCCTGTACTAACTTCAAAGTTTTGGGTCTGATATTAAGGTCCTTGATAAATTTTGAGTTGATACTAGTACAGGGTTATAAACATGGGTCTAGTTTCAGTTTTCAGCAAGCAGATAACCACTTTTTCCAGCAGCGTTTGTTGAAGAGGCTGTCTTTAATCCATTGTATGTTTTTGGTGCCTTTGCCAAAACTAAGGTGGGCATAGCTGTGTGGATTCATATCTGAGTGCTCTATTCTGTTCCACTGGTTGTCATGTCTGTTTTTGTGCCAATACCATGCTGTTTTATTGCTATTGCTTTGTAATATAGTTTGAAGTTAGGTAATGTGATGCCTCCAGCATTGCCCATTTTGCTGAGTATTGCCTTGGCTATTTGTGGTCTCTTGTGTTTCCAAAAGAACTTTAGGGTAGATTTTTTAAATTTCTGTGATGATGTCATTGGGATTTTGATGGGAATTGCGTTAAACGTGTAGATTGCTTTCAGTAGTGTAGCCATTTTTACTATGTTCATTCAACCACCTTCTGTAGTCTTCCTCGGTCGCTTTCTTCAGGAGTTTGTAGCTCTCCTTGTAGAGGTCATTCATATCCTTTGTTAAGTTTATTCCTAGGTATTTGGGTTTCTTTGAGGCTATTGTAATTGGAATTATTTCCATACATTCTTACTCAATTTGTTTATTGTTGATGTATAGAAAACTTAACAATTTTTGTAAGTTGATTTTGTATCTTGCCACCTTGCTATAGCTGTTTACGGTGTGTAGGAGATTTTGGGTAAATTTTTTGGGGTCTGTAAGGTATAGGATTATATCATCTGAAATAGGGATATTTTGACAATTTCTTCATTTATTTGTATTTCTTTTATTTCTTCTTCTTGCCTAATTGCTCTGACTAGCACTTCCAGGACTATGTTGAATATGAGTGGGGATAGTGGGCACCCTTGTCTTGTTCCTGATATTAGAGGGAACTGTTTCAGTTTTTCACCATTAAGTATGATGTTGGTTGTAGGTTTTTATTTATAGCCTTTACAATGTTGAGGAACATTCCTTCTATTTCTAGTTTTCTTAGAGCTTTTATCATGAAGTGGTGTTGGATCTTGTCGAAGGCTTTCTCTGCATCTATTGAGATGATGAGGTGGTTTTTGTCTTTGCTTCTATTAATATGTTGTATTAGATTTATAGATTTGCATATGTTGAACCACCCCTGCATCCCTGGGATTAAGCCAACTTAGTTGGTGTGAATGATTTTTCTAATATGTTCTTTGATTCTGTTTATCATTATTTTATTGAGGATTTTTGCATTGGTGTTCACTAAGAAGATTGGCCTACAGTTCTCCTTTTTGGAGGTGTCTTTCTCTGGTTTGGAGATGACTGGAATAATGGCTTCATAAAATGAGTTATGCAGTGTTTCTTCCCTTTCTGTTTTGTGGAAAAGTTTAAGGAAAGTTGGTATTAGTTCTTCTTTAAAGGTCTGATTGAATTCAGCAGACAATCCATCAGGTCCTGGACTTTTCTTTTTTTTGGGGGAGACTCTTTATTGCTGCTGCAATTTTACTGCATGTAATAGATCTGTGTAGGTGGTTAATACCTCTTGGTTCAGTTTTTATAAGCATCTAGAAATTGCCAATTTCTCCAAGATTTTCAAATTTATTAGAATATAGGTTCTTGCCATAGTCTCTGATAATTTCCTGGATTTCCATAGTGTTTACTGTTATCTCCTGTAAGTTATGGTAGATCGGGTTTTCATTTTCATTAATTTTCATGAACCTTTTAATTTCCTCATTTATTTCATCAATGACCCACTGATCATTGAGCAGTGTGTTGTTCAGTTTCCAACTGTTTGCATGTTTTTCACTGCTGTTTTTGTTGTTGCATTCTAGTTTTAATGTTTGTGATCAGATAAAATGCATGGGATTATTTCTATTTTTTTATATTTACTGAGGCTTGTTTTGTGCCCTAAGATATGATCAGTTTTGGAGAAGGTTCCATGGGGTGCTGAGAAGAATGTATATTGTGCAGAAGTTGGATGAAATATTCTGTAGACATAGGTTAGGTCCATTTGATCTATGGTGTGATTCATTTCTAAAATTTCTTCATTGATTTTTTTTGTTTGAATGACCTATCTATGGGTGATAGGGGGGTATTAAAGTCTTCCACAATCACTGTATTTGAGTCTATTTATGCTTTTAGGTACTTCAGAGTATGTTTGATGAAACTGGGTGCACTGACGTAGGGTGCATATAGGTTGATAATTGCTATTTCCTTTTGGTGTATTTCCCCTTTTATTAGTATTGAGTGTCTTTCTTTGTCTCGTTTGATCAATGTAAGTTTGAAGTCTACTTTGTCCAAGATAAGTATTGCTACTCCCACCTGTTTTGGGGGTCTAAAGGCTTGGTAAATCTTCTTTCAGCCTTTCACCCTACGCCAGTGCTTGTTTCTGTCAATGAGATGGGTTTCCTGTAAACAACAGATTGTTGGATCTTTCTGTATAATCCAGTTTGCCAAATAGTGTCTTTTGATTGAGGAGTTAAGTCTGCTAACATTCAGTGTTAATATTAATATATATGTGGTGATTCCTGTTATTTAGTTGTTTTTGTTTTTTAAGGGTTTATTTGTGTGCAACTGAATCAATGTTACTCTCTGATTCCTTGTCTTTTCTTCTCCTGTGGTTTGGGACTGTCTGTCCTCTCATGGTTTTGTTTGCTTTCATTTTCTGTGTGCAGAATTCCTTGAAGAATCTTTTGTAGTGGTGGCTTGATGGTCATATATTGTTTTAGTTTCTGCTTATCATGGAAGACTTTTATTGCTCCATCTATTTTGAATGATAGTTTTTCTAGGTAGAGTATCCTAGGGTTGAAGTTATTTTCATTCAGTGTCCTGAATACCTCATTCTATGCCTTTCTTACTTTTAAGGTTTCCATTGAGAAATCTGCTGTGATTTTGATGGGTTTACCTTTGTATGTTATTTGTTTTTCTCTCGTACTGACTTCAATATTCTTTCTCTATTCTCTGTGCTTATTGTTGTAATGATAATATGTTGTGGGGTGAATCTATTTTGGTCAATTCTGTTTGGTATCCTGGAGGCTTCCTGTACTTGAATGGGCATAACTTTCTCTACATTTGGGAAATTTTCTGTTATTATTTTGTTGAATACATTACAAATCCCTTTTGCTTACATCTCTTCTCCTTCTTCAATGCCCATGATTCTCAGGTTTGGTCTATTGATAGAGCAGGAAAGTTCTTGAATATTCCTTTCACAGGTCTTGATTCATTTGACTAACTCTTCAGTTTTTCTTTTAATTCCCATTTTATCTTCCAGTTCTGAAATTCTGTCTTCTCCTTGCTCTAGTCAGCTGGAGTGGCCTTCA
The DNA here is from genome assembly GCF_047511655.1 of Castor canadensis. Classification (NCBI taxonomy): domain Eukaryota; kingdom Metazoa; phylum Chordata; class Mammalia; order Rodentia; family Castoridae; genus Castor; species Castor canadensis. The sequence continues at coordinate 70,126,879 of NC_133396.1, read as the reverse complement.
TTGTGTTTTGTATTTCTGTTTCATTCTTTTTTCTGAGGTTTTCCATATCATGGGTCACTTCCTCTTTAATATTGTCAATTTTCATCTTTACTTCATTTATCTCTCTATTTATAGCTTTCTCTGTTTCACTTTGGTGTTTATTTAGGGTTTCTATGAGTTCATTTATTTATTTCTGTGTCTTCTCATATTCTTTATTTTTGGTTTCTTGGAACTTTGTGAGTGCCTCTTTTACATTTTGATTGACCATGTCTAAGTAACATCTCCATGAAATTCTCAGTTATTACTTGCAGGATTTCTTATTTCAGAGTGTTCTTTTGGCATTGTTGGATTCCTTGGTGACATTTATCTTTGTTTTCTTGGAATCTGTTCTGGGTATCCATTTTCTTCATTTCCCTCTGAATCCTGTATTAAACTATTTTGGGGGGGGAGAATGATTTCCATATGTTTTTTGTCTTCTCATCACTCTACTTGGTACTGTGCAACTATGTTCTTGATAGGCTATTGGTGATTTCAGTCACCTGCTTTCTGTCCCTTAATTAAGTTTTGTTTTGTGGTTATATTGGGTTTTTAGCTTAGTGTATGAGTGCTATTTCTGTCCCTGGTCTGGTTGTAATTTAACTAGTATATACTAACTCACAATCTTAAAACTAACAAAACAAACCAAAACTAAACAAACAACAAAAAATATCCAAAGAATTCAATAGGGAGAGATGAACAAACAAACAAGAAACAAAACAAACAAACACACACACACACACAAAACCTCCAGGTTCAAGAACAATAGAATTTCAGTCTTAGTAGTTCTGGTGTTACTCCTTCAGCATCCAGTCCTGATTTTGGTATTTAAGCAGAAGCGCTGTCTTAGTCTTACCAAGTGGTTGGGGAATTTTGCCAGTTTTTTTCTGTCTTTCAGTGGCAGCTGCTTAGTCAGCTCCTCCCACAATGATGTACAGCTTGTCCTCCAGTTCCAGAGTTCAGCTCTGCAGCCCACCAACTGTCCTTCTTTGGAGTTGGGTTTTCGCTATGTTGGTTTACTGGGGGCTTGTTTTATTGCCTCACCCCCTTTCTCTGGGACAAGGTCAGTGATATGTTAGCTAGCTCCCTTCTGTCAGCACGTTGTGATGGTTTGCTGATTGTTTTTTAATTTTGCAGTGTTGTTTGACTTTGGATATTGCTCACTGTCTCAGGAGATGAGCTTTGTGGACTGCTACCTGCCCTACTTCAGGCAGTGGCTGTCAGCCCTTCTGCCTTTCCAGCCATTTGTTTACCGAAAATTCATATGGAGATCAGTTCCTTGCCCCTCCCCTCTTTTTTGGTGCACTTACAGCACCCTCTGCTGTGTGTTAGTTTTCAGTTCCTTGTTTATTCAGTTTTTTGTTTTGTTTTGCAGGGCAGGGGGGGTCAGTGTGCCCAGGGAGATATGCTGGCTTATCCCAGGGGTAGCTGAGGGACTACCACATGACACTTAGTGTTCACCTATTGGTCTGCCGAATGTCTCCCAAGCAGGTGAGGAGCCAGCATGTGGCAGCACAGGAGACTTCCTATTTTCTCTAATGTGACATGGAGAAGCTTTTTACGGGGTAGGGATTCAGGGTGTTGAAGTTTGGATTCTTTTGGGTGCTTTATTTCTGCCAATTGTGTCTCTAGCATCTCAGCAAGATTTTACCTCTAATTTTGTTGAAGAGAAGACATAAGCATAATAAGAAAGACAAAGTGTTTTGCTAATTGAATTAAGGATAGCTATACAGAGAGATTCCTAGCATTGCTTTCATGTACCCATGTGTTACAACCCAAGTTGATTCATCTCTAACTGATCTTTACACTGGTTCATGATGCCCTTCTCATGTTGAACTCTGTCACTTTAAGGTTTCTGTATTAGTTCCACTGATGTGGGGACATCAAATGCTTTCATGTTTTGGGTTTTCTACCTATCCCCATTCCTCCCATATGAGCTTTCCCCTTGCCATGTGACCCAAGTCCAACAACATTGCTGTATTTGCCCTAGATCTAAAGTCCTTTTGGTGTATTTCCCCTTTTATTAGTATTGAGTGTCCTTCTTTGTCTCATTTGATCAATGTAAGTTTGAAGTCTACTTTGATTCCTCTTGCTTACACCTCTTCTCCTTTTTCAATGCCCGTGGTTCTCAGGTTTGGTCTTTTGATGGAGTTGGTGAGTTCTTGCATATTCCTTTTCATAGGTCTTGAGTTATCTGACTAATAGCTCTTCAGTTTTTCCTTTAATTTCCTTTTCATCTTCAAGTTCTCAGATTCCATCTTCTGCTTGTTCTACTCTGCTGGAGTGGCTTTCCATTGTGTTTTGTATTTCTGTTTCATTCTTTTTTTCAAAATCACTTCCTTTTTAATATTGTCAATTTTCTTCCTTAATTTATTTATCTCTCTTTTTACAGTATTCTCAGTTTCAGTTTGGTGTTTATTTAGGGCTCTTATGAGTTCCTTTATTTGTTTTTGTATTGTCTCATATTCTTTATTCTTGTTGTCTTGGAATTTCTTGAGTGCCTCCTGTATTTTTTGGTTGACCTTGTCTGGTAACATCTCTATGAAATTCTCATTGATTACTTGCAGGATTTCTTCTTTCAGAGCGTTCTTGTGGGCCTTGTTGGATTCCTTGGTATAGTTTATCTTTGTTTTGTTGGAGTCTTGATCTGGGTATCCATTTTCTTCATTTGCTTCTGAATCCTGTACTAATTTATTTTGGGGGCAAGAATGGTTTCCATCCCTTTTTCATCTTCCCATCATTTCACTTGTACTGTTTCTGTGCCTGGTTTGTGCGTAATTTAGTATTAGTTCACTTACAATAGTAAAACTAACAAAACCAAGAAAGAAAGAGAAAAAAGAAAAAGAAATAGAGAACCAAAGAAATCAACAGGGAGAGATGGTGGACAATCAAACAATGAACAAGTCAAACAAACAGTTAAAGAAAAGAAGAAAAAAAATCCCAGTTCTGGAACAGTAGAATTCAGTCTTAGTAGTTCTGGTGTTACCCTTTTAGTCTCCAGTCCTGTTTGTCTGGGTCTCCTCATCAGGTTTGGAGCCAGCATCTGGTGGTGCTGGAGCCTTCCTCTTTTCTCAGTGTAGTGTGGTGTGGAGAAGCTTTTTACAGGCTAGGGGTTCAGCATTTCAGAGTTTTGTTTCTTCTTTTTTTTTTTTTTTGCCAAGTGTTGCTCCAGCAGGAAAGCATTCTTTTTGGTCTGCTGAAGGTCTCTCAAGCATTTTTTGAGCTGGTGGCCAGTGGGCCTGTGGTGTGGCAGCCTGGAAGACCAGCAGGTGGGGGCCTGGTGGGCCTGTGGAATGGAGGCCTGGAGGGCCTGCGAACCATCCAGCGGGCAGTGAACAGCCTGATGGGCTGGCAGGTGGTTGTCTGATGGGCCTGTGGGCCAGCAGGCAGATGGCAGCCTGGTGGGCCAGTGGGCAGGCTGTGGTGGCATGGGGATGGCAGCCCACCTGTTCTTTCAGTGTATTGTGGAGTGGAGGAGACTTCCACAGGCTAGTGGTTCAGGGTGCTGAAGATTCAGCTCTCCCTTGTGCTTTACCTCAGCCAAGCATGTCTCCAGTGACTCAGCAAGGTCCCTGATTCATGGAGTCCATGCTGTCTGCATCTGTGTCCCAGTCACCATTTTGGATTCTCTCCTTCCCCATTCTTCCCCCAAGCCCAAGCCCCAGCAAATTCAACTTGCTCCTTTTAACAGTTCAACATTTAAGATTCTTCATAAAAAGAGCTTCACTGTGGTTTTCAGATAGATAAATAGATGATACATAGATAGATAGATAGATAGATAGAGTGGAAACAGCATACAGTATATTGTAAATATTTATTTATAATTCATGCCTCATAAAGCTGAAAAAAATGTATAATGAAATAAATAGCACTCTGGGTGTTTTTCTTTTCAGTTGCACTCTTCGTTGTGGCATTGAAGGCTCAGTGCTTTATTCTTGCCAGGCAGGTGCTATACTGCTTAAGTCAAGTGACTTCAACCCTTTTTTTTCTGGTTGTTTTGAAGATAGGGTCTTGCTTTTTGCTAGGGCCAGCATGGGTCACAATCCTTTTATTTTATGATTCCCATCATAGCTGGGTGGTGGGTGGCAGGCACATGCCACCATGCCCAGTTTTGTTCCCTTTAGATTAGACTGTCACAAACATTTGTTTTGGCCTTGCCTAGCCTAGAACCACTATCCTCTAGATCTCAGCCTCCCACATAAGTTGGGATAATGTGCATGCTGCAAGGCCCAGCTATTGGTATAAAATTTGGGTCTTGCTAGCTTTTTGCCTGGGCTCTCCTCCCACCGTGATTCTCCTGTTTGCAGCCTCCTGAGTACCTAGGACTGCAAATATGAGCCTCCAGTGCTTTGTTTAATTACATTCTTGGAAAGGTAGAATCAGTTCAGATTTCTTGTATTTGTTATGTTCTAGAAAGTCACTGGACACTGATTTAGCAAATATAAAGCCATTGGTTTTATTTCTTCTTCTCTCTCTCTCTCTTACTTTCTCCCTCCCTCTCTCTCTCTCTCTCTCTCTCTCTCTCTCTCTCTCTCTCTCTCTCTCTCCCTCTCCCTCTCCCTCTCCCTCTCTCCTTCCCTCTCCCTCTCTCCCCTTTCCTTTTTTTTTGGAGACAGGGTCTAGCTTTGTAGACCAGAGTAGACTCAAACTAACTAGCCCACTTTGGCCTTGAACTCATCATCATCCTGCCTCAATCTCCCAGTGCTAGGATTATAGGTATGAACCATCATGCTTAGCCAAAACCATTGTTCTTCTAGGAAATACAAAATTAGGTCACCAAAAGCTTCTAATCACAATCTTTTCATCAACTGATCAAAATATGACCATATTTTGTGTGGGTTCCTGTTTAGAGAGCTGTTGTATAACACATATTGTGAATTCATTAGCAAAGAACTCAAGACTATCAGCCCTGCAACTCTTGTCAGAGCAAAGTTTACTGCCCATGTGCATTTTCTTCATTACATACATTGTGGTGATTAGGAACACTACACAGATTTCATACACTTGGAGGATATTTTAAAGGCACATACCTGTAATCCCAACTACTCAGAAAGCAAACATTGGGAGGATCATGATTCAAGACCAGCCTAGACAAAAAGTTACTTAGACCCCATCTCAACAAATAAGCAAGGCATGGTGGTACACACCTGAAACCCCCTTATAACTTATAACTTATAACTTATAAGGGAGGCATAGCTATGAGGATTGTGGTTAAAGGTCAGCCACAGGCAAAAACATGAGACCCACCCTGAAAAATAACAAAAGCCAAAATGGTTGGAGGCATGGCTCAAGTGGTCAAATGCCTCCCTAGTAACTACAAGGCATTGAGTTCAGCCTCAATACCACACACACACACACACACACACAGACACAGACACACACACACACACACACAAAACACCAAAATTCCAAAACGAAACAAGTCAGTATGGTAACTGGAAAGAGTATTCTACCTCAGCAACAAAAGGGTACATAGAACAAGCCCAAGTGTCCACTGTTCCATGCGTGTGAATAACCATTAAATGCTGTGAGTATAGATTTGGGATGTTACTTTGGGGTATAAATCTCAGTGAGTAGGCAAATTTGCAAAGGCACAATCTGAGAATAAGAAAGATCAACGGAATATACTTTGGTTTAAAGATGTTTGATAAGTGAAAATATGAACATATAATGAGAAATATACAAGCAGATAAATTAAGTGAATTTTTTGCATTTATCTTTAAAATTTCACCTTTAAAAGAAAAGGCACACAGATGCAAAAGAATTAAAATTATCTCTATTTATGCAGATGACATGATCTCTCATGTAGGAAGCCCTAAAAATCCCACAAAAACCTGTTAGAACTAATAAACAAATCCAGCAAATTTATGGAATCCAAAATAAATCCTAAAAAGTCATTTGTCCTCCAAACTCACAATGGCCAATGAGAAAATGAAGTTAAGTAAACAATCGGTCTTACTGTAGCATCAAAAGGAGAAATTTCTTAGAAATAAATTTAACCAAAAGGTGAGAGATTTATACTGAAAAAAATACAAAAGACTGTTAAAGCAAATATAAAAGATTGTCAAATATGTGGAACGGTCTCATGCTTATAGATTAGAAGCCTCAAAATGTTGAAATATTCATACTACTCAAAGTGATCTACAAATCTCAATGGAAGTTTTTTGCAGGTTTAGAAAAATACAACAAAATATGTATGAATGAATATGTATCTCAATAACAAAAGACAATAAATTCAATTAAATAAAGAGAAAATTAAGTAAATATTTATCCAAGAAGATACACAAGTTTCCAATAATTACATGAAGAGACATGTGGCAGAGAGACATGGTGGCATATGCCTATAATCCCAGCACTTGGGAGACTGAGATAGAATATTGAGTTCAAGGACAGCCTGAGCTGTATAGGAAGGTCTACCTCAAAAAAGGGAGAGAGCCTAAAAAGATATGCAACATCTTTAGTTATTAGGGAAACATATGGGAATTGTTACCTTGTGAATCAGCTATTCCATTATTAAGTATGTACCCAAGATAACTGAAAAATATGTCTATACAAATCATGTACATAAATGCTCATATCTGCATTATTTATACTATCCAAACAGAAGAAATAACCCAAATGTATAAGCAATTCATGAAGAATGAAAATGCAACATAATTGAATATTACTCAACAATAAAAGTGTTAATACATTCTACAAAATGAATGAAGCTTGTAAACATTATGCTTAGTGAAAGAAACTGATTGCAAAAGATGGTCTATCATTTGCATGAAATATCTGAATAGGAGAATTTATAGACAAGCAAAACGGATTAGTAATTGCCAAGACCAGGGAAAAGGAGAGAGAGAGTGACTTAGGAGCATAGTGGGTTTTTCTTTTTTTTTTTTTTAATGCAAGGGGAGGCAACGAACATGTTGTGAAATTAAGTAGGGGTAATTGTTATGCAACATTGTGCATATACTAAAAAACACTAAATTATACATTTTAAATGGATAAATCTTATAGTATGTGACATGTATCTCAAGTATACTGTTACAAAAAGAGAGACCAACATCATAAGCTCAGGACTGCTTATCAGTCTAGAGATAATTATTCCCTGGGGCCACAGCAAAACAATGCCATATACAGTATCCAGCAACACATGAGTGCTGAGCTTACCATTAAGTGCTGAGCTGTTACTTGATAACAGGCACTAGCCTGGTCCTACATGAGTGTCAGTCACTGTCCTGGCATTTTTCTCTCCTGCACTGGATAGTTTTCCTGCTCAAATACTCATCACTAATCAATAAGTAAGAGAGGGAGACTCTGCAGAACTCCAGGCTCCATCTCTGCATAGGTCTTTATTGTCTATACTCGTTCAGGTACTCTGAATGCCTTGAGTTCTCTATATCTTCAGTATTACATCCTCATTTCAGTGATTCTGACAGCTTCTGCCTTGGCTTGCCAACTCTGAAAAGTCTGTCCAGGAAGAACACTGGGAAAATCACAGATTGAGGAAAGATTGATGGAGGATGTAAAGAAAAGAAATAAATAATAATAAAGAATAATCAGAGTTTATTATAGACATGGAATTTCTACAATATAAAAATAAACACTCTCTGAAACAGTCTAATTAATAGCAGACTTGGATACAATGGAAATACTTTGAAATGAGTTAAATTTTCTGAAACTGACTCAGGAAGACATATGAAGCCAAATTTCCCCATATTACTATGGAAAGTGAACCATGGATGAAAAATATTTTGACAAAGAACAATCCAGAATGTATACTTACAAAAGTGAAATACACCCAATAATTAAGGAAGACACATTTTCAAATGTATGTAGCCTTCTAGAGAACAGAGATAGTAAAAGCATAATTTAACATTTCTTAGGTATTTATATGTAGCTTCATGCCCAAAACACACAATGAAATTGGAAAAAAGAAGATACTCGGCTTATCCTATTAAGCAACACAGATTTAAAATAATAAAATAATACATCAATAAATTATCATGATCATGTTTGAATAACTATAGTAGTGAAATTTTTCATCAGCATTATGAAAGAGAAAACCACCATATTAATAAATAATAAAATGCAAAGATTATCTCAACATAAAAACATACAAAAGAAAGTTACCATTCAAGAAAAAGAAGCTCTTAGATACCAAGGAGGGTAAGTGTTCCCATCCCACCCTAGGCAATATATCAATATTAAACTCTTAAAATTAAAATCAGGATTACTGAGAAAGATTTCTTCTGTTATAACTCTTATTCAAAAATACACTTGTGAGTAGACAAGATGGTGGATTAGAAGCACCCTCCATGTGACACTTTGAATGAGAAGAGTGAGGTAACACAGGAGAGACTTTATACTGAAGAGAGAGAGTAAAAGCATCAAGAATCACAAAAGAAGTTGGCAGGACAAAAGAAAAACAGAAGCAACAGAGAAAAGCAGCAAACACTTTCAAGTCCTAATCCCAGCTCCCCGGGACACAAGAGGAACATGAAGATACAATCACAAGGTAAGTCTAATGGCCATGGTAACAGACTGGCAATTCTAGCTGCTAGATAATCCCACATCTCCCACAAGCCTTAAGTCCAGCATCATGATTTGGTGAGACAGTGATTGCTCCAGGGTAGAAGGGTAGCCTGAGGCAAAAAAAGACATTCTGTAGCTCCTACTATTTCAGCGGGTTAGAGCAAGATGCTCCATGGGCTGCAGAGTGGCTCAAATAGTAGAGCACCTGACTAGAAAGCACAAACCCCTGAGTTTGAACCCCAGTACTCCCCAAAAACATCCTCTTTAAGATGTCTTCTTGATAGAGAGCCTATTGTTTGATACTGAGGTACCCTGGGGTCTTGAAAACATGGAATAAACATGGATCAAGGAGCCATGGGACACCCTGCCACCATGTCTATGTAGAAGACAGCCATGAGAGGTGGTTGTGGAGAGGGATTGGGTGTAATATGGTCCAGCAGAGAAGTCCAACACTAGGAAGCTCCAGCATCAAAGGGTGCAGTGGTCAGAGGTCCTACCCTCTTTGGGGTAAAGTCGCATCACCTGAGTCTTGTGAACCTGTGTCTTTGCATAGTATTCAGCCTGTCTCCTGCTTGCGTGTGTTGACTGCTAGATGGGCCAGACCCCTGAACCCAGATCCTCCAAATCATATGATACCCACAACAACCCCCCCCACCCCCCCACACACACGTTGGAGAACTGTCAGGAAGGGCCTAAAAGCACTGAGATCTGACTCCAGAAATTGCATATCTGTACATGTCTGCTGCTAAGCAAGTGCAATGGCCCCTAGCCCAGTCCTTCTGAATCAGACCTTGACAGGTAAGGTCTGAAAGCACTGAAATCCACCACCACGTGTATCCTGCATATGTTAGCAGCTGGGTCAGTCTGAGGGCTCCAACCCAGAAAATGAATCAAGTGACATCCACAGCTTCCTCCATTCAAAGAAAGGAAAACTTCAGGGCAAGGTTTGAAAGCACTGAGACTTCTGTGAACAACATCCTGGCATGTGTTTGCTTCCAGGTAAAACTGAGAGGTGCCAAATCAAGACCCTCTGAATCACTAGACATCCACAGCCTACTATTCCCCATGTGGAGGTGAATAACTAAGTTAGTCTGTAAGCATTGAGAGCAAGAAGCACAGAAACTAGTTCCCTCAGTTATCCCCCAGACAATTCAGAAGTCAGTGCTTCATTTGCTCTCCATGACTCTCCAACACATTTCGGGGTCACCTTGAGGCTTAAATGCTTGCTGCTCCTGAGAACGTAAACTGAGGGTATTGGAGAGCAAGTAGAAACTTGCCCACAGGCTGTAAAGCTCCCTACAGCCAACAGTGATTCCCAATACAAAAAGGAGGGAAGATTCTAAAGTGAGAGCAGCCCACAATTGGACAACTGACCCTTCTACACAAGACCCAAATTAGTTTGCCACAATTTGAGGAGTCCTGGGGATCAGGACCAATGTCTTGAGTATGTGGACAAAAGCTTGACTACTAAACCATATGCCCAGTCCAGTGGTGAAAAATAGCACCTCATCCTAACTACACCGTGTTTCCTGAACTTACAGAATATCACTTGAAAGACTAAAAATGATTAAAATTTCCAAACAACTACTTTGCTCAAATGGACATAACCCAATAGAAAAACACAAGAAATAAATATGTACATATAAAAAGGCAGCATGACTCCTCCAAAACTCAACAACTCCAAAGTAACAAAAACAAATGACAATGAGTGCAAGAAATCTCACATAAAGAATTTTTAAGAAAGATTATAAGAATGATCAATGAAATTAAACAGATCATGAATAAACACATCAATGAATTCCAAGAAACCTCAAAGAGCTGAATGAAATAAAGAGCACAATACAGGATATAAAGGAATAATTAAATAAATATACAGAAAGACTGAAAAAATAAAACTGAAATTCTGGAAATGAAAAGTTCACTAAGTCAAGTAATTTATGGCAAAATGACAATGGAGTAATAGTGCCTATCATTATTCTTTGTGGATACACCTCAATAAATAGAGGTTCCCTCACCTAACTCCCAGCATAACTGCTATGATAGTAAGTGCTGGAAGTGAAAAAGCACCATAACTCTAGGCAAAGCAGAACAGCAGGACTGCAGGCTTGTTCAAGGAGGCATGCTCTGTGGGGTAGGAGGAAGGAAAAAAGATGATGGATGATGATGGGTGATAAGTAGATAGACAGATCATATATAAATAGATGATAGAGGATAGATAGATAGATGGTAGATAGGTAGATAGATAGATAGATAGATAGATAGATAGATAGATAGTAGATAGACAGCCACTGAGGAAAGCAACTGAGAATTTTTATTTTTATAAAAATAAGCTTGAGACTAGAACAAATGGAGGCTAAGCTAGAGAATTAGATCTCCTAAGGTCGTGACTTCAGAAACCTCCTTGAGATGCTGAAGCCAACTGGGATAATTCTGATTGCTCCTAGCCAAAATAATAACCACCATCACATTAGGTGCAAATAAAATTCAAAGACTGACCCTAAAATCAGCCTTTAATTACACCTAACAGAAGTAAAAATCCTGTCCAGCACAACAAACAAGGCTTGTCCAGCCTCCAGCCCTGGGAAAAAAGACCCCAACTGCTTCTCTTTTCTTTCAACTCCCAAAGCAGAAGACAAAGCATCAATCAAAATCAAGCCATGTGAGATCCTGGAACCCTTGCATGTGAAAAACCTCCCATGACCATACCACACTGAACACAACAGGCCATTTCTCCCTGGCACCTGGTTCCAAAGCTGCCTGTGTGGAACTGCAGAAGATAGAGATGAGCATCAAGCACCATGCCTGGCTCCCATACCCAACCTCCACCCTGGGAAAATAATCCAGTGCAGCCCGTGGGCAGACTGAACTTCTCCTCCCCCCAGCAAAACTGAAAGCCATAAGCAGGGAACTGTAATCTAACACCGACGTCATCATGGGTGGGTGGAGCTTGAACATGACCTGGAGAATGGGGGAGAAGCAAGAGCCAATCTCTCACTGCTGAACTTTCAAGGGTGTGGCAAGGAACCAAGCTCTCAGCACAGAACTCTCAGTGACACAACAAAAAGCACCAAAGTCTGAGAGTAAGGACAGGCCAACAAGACAACCACTTAGAGAAGCTGCCAGCACCCAACAGAGATTGGGAGAGACATAAATTTTAAAGAGGGAGCGGAGTGACATACTAACCATCAAAGCAAGGCAGGAGGTGGAACTCAGAGCTGATCTATGGGACAGAGGACAGCATTCAAAAATTAATTGCCACACCTTTCTAAGGGAGGAGCTGACCATACAGAGCTGCAGCTGAAGAACAGCACACCTGCTGCTTGCTGAAAAATACCCTGACCACCCTGCATGAGCTGGCAACTCCAACTAATCTTGTGAACAGAAGGTCCAAGTACCTCTCACAAGCCAGTCACCTGGTGGGACCACATCAGAGCTTCCACGTGAACACCAATAGTAGGATTGGAGACCTAAAGAATAACTCCAGAACTTTTAGGACTAGACTGAACTTTCTGAGGTTCCTTAACCTGATGGGGTTTTTATTGTGTCTTTCTTTCTTTCTTTTTCTTTTTTATCCCTGTAGCATTAATTCCATCATCACTATTCTCTTATCCCTATTCCCATCCTCTTCGCTCTCCCTCCTTCTCCTGAACTACAATCCATTGTTCTCCCTCCCAAGTACTCTTTCTGCCACTTCTCATCCACTCTTTCCCCTGTCGTTGCCTCCCTCTCCCATCCTCCCCCAACCTGTCACCACACTACCCCTTCCTCCTACACACTCACCACTTGTTCACTAGCCTACTCTACTAACTGCACACAACCTCAGGCCCTGAATCCCTCACAAAAACACCCTCCACTACAACAGAAATACATGCAAACACACACAAGGGACACAAAACCCAGCAGCCCCCATAACTCTTAAACCACCCACCCACTCCTTTTCCCCACCACCCCCCTTTATAATGCTACTTTTACTAATTCCCCATAATCTATAACCAGCCTAATAACCATTAACCCCCCACATAACTCCACCTGTTTATAGATGTTGTCATCAAGAATATGTTAACAACTGATAAGGGATTGAACCTGTGAACTTGTTTATGCTAAATTACACTTCCAGACCAGGGTCAAATAAAGCACATCAACCTGGTGAACAACCAAGTCAGCCACAACACAAAAAATTAAAACAGGGAAAGAAATCAGGCAATCAAGTCCAACAACTAGCTTACCAAAAATATAGTGGCAAAACACAAGGTGGAGCAATGGGAAGAAGAACAAGCAACAGAAATCACTCTCCTCTGAAAAATAATTCAATATAGGATTCAGTGGGAAATGAGGAAAATGGATGCCTAGTTCCTGACCTCAACAAAACAATAGTAAATATAACTAAGGAACTCAGTGAGGCCCACAAAAACTCTCAAAGAAGAAGTCTCTGAGAAATTCATGGACAAGATATTGCAAATGGTTAACCGGAATGTACAAGATGCACTCAAGAATTTCAAGACACCAAAAATAAAGAACATGAGATGGCAAAAAAAAAAAAACAAGTAAAGGTACTCATGGAGGAACTCAACAAACACCAAAGTGAAACAGAGGACACTATAAAAAGAGAGATACATGAATTAAAGAGGACAACACAAATAATAAAAGAAGAGTTGAACAAAGACTTGGAAAACCTCAGAAGAAAGAATCAAACAGAAATTCTGGAAATAAAAAGTCCCTATAGTCAAACAAAAAACACAGTGGAAGGCCATTCCAGCAGACTAGAACAAGTGAAAGTTGGAATCTCAGTGCTCAAAGATAAAATAGAAATTAAAGAAAAAAACAGAAGAAATCCCAGTCAAACAACTCAAGAGCTGTGAAAGGAATATTCAAGAACTCACTAACTCCATCAAAAGACCAAATCTGAGAATCATGGACATTTAAGAAGGAGAAGAGGGGCAAACCAAAGGGATATGTCACATATTCAATAAAATAAGAAGAGTAAATTTCCCAAATCTTGAGAAAGTCTTGCCCGTTCAAGAACAGGAAGCCTCGAGGGCACCAAACAGACCTGACCAAAATAGAACTACCCCACAACATATTATCATTAAAAAGACAAGCATAGAGGAGAGAGAAAGAATATTGAAGGATGTGAGAGGAAAAAAAATACAAATAACATATTAAAAAACCAATCAAAATAACAGCGGATTTCTCAATGAAATCTTAACAGCAAGAAGGGCATGGAATGAGATATTTCTGGCAATGAATGAAAATAACTTCAACCATAGGATACTCTATCCAGCAAAACTATCATTCAAAATTGACAGAGAAATAAAAATCTTTCACAATAAACAGACACTAAAACAATACATTGCCACCAAGCCACCACTACAGAAGATTCTGCAAGGAATTTTGCACACAGAAAATGAAAACAAACAAAATCACAAGAGGATGGGGAGCATCAAACCAAACAACCAGGAGGTAGCATTGATTTGACTGCACACAATCAAATCCTTAAACAACAAAAACAATTCAATGGCAGGAATCACCACATACCTATCAATATTAACACCGAATGTTAACAGACTTGACTCCCCTATCAAAAGACACCATTGGGAAACTGGATTAAAAAGAAAGATGCACAATCTCTTGTTTACAAGACAACCATCTTACTGACAGAAATAAACACTGGCTTAAGGTGAAAAACTGGAAAAAGAGTAACAAGCCAATGGCCCCCCAAAACAGGCAGGAGTTGCAGTACTTATATCATACAAAATAGACTTCAAACTTACATTGATCAAACCAGATAAAGAAGGACATTTCACACTAATAAAAGGTACAGTACATCAAAAAGAAATATCAATTATCAACCTATATGCACCCAATGTCAGTGCACCCAATTTCATTAAACATACCCTAATGGACTTAAAAATACATATAGACTCCAACACAGTGGGAGTAGGAGACTTTAATACCCTTCTTTCATCAATAGATGGGTCATCCAAACAAAAAGATCAACAAAGAAATCCTAGAACTAAATGACACCATAAATCAAAAGGACCTAACTGATGTTTACAGAATATTTCATCCAACAATGGCTCATCCAACAATGGCACAATACACATTTTTCTCAGCTGCCCATGGAACTCTTTCCAAAATAGATTATATCTTTGGGCACAAAGCAAGCCTCAGCAAATATAAGAAAATAGAAATAACTCTCTGCATTCTATCTGATCACAGTGCATTAAAACTAGAACTCAATCCAAAAGCAACACCCGAACATGCAAATAATTGGAAGTTGAATACTACATTGCTCAATGATCAGTTGGTTATAGCAGAAATAAGAGAGGAAATAAAATGTTTCCTGGAAGCTAATGAAAATCAAAACACAACAAAGGCAGTTCTAAGAAGAAAGTTTATAGCTGTGAGGACATATGTTAAAAGGTCAGAGAGATCTAAAATAAATGACCTAATGTTACATCTGAAACTCCTAGAAAAGCAAGAGCAAGCAAAACATAAAACAAGCAGAAGGAGAGAAATAAGGACAATAGGGGCTGAAATTAATGAAATAGAGACCAAAAAAACCATACAAAGAATCAATGAAACAAAATGCTAGTTCTTTGAAAAAATAAGATTGACTAGTCCCTGGCAAATTTGACTAAAATGAGAAGGAAAAATTCCCAAACTAGCAAAATGTGAAACAAAAAAGGGGAGATAACAACAAACACCATGGAAATCCAGTGAATCATCAGAACTAGTTTGAGAACCTATATTCCAATAAATTGGAAAGTCCTGAAAAAATATACAAGTTTCCACATGCTTATAACCATCCAAAACTGAACCAAGAGGATATTAACCACCTACACAGATCTATAACATACAATGAAGTTGAAGCAGCAATAGAGAGTCTCCCAAAAGAAGAAAAGTCCAGGACCTGATGGATTCCCTGAATTTTTCCAGACGTTCAAAGAAGAACTAATATCAACACCCTTTAAACTTTCCCATGAAATAGAAAGGGCAGGAAGACTTCCCAACACATTGTATGAAGCCAGTATTACACTCATTCCAAAACTGCACATGGACGCATCCAAACAGGAGAACTATAGGCCAATCTCCATAATGAACATTGATGCCAATATCCTCAATAAAGTAATGGCAAACCGGATCCAACAACATATCAGAAAGATCATTCACGATGACCACGTTGGCTTCATCCCAGGGATGCAGGGGTGGTTCAACATAAGCAAATCTATAAATGTAATATACAGCACATTAATAAAAGCAAAGACAAAAACCACATGATCATCTCAATAGATGCAGAAAAAAGTGGTGTTTGATAAGATTCAACACCACTTCGTGATGAAAGCTCTAAGAAAATTAGGAATAGAAGGAATGTACCTCAACATTGTAAAGGCTATATATGAAAAACCTATTGCCAACATTGTTCTTAATAGGGAAAAACTGAAACCATTCCCACTAAACTCAGGAATGAGACAAGAGTGCCCACTCTACCCACTCCTATTCAACATGGTCCTGGAATTCCTAACCAGAGCAATAAGGCAAGAAGAAGAAATAAAAAGAATACAAATAGGTAAAGAAATAGTCAAAACATCCCTGTTTGCAGATGACATGATCCTATACCTCAAAGACCAAAAAAACTCTGCCCAAAAGCTTCTAGACATCATAAACAGCTTCAGCAATGTGTCAGGATTCAAAATCATCTTACAAAAATAGTAGCCTTTCTATACATCAACAATGAACAAATTGAGAAAGAATATATGAAAACAATTTCTTTACAATAGCCTCAAAAAATGAAATACGTAGGATTAAATTTAACAAAGGACATAAATGACCTCTTCAAGGAGAACTATAAACCACTCAAGAAAGATATTGAAGAAGACTACAGAAGAGGGAAAGAGCTCCCATGCACATGGATTGGTAGAATCAACATAGCAAAATGGGTATACTACCAAAAGCATTCTATATGGTCAAAGCAATACCCATCAAAATCCCAATGACATTCATCAGAAAGGTTGAAAAATCTACCCTAGAGTCCATTTGGAAACACAAGAGGCCTAGAATAGCCAAGGCAATACTCAGTAAAAAGAGCAATGCTGGACTTCAAACTATACTACAGAGCCATAGCAACAAAATCAGCATGGTACTAACACAAAAAACAGACAAGAAGGCCAGTGGAAAAAGAATAGAGGACCCGGATATGAATCCAACCACCCACATTATTTTTTTAAAAGGCACAAAAACATACAATGGAGACAAAGACAGCCTCTTCAACAAGTGGTGCTGGGAAAAGTGACTAACTGCCTGCAGAAAACTGAAACTAGATCTATGTTTGTCAACCTGTACAAGTATTAACTCAAAGTGGATTAAGGACCTTAATATCAGATCTGAAACCTTGCAGTTAGTACATGAAAGAGCAGGAAATAATACAGAAGCAATAAGTATAAACAAGGACATCCTTTTTTTTTCAGTTTTATCTTCCAATTTTTTATTTAGTTTTCTGTTTCTTTTCTCGAGTCAACTCTTTTTTTTGTCTTTTTTTAAATTTTATTATTCATATGTGCATACAAGGCTTGGGTCATTTCTCCCCCCTGCCCCCACCCCATCCCTTACCACCCACTCTGCCCCCTCCCTCTCCCCCCACCCCCTCAATACCCAGCAGAAACTATTTTGTCCTTATTTCTAATTTTGTTAAGAGAGAGAGTATAAGCCATAATAGGAAGGAACAAGTGTTTTTGCTGGTTGAGATAAGGATAGCTATACAGGGCATTGACTCACATTAATTTCCTGTGCATGTGTGTTACCTTCTAGGTTAATTCTTTTTCATCTCACCTTTTCTCTAGTTCCTGTTCCCCTTTTCCTATTGGCCTCAGTTGCTTTTAAGGTATCTGCTTTAGTTTCTCTGCGTTAAGGGCAACAAATGCTAGCTAATTTTTTAGGTGTCTTACCTATCCTCACCCCTCCCTTGTGTGCTCTCGCTTTTATCATGTGCTTAAAGTCCAATCCCATTGTTGTGTTTGCCCTTCATCTAATGTCCACATATGAGGGAGAACATACGCTTTCTGGTCCTTTGGGCCAGGCTAACATCACTCAGAATGATGTTCTCCAATTCCATCCATTTACCAGCGAATGATAACATTTCGTTCTTCTTCATGGCTGCATAAAATTCCGTTGTGTATAGATACCACATTTTCTTAATCCATTCGTCAGTGGTGGGGCATCTTGGCTGTTTCCATATCTTGGCTATTGTGAATAGTGCCGCAATAAACGTGGGTGTGCAGGTGCCTCTGGAGTAACCTGTGTCACAGTCTTTTGGGTATATCCCCAAGAGTGGTATTGCTGGATCAAATGGTAGATCAATGTTTAGCTTTTTAAGTAGCCTCCAAATTTTTTTCCAGAGTGGTTGTACTAGTTTACATTGCCACCAACAGTGTAAGAGGGTTCTTTTTCCCCCATCCTCGCCAACACCTGTTGGTGGTGGTGTAAGCAAGGACTTCCTGAGTAGAACTCCATCAGCCCAGCAACTAAGAGAAAGTATAGACAAATATGACTACATGAAATTAAAAAGCTTTTGCACAGCAAAAGAAATGCTCTCTAAATTGAAGAGACCACCCACAGAGTGGGAGAAAATATTTGCTAACTATACATCAGACAAGGACTGATAACCAGAATATACAGAGAGCTCAAAAAACTAAACTCCCCCCAAATCAATGAACCAATAAAGAAGTGACAACTGAACTAAACAGAACTTTTTCAAAGGAAGAAATCCAAATGGCCAAAAAACACAAAAACTGCTCACCATCCCTGGCCATAAAGGAAATGAAATTCGAACCAAACTAAGATTCCACCTCATACCTCGTAGAATGGCTATCGTCAAGAACACCAACAACAACAAATGCTGGGAAGGATGCAGTGGGAAAAAGAGCCCTCATACACTGCTGGTGGGAATGTAAGCTAGTGCAGCCACTTTGGAAAACTTCTTAAAAAACTAAAGATATATCTGCCATAAGATCTAACAATACCCCTCCTAAGGATATATCCAAAGGAATGCAACTCAGGTTATTCCAAAGGCACCTGCACACCCATGTTTATTGGAACACTATTTACAATAGCCAAGCTACAGAAACAGCCAAGATGCCCCACTACCAATGAATCGATCAAGAAAATATGGTATTTATACACAATGGAATTTTATCTAGCTACAAAGAAGAATGAAACTTTGTCATTCGCAAGTAAATGGATGGAACTAGAGAACATCATCTTAAGCAAAGTTAGCCTGGATCACAAAGGCCGAAAATCACATGTTCTCCCTCACATGTGGATTGTACACCCAAAACAAATGCAGTAATATTATTGGACATGGGTCACACACTAAGGGGAGAACACACACAGGAGAAATAGGGAAAGGAAGGGAAACCTAAAACTTGAATGTGGTTGATGTCCTCTGTGTTGAAGAGCAAATTAAGTAATCTAAAATTGTCATAGGTCACTATGGGAAGGGGATCAGGAAGTACTGAAGAGGTCTGGTAGAGATGAACCAATGTGGGTTGCAATACACAAGCACATGAAAGCAAAGCTAGGAATCTCTCTGTATAGCTATCTTTATCCAAAACTAGCAAAAATGGTATGTCTTTCTTATTATCTCTGTTTTCTCTTTAAAAACATCTGAGAAAAGAAGGCAGAACAGGGTCTGCCTGGAAGCAGGGGTTTGGGGGGTGGGGGTGGGGGGGAGTAGGGAGGTAGCACAAACAGTGTATACACATGTAAGTAAATATAAAAAGGATAAACTAAAAGGAGAAAAACATAGCAAGATCCCACCTAAAAATCTTTAATTGCATTTTAAATATTAAAGTTAATTTTAAAAACCAAAGAAATAAGTTTGTTTTGTCACCGATAGATATTATTTGTTTTGTTCTTTTGTTTGTATTGATTTTTCACATGTCAGATTAGGATAACTTTATGTTCTTCTCATTTCCTTTTTAGTTACACTGTTCCTCCCCTCCTTTTCTCTGCAGTCATTGTATATGAACCATGATGCCTGCCTGTCTGTATTCAATCATAAAGAATATCCTCTCCATCCATTTCCTCTGACCTGCCCCCATTTATACATTTTGTCAGTTTCTAATCAAAATACTTTTAGCAGGCTGGGAGTTTTTCTTTCTAATTTTTGTTGCTTGTTTGTTTAATTCTCTTCACTTCTCTTCCTCCTCTCTTCCCCAACACAACATAAACTAGATCTTTCCTGCCTACTTTATTCACTTTCTCACCAGTGTTAGTAAGTTAAGCCATCATCCCTTGTGCCTTAGAAAACTACACACCCTGTATAATTCAAGTACAGCCACCAATCGCCTTTTTATTAATATCCTTATTAATTTATGTCTTCCTAGATCATGAAGATTCTTCATTACTCTTGTATTCCTCTCTACATACACTGGAGCAGAAGCAATGATTGGACTTCATGAGTGTATAAGGCAGTCTCAACATTATGACTTATCACTTGTGATTGCTCTTGCAGTCAACATTCCTCTTCCTAAATAGAGAGCTGCACCCAACATCTTAAAGCACTGAAGTCAAGTGTTTGATTACAGAGAAATACATAGTCTGAAATAATCTATGAGAAATTCTTAACTAAGAGGACAGAGGGAGAAGATATCCAAGATGGTGACTGGAATACAGCCACAGACGTTCTAACCTCTGTGATCCAGGGACTTTGACAAGAAGCTGGAGACTTGCTTGAATGAGGTAAAACACCAGGGAGAGCTGAAACATCAGTACTCTGAACCCCGAGCTCCTGGGAGGTTTCTCCACTCCACCATATACTAAAAGAATAGCAGGCACTGCGGATCTCTATGGGATGAGCCCTTAAGGCCAGGGATCCACAGACATTTACAGTCTCCACCAGGCCACACACCTCTCAGGCCTGCACAGGCCTGCAGGAGCTCCATCTCGCTGGGCCACGCTCCCCAGCCCTGCATGATCTCTACATTGCTGGCTCTGCTCCCAATGCCTGCATAGCCCTGCAGGAGCTCTGTCTCACTGGGCTGCACTCCCCAGCCCTGCAGGATCTCTGCTTTGCTGGTCACACCTCCAAAGCCTGCACAGCACTGCACAATATTCACTCTGCAAGGCTGTACCCCTAAGGCCTACCAAGCTGGGGACAGAAATACACACACACACACACACACACACACACACACACGCACGCACACACACACATGATCTCCATTCTGCTAGACCTCGCCCACCCAAGCCTGTCAACCAGGGATTCATAGACATGCAAGATCACTCCGCCAACCTGCACCCTTTAGGCACGCCAAGCCCATGCTCCAAAGGCCGGCTACTTCACCTCAGCTAAAGGCCTCACCCAAAGGCCCGTGGGTCCCCACCCACCGTCCACTTGCCAGAGGAAGGCTCCAAACCTACCTAAGAGACACACACAGACAGGTCTGGATGCTAAAGAACTAACATCAGAACAACTGAAACTGCAATTCTACTGCTCCTGAACTGGTGATTTTATTTTAATTTTTAATTTTTATTTTTTTCCCTTCTTTAAGGGATTTGCTGCCTGGTTTACTGTTTCATCATCCACCATCTCTATGCATTTTTTTGTCTCTTTTACTCTCTACTCTATTCCTTTTATCTTTCCATCTCTCTTTCTTTTTTATCCTTCTCTCTTGGTTTTGTTAGTATTAATATTGTTAACTAGCTAATACTAAATTACACATAGTTCAGGGATAGAAACGTTACCAAGTGTAAATATGGGAAGAAGAAAAAGGGAAGGAAACTGTTGCCCCCCAAAAAATAAAGTACTGCAGGATTTAGAGTGAAATGAAGAAAAAGGATCCTGTGACCCAGACTCCAACAAAACAAAGATAAACTATACCAAGGAACCCAACAAACTCCACAAGAACAACCAGAAAGAAGAAATCCTACAAGTAATTAATGTGAATATCGTAGACATGTTACTAGACATGGTCAACCAAAATGTTCAGGAGGCACTCAAGAAATTCCAAGACAACAAGAATAAAGAATATGAGACAACACAAAAAAAATTAAATGAAATCATAGAAGCCCTAAATAAACACCAAACTGAAACTGAGACCATCGCAAACAGAGAGATATGGATTAAGATCAAAAATTGACAATATTAAAGAGAAAGGAAACCATGATATGGAAAACCTCAAAAAAAAAAAAGAGTGAAACAGAAAAACAAAACAAAATGGAAGGCCATTCCAGCAGAATAGAACAAACAGAAGACAGAATCTCAGAACTTGAAGATGAAATGGTAATTAAAGGAAAAACTGAAGAACTATTAGCTAAACAACTCAAGACCTGTGAAAAGAAAATGCAAGAACTCACTGACTCCATAAAAGACCAAACCTGAGAATCATGGGCATCGAAGAAGGAGAAGAGGTGCAAGCGAAGGGAATGTATAATATATTCAACAAAATAATAACGGAAAATTTCCCAAATCTAGAGAAAGATATTTCCATACAGATGCAAGAGGCCTCCAGGACACCAAACAGACCAGATCAAAATAGAAGTACCCCACGACATATCATCATTAAAACAACAAGTTCAGAAACTAAGGAAAGAATATTGAAGGCTGTAAGAGAGAAAAAACAAGTAACATACAAAGGTAAACCCATCAAAATCACAGCAGACTTCTCAACAGAAACATTAAAAGCAAGAAGAGCATGGAGTGAGGTCTTCTAAGCACTGAATGAAAATAACTCCAACCCTAGGATACTCTACCCAGCAAAACTGTCATTCAAAATAGACAGAGCAATAAAAGTCTTCCATGATAAGCAAGAACTAAAACAATATATGACCATCAAGCCACCACTACAAAACATTCTCCAAGGAATTCTGCACACAGAAAATGAAAGCAAACAAAACCATGAAAGGGCAGGCAAAACTGAACCACAGGAGAAGACAAGGCAAGAAAGCAAAGAGTACCACTGATTCAGCTACACAAAATGAAACCCTTACTCAATAAAGACAACTACATGACAGGGATCACCACGTATTTATCAATACTAACACTGAATGTTAATGGACTAAATTCCCCCATGAAAAGACACTGATTGGCAAACCAGATTAAAAAGGAAGATCCAACAATCTGCTTCCTACAGGAGACCCACCTCATTGACAGAAATAAGCACTGGCTGGGATTGAAAGGCTAGAAGACTATTTACCAAGCCAATGGTCCCCAAAAACAGGCAGGGGTAGCAATAGTTATCGCAGGCAAAGTAGACATCAAACCTACTTTGATCAAATGAGATAAAGCAGGACACTCCATACTAATAAAAGGGGAAATACACAAAAAGGAACTAACAGTTATCAACTTGTATGAATTCAATGTCAATGCACCCAATTTCACCAATCATACTCTGAAGGGCGTAAAAGCATGTATTAACTCCAACGCAGTGATAGTGGGAGACCTTAATACCCACTATCACCAATAGATAGGTCATCCAAATAAAAAATCAATAAAGAAATCCTAGACCTAAATCACACCATAGATCAAAGGGACCTAGCTGATGTCTATAGAATATTTCATCCAACTTCTGCACAATATACATTCTTCTCAGCAGCCCATGGAACCTTTTCCAAAATTGATCATATCTTAGGGCACAAAGCAAGCCTCAGCAAATATAAGAAAATAGAACTAATCCCATGCATTCTGTCAGACCACAATGCATTAAAACTAGAAATCAACAACAAAAACAGCAGTAAAAAACACACAAACAATTGGAAGCTGAACAACACATTAGTCAATGGTGAATGTGTCAATAATGAAATAAAAGAGAAAATTAAAAGTTTCCTGTAAGTTAATGAAAATGAAAACATGACCTACAGGAACCTAAGGGACACAGCAAAGGCAGTCCTAATAGGAAAGTTTATAGCAATGAATGCATCACACATCAAAAGGACAGAAAGATCTCAAATCAGTGACCTAACACTACAGCTGAAACTCCTAGAAAAACAAGAACAAACAAACCCCAAAACAAGCAGAAGGAAAGAAATAATTAAGATAAGGGCTGAAATCAATGAAATAGAAACAAAAAAAAAATCCAAAGAATTAATGAAACAAAAAGGTGGTTCTTTGAAAAAATAAATAACATTGACAGACCTTTGTCAAACCTAACTAAAATGAGGAGAGAAAAAACCCAAATCAGTATAATCAGAAATTCAAATGGAGAAATAACAACAAACACCATGGAAATCCAGGAAATCATCAGAGACTACTTTGAGAGCCTATACGCTAATAAATTTGAAAATCTCGAACAAATGAATAGATTTCTAGAAACTTACAACCTCCCAAAACTGAACCAAGAGGATATTAATCACCTGAAAAGATCTATAACACAAAAAGTCATTGAAGCTGCCATCAAGAGCCTCCCAAAAATAAAAGTCCAGGACCTGATGGATTCACTGCTGAATTCTATAAGCATCCCTCATGGGAGCTTGAGGTACCTCTTGGTAGCTGGCAGGTAAGTATAAGCTGCTGACCTGGATTAGATTCAAGAATGTAATTGCACCTTAAACAGTACGAGGTTGCCTCAGAACTGTGGATCAGGACTCTGCTTTCCCTTTGTGTTGTCACTGCGGTCCCTGGAGCTCTTTTACCCAGATTGTCAAGAAATTCTGGAGTCTGAGTTCATTAACAGATCCGGAAAGTTGTCGCCCTCGGCAGAACCTTGGGGCCACTGCAACCAGGAAGCAAGATAGGTCTCCCTTAGAAAGGGCTGGGGCCCTCTTCCTGGACAGAATGTAAAATCCCAGATGAGCCCCCAAATTGTTGGAATTAAAGATCCTCTAGTGCCAAAAACAGACACATAAGAGACAGAAAAAATCTTGACAAAGCAATTTCTTTTGATCAAAAGGGCAGAAGCATGTGCTCACTCCAGCTAAGCAACACTCAAGCACAAAACTGCTGACAGTGGATTCTACTTATATCCCTGATGCAGTTGTACCTGCCACTCATCTGGGATTTGTCCAGGCAAAAAGTTCACAATCTTTCCAGATTGACTAAAAGGCTTGGGGAATGGGTTAGGGCATCCAGTTTGGAGGGTAATGGACTTGTACAGGAATCTGGAAGAAGAAGCAAGGACCCTTTAATCATGCAAGTCACTTAAGATGGCAACCTGAGAAATATTAAGCAATCTAAGTGGATAGCATATTAATGAAGGGAACAATTTGTCAAGAGGATATAATGATTCTAAGTATATATGCACCGAATTTCTGTGCCCTCAAGTTCATAAGCTAAACATTAATGAATGTAAGTGGAAGATAGGGTAATATATATACAGTAATATCTATCTATCTACCTATCTATCTATCTATCATATATATACCTGTGTCTTACTGAGAGATTTAAGCTAAAGCTTAAATCTAATAACTAAGTTGTGAAAAATTACTTAAAATAAACCAGAGTATGAAATTAGATAAATTAATAATATAAAGCATGATGCACCTAAAAGTTAAAAATTAGCTCAGAATAAAAAACTAAAGTCTGCCTGGCTGCTCATTAAAACAACATATCGGGAAAAGAAAGAAAGAAAGCTACATATGTAACAGGAATAATATCAAGGAAGGACATGTAGTAGTTCTGAAAATATTGTAATAACTCCTATGAGTGATTACTATTTTCTTATTGACAGAAACTCTTAAAAATATTAAATATCAGAGACTTTGCTGTTTTAACTGATATGGATAAAAATAAATTTGCCCACTCTCAGCAGGAGCACCTAACCCACTTTAGTGCAAATACATAATCTTGCTTGTTATTCCAGCAATGGAGCTTCAGATAGGGAGTTTTTGGACCCAATTCCTCATATGTCATAGCAGTTTCCATGCAAAAAGAGCATTTGGGTCCAGTTTACAGTTTGATGCTCACTCTTTACCAGGAGACTTGTTTTGCATTGAGCCTGTTATGATCATTCCTTCCTTAATATTTCACCTCAACTTCAGCCATCACTATCACAACCTAAAATAACTTGGTATACTGAGACAACATACAATCCCTGCCACAAACCAACACATCTGACTGCAGGGCTACAGGAGTGTCCCTGGTGGTCTTTGGCTGAGTGAACTAGGGCAGAACTAATGGAAGAGTGAAAACACATGCTCTGGCCATTGCAGAAATATTCCTGAATTCTAAAAACTTCTCATGCTCAATCACTTTCAAACTTACATACTGTTTTAGACAAATGGATTTTATCAAGGTAAATCATCTGTGCAGATAAGTCTCGTTAGAAAATCATTGAGACCTAAACCACTGTGCAAAGCTATTTCAAGAGAAATATATGAATCTGTAGCTATTCTACAATGCTTCTACCTAATCATTTCACTTTTAAGTTTGCTCATGTACGATGGTCTGAAAACATCTTCTACAGCATCACCGCTAATAAAAGTATGCTTATTTCATAAGTGTTGTAAATTTATGATTAGATGAGGTATCCTAATAAGATGCTAGCCCCTAAAGTCAGAACTTTCAGGGACAACCACCTACACTTGCAGTAAAAAAGCTGTTGTCCCTTTAAATGACTAGAAGTCTGGCTCTAAAGTTCCTTTTTGTATCAGACAAGGTTCACCAGAGAAACTTACAAGGGACCCAGAAGTGAACTTGTGCAAGTTAGAACTGCAGAGTCATCCTGCCCCACTGTTTGGTGACCTAGAAATGAATTTTACTCATTTTACTTAATTCCCCTCAAAAGGCATTCAGAGCTGTCACTCTTTGAACATAAGATATGTGTGAGGAGGTCTGACGTTGAACAACATGTATGCACAGGTCTACACATGATGACCAGTCAACTTAAAAGTCATTACTGGTCATCATGTGTTTCCCTATAATAAGCCCCTTGCTTGGGTCTGGGAGCAACACTGCCTTGGGAATACTTCCAGTGCTCCGAGCAGCTCCTACACTGTCTAGGCCCCAGAGGGAGCTTATTATTAAGATTGCTAACAACACAATAACAGTGAGGTGACATAGCATAGCAGAATGTCTACAGTGGAATCAAACAGGTCAAATTGCAAGACCTGGTACTACCATTTGCTGGATGTGCGACTATGAAAGCATCACTTACATCTTCTAAGTCTCCTTTGTGGATTCAATGAGATATCATATTGGAGGCACCAGTGCAGAGTTCAACATGTAATGAATGCTCAATACAGCTTAGTTATCCACTATCTATCCTGAGGAGGTCCTGATAGGACCTTGCTGATTTGAACAAGTTGGAGCAATTCTCCCAGGGAGGCAGTCACTGGCACTACAGCTTTTGAATTTCCACATTATCCTCTTGTATGTGCCCTTGTCATTTCCTGGCAAATGTATTTTCTACTATACTGTGTTGAAGAGAAAAAGTTAACCGCACAATAACACCCAAATTATTCTTCAGAATGGTCACCTTAGTGGCCATTATGAGGGCATCTCCACATCTATATCTTACTTCTACCAGCCCATACCTGCACTCCCTTCCTCTAGGTCACCCAGTAAGAAAATGGCAGAGCAAAGCAGAGAAGCAGTCAAAAGTGGAAAAGGACATAAACAGCTCTGTAGTCCCTCTGTACTTTCCTCTTGGGAAGACATTCAAGTCCATTCTTCAATCTTAACCCCTGAGAAAAAACAAAACAAACAGAAAGCCTCGCAACACTCACTCACTCACTCACTTCCCCCAAAGCCTTCCTTATAATTCCTACAGAAAAAGCACCCTAGATTCTTCTTCAACTTTTCAAGCCCCTTATCAGTCAATTTCACCATCCCTTCATTCCCTAGGTGGACTTCCTATACACCAAATAGAACCAATGCATTTAAATATCCTTCAATGAACCTCATTTATGCCTTTCCCAGCTAGAGGTAGCAATTTCCTCAGCCTTCTAATTCTCTGCAAATATGAAAGAAAAAAAAATCTCAAAATTCGTTATCTACTGCAGTAAGGCAATCTTTTCATTTGTGCCCCTTCAAAAATCCAAAATATTTTACTTTGGCCTTCATCTTTCAGCTGGAAAAATCCTCATCATCATTCCATCTCTTCCAACAAAACCAAATCTACAATCCCCTTTACTGCTGTACAAAACACAGAATTTTATTATTC
The DNA here is from genome assembly GCF_047511655.1 of Castor canadensis. NCBI lineage: Eukaryota > Metazoa > Chordata > Mammalia > Rodentia > Castoridae > Castor > Castor canadensis. The sequence continues at coordinate 70,099,244 of NC_133396.1, read as the reverse complement.
TTAAACAAGCTCCTGTCACACTCGGAGAAAACGAGGCAGTGAGAATACAGTGCTACAACACGTCTGATCCATCTTGAAGTCAGTTTTCACGGGTCCAGGTTAAAACAAAGATCACATCACTCCCTCCCCTCCCACCCCGCGCCCATTTCCATTCCCAGTTCATTCTGTACCTCACAAAGTAGAACTTTGTTTTAAAGGGGCTCTGGGACCATAACCATTCCCCCTCAGCTTCTAAGAGCCCCCCTCCCATTTCTTAAGCCTCTTCCCTGCTGCACGAAGCAGCACCTTTTCCCTGTGCTGGATTTGAGGCAATTGAGGAAGTCTTTACCTCAGGATGCACCTCCGTGGCAGAAAGGACTCCCCTTGCCCTGCACGCATCCCCACCTTGCCCACGCGGCAAGTATCATGCAGCCAGTATCATGGAGCCATCCTAAGTTGCCCTAGACGGCTGCTTCACAGCTCTGGGCTGCGAGTCCAAGAAGCTGCTTCCCACCGCCTGAGCCACAAACAATTGCCGTCGGTCCAGAGTGGTTAGAGAGGCAGGGCGGGGGACGCAGGGTGCAGCGGGGGCTCCATCCATGAGCCATCATCCAGCCTGAGGGGCGGAGCGGGCGGAGAGATAAAGGTAGCTCAGAGCTGCACCTGAGAGCCCAGTGGCCTGGCTTCTCTGCTTGCTTGAGGTCACCTGGCTGCAGCCTCCGGGCTCTCTTTTGTGGTTTGGGAACAGGGAGAGCCAAGCTTCTACCACCTCAGAATGGCTGTGTGGGCAAGGCTTAAGAGCTGGTCCTTGGGAAGAGGGAGCCAAGAGTCCCCACCATCTTTTCTGTGAGACAGAAAAGTTTGTCTCAGCTTACTTGGAGGCTAAAGAAACCATACCACTCTTTTTGGAAGATATGTCAGCCTTCCTACCTTGAGAAAGGAGCCAACTCCCTCTTGCACACAATCCGTTTATACACACACACACACACACACACACACACACACACCACACACACACCACACACACACACACACACACAAATTTTTTTAGCTCCCAAGCTAGGGAGAAAGTTGCTATCTCCCCCAAATTTCCCCATCCTTAGGTAAGAGAGAAAAGGATATCTGCCCCCACTGACACACACCATGTAACTATCCTTTACTTGATGTTGAGGAAGGAAGACATTCCCCTATCCCAAGTGGAGTTAAGCCATAGTGGGGAAGAAAAGGGCTACCTCCTCTATGTGGAGAAGAAGGGAGAGAAACTGATCCTCTCTATTCTGTCTTGGAAGTAGATACATTTTCAATGCCCACCTAACAGCATCCATTTTTCTTGCCTCCTCACTGACCAGAGACAGAAAGCCTTGAGACTGCAAACCTCCTTCTTTTGGAGGACTGTCTTTCAAGTCTTCCCCACAGAGTCACACTCAGGTGACAGGAGGCTTGGTTCTCCCCACTCCCAAGTCCCAAAAGGAAGCCAGGAAGCAGCAGCCAGTTTCCTCCATGCAAAAAGCATATTTTAGGTTCCCCGATCCCTCTGTTTGCTTCCCTGACATGTATTGGTGCATCAATACTGGGTCTGAAAATTTTTCAGTTTTGATTTTTTCCAGTCTGTGCATTGGTCAGGCCTGCCTGGACATCCAAGAAGCCTTTTTTGACTGTCAGCTTCACATGTGCATTCTTTAAATCTTGTGTGATCCCTGGACCTTTGTGTTCACATCTCAACAGATGCGCTTGTTCCCTGGGCTGTGCCGGAGTAGCGAGGACAGATATACAGTGCAGTAAGCATCAATTGGACTGAATGGAATCAGTGCGTGACTTGTCACTAATATTTACAAACCTACATCCCAGCTGGTACTCATCTTTGGGCTAGAAGATGTATAATCCAGCTCTGCACCAGTGGTATCAGACAGATTTTAGTTAATTGCAATAGTGCAGGAGAATTCCCTGCTACCATGTCCCAAGTTCAGTGGTAGCAGCTGGAAAGACAGGAAATTTCCTTTGTCTGTAGGAAGTTCACAGGCTATGTGGTCTGGGAAATTGAAGTGGGAAAAATTATATGCTGAATTTAATAATACAGTAAAACATTTTGAGAGCGAACACAACCATTATTATAATGTATTGTTATAATTGTTTTATTTTATTATTAGCTACTGTTGTTAATCTTTTACTGGGTCTAATTTATAAACTAAACCCATCATTTCTGAAGTGTTTGGTACTACAATGATTTCAGTGATTCACTTGAGCTCTGGAAATATATTCTTTGCAGATAATGGGTGATACCATATACACTTATGTCATTAGTGACATAAGGCATTTATGAGCACCTCCATATGAAGGATTCTGCCTTCTGCTTCTGTCAGAATTATTTACAAATCTTTAACATCTAAAACTCACAAATGTCCTAATCAATATAACTAGATCAGAATTGCTTTGATTTAGATCACTTCATTAAAGCGATAGAGGCCTATATGACCATCAAAAATGGTTATCAAGACGGCAGAGAAGAAGCATTCTCCACCAGACTCTGTGAAGGAGAGTTTGCGTAACAAATAAGAGACTACATATGGAAGAACTAAAAAAGAGGAAAAGCATGGAGAAACACAAAAGTGTGACAGAATGGCTGAAAAATACAATGAATCAAAAAGGCAAAAGACTAAATCAAGGAACAATTTGTAGCTCCAGCCTTGGTTCTAGTCCCAGCTTCCCTCTGGATGGAAGGGAAGCTGAAGCCTCCACCTCAAGGTAAACCAGGCAGCTTCTGCAACAGACTGGTAGACCTAGTTCTGGGACAGTAACTACACCATCAGCAAACTCCAGTGTGGAGATATGACAGGATAGTAATTTCCCATGCATCACAGGGCAACAGCAGACACCCCTCATTCCCCATGCCTCAGAGAGTGGTGGCAAGGCACCATAGTGAAAGAGGGCCTTCTGATCAGTCTGAGGCACTCAGAGGATCTTGAAAACAAGCAACAATCACCCCTTAGGGCATCATTAAATATCTGGCCACAGAGAGGGTTTGACTTGCAAGCAGCTGAGAAGTTAAAGGGAGCTGGAATAGGGAACTGGCAATCCTGCCTAACTGACTTTGAAAAATTTCCAAAACAAAACACCTAGGCTTCGCTGGCAGATGGCTTAGAAATCTGAACTCCTTGCGAGATAGATGAGTCTGAGCAATTTAACAGAGTTAAGAAATCACAACCCAAAGATTTCTGGGACTCTCAGTCATAAAGTTCACATGGGAATCTGCCACCAGAGGCAAACTTAGGCAGAGGGTTGGACACAGCAACCCAAAGGTTCCTGGCAGGAACAAGGAAAGCAGCAAAAATGCCCAGAGGTCAGTGGCCCTGCCTACTACACCACCCAGTCCAGCTTCACTGAATAAGGTCAATTTAAAAAACAAAACACCATGCCCATACTGACTGGGAGCTCAAGTTAGAGCCCCTTCTTCTTCTTATCTTTCTTTTTGTTATTATTCTTTTGTGATACTGGGACTTGAACTCAGAGTCTAAACCTTGAGCCACTCCAGCAGCTTTTTTTTTGTGATGGGTTTTTCAAGAAAGGGTCTTGAGAACCATTTGCCTGGGGCTGGCTTCAAACCTTGATTCTTCTGATCTCTGCCTCCTGAGTAGCTAGGATTGCAGCCATGAGCCACTGACACCCAGCTAGAGCTGCTTCTTGAGAACAAACTACAATGAGCAGTAAGCTTTGAACTGAGCAAATTGGGGGATTTAAAAGGTTGCAACCTGGGAATTACAGGTCTCAGAACCTCAAAGTCTGCAAGGGAGACAGACCAGAGGAAGGTATAGAGGGTGACATTTTGACTGGGACAATTGAAAAATAGCAAAAGGTCCAGAGTCATGGCCCTGCCCTTTCAAGCTATTCACAAGAAATAGAGACCCTGCCCACTCAAATCTCTCTACATTTCAACAGAAAATTTCACACCCCTATCTATGAAGGCTATGCAGACTGGAAAGAAACTCAGAAGACAAATGCTCTGGAAAGCATGAATAACACTATAATGTTCCCTCCCCTAATGACCCCTGCTTGCACTCTAAGCTAAAGGTGCAACTCCACTCTCTTAAAGCTGTTCCCATAAAATTTAGGGAAAGGACAAACTTGGACAAATACTGGGATTGCAATGACAAATCTATCCAACAAGAAATAGAAGATTTTGTTGTTGTTGATAATTTGTTTCTTGGATTTTTTTGCTTGGTTTTGTTTGTCTTCTTTTACCCTTCACCCAGTTTGGGTTTTTTGGCTGTTTTTGTCCTATTTTCTTTTATTGTACTTAAAAAAAAACCTTAGTTTCTAATTGTCATGTGTTTTTCTTTTCTTTTTCTCTTTTTTCCTCCCTATTCTCCAAACTGTTCTTTATTTCCTTGTTATAAATATATAGAGTTCTCTCATATTATTATCTCTTTCACTTACCTCTCCTTCTTTCCATTGGTTGCACTCCCCTCCATTTCTCACACCCAACCTTCATAACACTCAATTTCCAATTCTTATACATTTCAACCAGTGTTAAGCTCCAAGATCATCCACCTAAAAAAGCAGACTTTTGCTCCCATGCAATCTTAGTGGGGGAGACAGATAAGAGTTCTAATTGTTTCTTATTCATTCAAATACCTCATTAATTGCTGAACTGTTAAATCTTGTTACTGCAGTGGGTTATCCACTTTCACAAGGAAGTAAAAGGAAACTTAGAGCAACAGAAGTGCAATTCACAGTGTAGAAATTTAGATATGAAAAACCAAGGTACTGTCTCATATCCAAACTCCCACAACAACTCAACATCTGAATCCAAGGATAATGAATTAGCAAAACTGTACGAGAGGTAATTCATAAATCTACTGTTAAAAATGATCAGTAAAATGAACCAAGCCTTGTATGCACATATGAATAATAAAAGAAAAAAAATGATCAGTGGCCTCAAAGGAGATTGAAGAGAAATGATGTTAGGAAATCAATCCAAGAGCTGGACAAGAAAGTTAGCAATACAAAAAAGAAATTAAGCAAGGGAATGTAAATTAGGAAAACTAACCAAGTAGAAATATTAGAAATGAAAACCTCAATAAATCAAATACAAACCACAGTGGATAGTATTATCACCAGACAAGAAAGAAAATCAGAGCTGGATAACAAGATTGAGGAGTTATTGATGCAAACAATCATAAATTAAAAAATGAATACACATGAATTCAACATACAGAAACCCTATTATATGACCAAAGATGAAACCTAACCATTCACACAGTGGAAGAAGGAGTGTACATAAAAATTAAAGGCATAGGAAACCTAGTTAATGAAATCATAGCCGAAAATTTCCCAATATAGACAGAGGCAGTATTTTGAAGCCCAAATAGTCATTATCAGAGAAGAACAACACCATTTCATAGCATAATTCAAATGCCAAAACTTGAGAACAAAGAAAGAATATTGAAATATGCAAGAGAAAAATGCCAACTAAGTACAAAAGATCTCCACAGACTGGACATGTGGCTGAAGTGGTAGAACACCTCTTTTGCAAGTGTGAAGCCCTGAGTTCAAACTCCAAAAAAAAGAATAATCACAGATCTCTCTGCACAAACCCTAAAAGTGAGGAAAGTTTGGATCAATATAATTCAAACACTAAGAAAAAATTACTGCCAACTGGGAATATTATATCCAGAAAAGCTGTCCTGCAATCTTGATGAAGAAGTGAGGACTTTTCATAAGGATAAGCTAAAGTGGTTCATGTCCACCAAGCATGCATTATAAAGATACTCAAGGGAATAATTTTCATGGAAGAGGACAAAAACAGTCACAAACACAAGTGATAAGGAAAGAATAAAACTCAAGGGGGGAATTGACAAACTCATGACTGGTAGAAAAGTAGAAAGTATGATCAACTCAACAAGTCAGCAAAACCTGAAGATGAACAGAACCAAAAGTAAAGAACCATCAACATAAGACTCAATCTGAAAAAAACTAAACAAACAATAGAAACACAGGAATAAGTATATACCCCTTAATCATAACCTTAAATGAACTCAACTCTTCTATCAAAGGACACAGATTGTCTAATTGAAACAAAAAGCAAGATCCAACAATCTGTTGTTTAAAGAAACACACCTTACAACCAAAGGCACATACAAACTTAAAGTGAAAGGTTGGAAAAAGATTAACCAGGCCTGAAAAAAAAAAAAAGCAAGCAGGAGTAGGTAGACTCATATCAGACAAAGCAGATTTTGCAAAAATCAGTAAGAACAGATAAAGAAGGCAACTACATACAAATAAAGGGAATGATCCAGCAAGATGTTATAACAATTATAAATATGTATGGACCAGACATTGGTGCCCCCAAGTTCATAAAACAAACACTTTGAGCTTAAAGAACACAATAATAGTGGGAGATCTTAACGCCCACTTCCATCAACAGACAGAACATTCAGACAAAAAATTAACAGAGATATCCTCAAACTAAATAATACCATGGTTGAAGTGGACTTAGCAGGCATTTATAGAATATTTCATCTTATGACAGCAGATTACACATTTTTCTCAACAGTTCATGGAACTTTCTCTGAAACAGATCACATCTTAGGTAATAAAGCAAGCCTCAACACACACACACACACACACACACGCACACAAATTGAAATAATTCTCTGTATCCTAATATACCATAATGAAATGAAATCAGAAATCAATAGCAAAGAAAAACATAAAAACCACTAAAACTCATGGAAATTGAACAACACACCTATGGAACGACCAATAGGTCATTGAAGAAATGAAGAAACTTCCACATTCACGTGAAACTGAGGATTCAACTTACCAGAACCTATGGGACACAGCAAGGAAGTCTTAAGAGGGGACATTTGCAGCCAAGAGCATCCACATCATAAAGTTACAGAGAACTCAGATAAGAAATCTGTTGATGCACCTCAAACTCTTAGAAAAACAAGAGTAAGCCCAGCCAAAAAGTCATAGATAATAAAAATCAGAGCAGAAACCAATGAATTAGAGAGCAAAATGATTATACAACAAATCAATGAAACAAAAAGTTGTTTCTTTGAAATAATACAGAAGATTGACAAACCTTTAACCAAATTAACTAAAAGAAGAAAGGAGATGACCTGAATTAATAAAATTAGAGGTGAAAAAAGGGATAATATAACAGACACCAAAGAAATTAAGAAGATAATATGGGAATATTTTAAAAACCTACATTCCAGCAAACTGGAAATAAAGAACAAATAGACAAATGAAGAAAAAATAGATAGATTTCTTGACACATGAGTCACAAAATTTGAACCAGGAGGGCATTAACAATTTAAACAGATCTATACCAAGCAAGGATGTGGAGACAGTTAAAAAGAACCTCCCAACAAAGAATAGACTAGTCCCTGCTGGATTCACTGCTGACTTCTACCAGACCTTTAAAGAACTAATACAATGCTCTTTAAACTATTCCATGAAATACAAAAGGAAGGGATACTACCAAAGTCTTTCTATGAAGCCAGTTATTACATCAATATCAAAACCAGGTAAAGACACATCAAGGAAGGAAAATGATAGGACAATATACCTGATGAATACAGATGCAAAAATCCTCAATAAAATAATTGCCAACAGAATCCAATAACATTAAAAAGATCATATACCACGATCAAGTAGGTTTCATTCCAGGGATGCAAGGATGGAACAACATTAGCAAAATCAATAAATGTAATACAACACAGAAACAGACTCAAGGACAAAAATCAAATCATCATCTTAATAAATGCAGAAAGTCTTTGACAAAATTGAACATCCTTTCATGATAAAAGTTCTGAAGAAACTAGGAATAGAAGGAACATTTCCCAACATTGCAAAGGCTATATATGCAAACCTATAGCCACCATCATACTAATTGGAGAAAAACTGAAACTATTTCCTCTAAAACCAGGAAAGAGGCAAGGGTGTGCACTCTTCACACTCTAATTCAATGTACTACTGGAATTCCAAGTAAGAGCGATAACAGGGGAAAGAAATGAAAGGTATTCAAATAGGTAAGGAAAAAGTCAAATTATCTCTACTTATAGATAATATGATCTTATACTTGAAAAACTCTACCAAAACTCTTAGATATCACAAACACATTCAAAAAAGTGGTGGGATACAAAATCAGTTGCATTTTTATGCATAAAAATGAACAATGTGAGAAACAAATCAGGAAAGTAATACTCAAAGCAGCTTCAAAAATATTTAAATACCTAGAATTAATTTAATGAGGGAGTTTAAATACTTACAAAATATAAATTATAAATCACGAAGAAAGCAATCAATGAATACATTAGGAGAAGGAAGGACCTCCCATGCTCTTGGATGGAGAGAATCAATATTATGAAAATGGCTATACTACCAAAAGAAATCTATATGTTCAATGCAGTCCCTATCAAACTTTCAATGGCATTCATCTCTGAAATATACATATCAATCCTAAAGTTCATATAGAAGCATAAAATACCTTGAATAGCCAAAACAATCTTGAGCAAAAGAGCAAGGCTGGAGTTATCACAATACCTGACTTAAAACTATTTATAGAGCCATAGTAATAAGAGCAGCATGAAGACCACTGGAATAGAATAGAACACCCAAGCACAAAGCCATGCAGCTTGTCAAACCCACAGGAGTGGCAAATGACACTCCTTTGTCATTTGGTTTTTGACAAAGGAGCCCAAGATATGAGTTGGAGAAAAGATAGTCTTTTCAACAAATGGGAAAACTGGCTATCTACCTACAGAAGATTGAAAGTAGATCCCAGTCTCTCACCTTATACTAGTATCAATTCAAAGTGAATCAGAGACATTAATGTCAGATATGAAATTGTGAAATTATCAAGGAAAAATAGAGAATACACTAGATCATATAGGTATAGGTACCAACTTTATGTATCAAACTCCAATGGCTCAGCAATTAAGAGTAAGGACTGACATAAGGACTGCATGAAAGTAAAAAGCTTCTGCACAGCAAAGGAAACAGTCATTAAACTGAAGAGATAGCCTATTGAATTGGGAGACAATCTTTGCCAGATATACGTTTAACAAGGGATTAATAACCAGAATATAAATGGAGCTCAAAAAAGCTAACACTGCAAAGAATCACCAACCCACTGACCAAATAGGCAAATGAGCTGAAGAGACAATTCTCAAAAGGAGAACTGTCTGGTTAATAAATGTATTAAGACATATTCAACTTCCTTGTCCATAAAGGAAATGCAAATCAAATAACATCGAGATTTCACATCTCTCCAGTCAGAATGACTGTCACCAGTAATATAGACAACGACAAATGTTGTCGAGGATTCAGGGGAAAAGTACTCTTCTGCACTGTTGGTGGGAATGTAAATTCGTGCCACCACACACATATCATGCTTGTTTTTCTGTCTGGCTAGTTTTGTTTGAGATGATGATCTCCAACTGCATCCATTTTCCTGCATACAGCATAATTTCATTCTTCTTTATGGCTTACTAATACTCCATTGTGTATATGTATCACATTTTTTATTCATTCATTAGTTGCTGAGCATCTATGCTGACTTCTAATTTGATGCAACCCCATATTTCAGTTCTAGTTTTTACTTTCTGAACAATTGCAGTTATATTCAGAAAAGTGTTACCAAATGCCTATATCTTTCAGGATTTCCACAATGTTTGTCCCCAGCAGTTCAAAGTTTCTGGTCTTACATTAAGGATTTTTAAACTTTTATTTTATTTTCAAGTTAGCATACACTAATAATGTGATGGGATTTCATTGTGATAATTCCTTACACATGTGGGCAGTATTTTGAACAAATTCACCCTCTTCATTATATTCTCATTCCCATTCCTTGCCTTCCCTCCTTTTTGCATGTGCTTGTGTGTGTGTGTGTGTGTGTGTGTGTGTGTGTGCATAATACTTTCATCCTCTTCACCCCTTTTCCTTTCCGGTCTGTATACATCTCCTGCTGAACCCTTCCCTAGAAAGCCCACTTTTATACTAATGTCTTATTACTATTATCATTACCATCATCATAATCATTTTAGGTCTATTTTCCTCAAGTCAGTGAGAAAATGCAATATTTGGCTTTTTGAGCTTGTCTTATCTCACTCAACATCATGACCTCTACTACCACCACCCATTTTCTGGCAAAGATCATCATTTCATTTTTCTTTAAGGTTGTGTATATGTAATAAACTTTCTTTATTCAGTCATCAATTGTTGGTTACCTAGGTTGATTTCACAGCTCGGCTTTTGTGAATACTGTTGTGATAAACAGGGTGTACAGGACTCTCCCTTGTATGCTGCTTTATACTTCTTTGGATATATGCCCAAGAGTGGTGTGGAGGCCTAATAAGGTAAGTCTATGTTTTGCTTTTTGAGTAACTTCTATACTCATTTCCATAATGGTTGCACTAAGTTTATATTCCCACCAATAGCATGTGAGGGTTCTTTTAGCCCTCTAACCTCACCAGTATTTGTTAATCATTTTCATGATGACTGCAATCATGACTGGGTTGAGATAGAATCTTAGTATAATTTTGATCTGCATTTCCTTTATGACTAACGATGTTGAACATTTCTTCATGTATTCATTAGCCATTTGTGTTTCATTTGAGAACTGTCTGTTCAATTTGTTTGCCCATTTATTAACTAGATTATTTGTTCTTCTGCTGTTTAACTTATTGAGCACTTTGTATATTCTGAATAATAATCCTTTATCCATTGACTAGCTGGCAAAGATTTCCTCTTGTTCTGTGGGCTCTGTTGATTCTGGTAATTCTTTCTTTTGATGTGCAGAAAATTTTAATTTGATACAGCTCAATTTGTCAATTCTTGGTGAGCAATTGGAGTCATGTTTAGAAAATAATTATCTATATCTGAGTCTTCCAGGTTTTACATTAAGGTCTTTGATTCATTTGGATTTACATTTCTACAGGATGAGAGATAGGTTCTAGTTTCCCGATTGCACATGTATTTGAGCAGTTTTCCTAGCATCATTGGTAGAAGAAGCTCTCTTTTCTCCAGTGTGTGTTTTTGGTTCCTTTGTCAAAGATCAGAGAGTTGTGGCTGTGTGGCTTTATTTCTGGATTTTCTGTTTGGTTCCATTGATGTGCATGTCTGTTTTTGTGCCAGTACCATGATAGTTTTGTTATGTGGCTCTGTAGTATGACTTAAAGTATGGTATGGTGATAACTCCAGCATTGGTATTTTTCTCAGGATTGGTTTGGCTATTGGAGTCTTTCTCAAATGAATTTTAGAATTGAATTTTCTATTTCTGTGAAGAATGACTTTGGAATTTTGATGGGCATTGTATTAAATATGTAGATTGCTTTCAGTACCATATCCATTTTCATAATATTGATTACACAGATCCATAACAATGGAGGTCTTTCTATTTAAAAGTCTTCTTTAATTTCTTTCTTCAAGGTTTTATAATTTTAATTCTAGAGGTCTTTTATCTCCTTAGTTAAGCTCATTTAATTTTTTGAAGCTATCATGAATGAGATTGTTTTCCTGATTTCTTTCTCAGTCTTCATTATAGAAAATCTACTGATATTTTTAATGTTGAATTTTTTTGCTTCTTTGCTGAAAATGTTTTTCAAATCTAAGAGTTTTATGGATGCTATTTTATGGTCCTTCATGTGTAGGATCTTACCATCTGCAAATAGGAATAATTTTGTAAATGTCACAATGTACCCCAGTACATCAATTATAAAATAAAGTATAAAAATAATTTTAGCTTCTGTGTGTCCTTATATCTAAATTGAATTTCTTGCTAGGGATGATGCCACACACCCGTAATACCAGATACTCAGGAGGCAGAGAGCGAGAGGATCATGGTTTGAGGCCAGCCCAGTAGAAAATTTAGCAATACTTTATCTTAAGAAATAGAAAACAGCCAGATGTGATGGCACATGCCTACAATTCCAGCTATGTGGGAGACATAGGTATGGGGGTTGTAGTCCAAGGCCAGCCCCAGGCAAAATGTGACCTTATCCGAAATGAAAGTGAAAAGGGCTGAGGGCGTGGCTAAAATGGTAGAGCACTTGTCTGGCAAGTTCAAGGTCCTGAGTTCAAATACCTTTACTGCCACTAATCAGTCAATCAATAAAGTGACTTATATACCAGGATAGGTGGGACTTGTTTGCTTATTTTAAAAAACACATTTAGCCAACCTATGTCTTTTGATTGGGGAGTTTAATTCATTTATATTCAAAGTGTTACTGACGGGGGAAGGACTTGTGTGTCCTTTGGAATTATATCAATCATTTCCTATATGTCTAGTACTTATTTTGTCCCTTTTTTCCTTTCTTGCTGCATTGATAATTGTGATGCATTGTTTTCTTTTGCAGTTGTACAGCTGGGGTCATTTTTGTATTTCTTTTTTACATCTCCTGTAGGCACTTATCCTTTTGTTTATGTTAGGGATTACATGAAATATCTTAAAGTCAATTATTTTATCTGATAACCGTACTTCAATCATATGCAAAACTATATATTTACCCTTTCAACTTGACATAATGGATCTTACAATTACATTTTTTCATATTGTGCATCCACTAACCTTGAGGTATAAGTAGTTGTATACATTTATCTTTTAAGCTACATGCCTTAATTAAAGTGATTTGAGAACCAATATTATAATACTAAAAATTACATATTAGTTAATATTTTTAATATCATCTGAGAGATTTGTTATTTTGTAGATTCTTGTGTTTTTGTCTAGAATCTTTTCATTTGTACTTGAAAGAACACATCTAGCATTTCTTGTGAGGAACGTTTAGCTGTGATTAACTCTCTCAGGTTTGGTTTGGCTAGGAAAGTCTTATTTTCTTTCATCATTTTTGGAGGACAATTTTGCTATATATAGTATTCTTGGCAGAGGTTATTTTTCTTTCAGAACTTTGAATATGAGTAAGTTTCTAGGTATTTGTTTTATCCCTTTTATTGAATCATATTTCATGTTTCTTTATATTTTTGTTATTTTTTTAGCTGCTATTTGGGCACTTGAAATAAAAAACACCACACCTCTACAGTCTTTACTGACTGTCTTCATGTAAGGGAAGACTTTAACTAATCACACCAGCTAGAGATTCTGAGGGAACTCTCAAATATTTTCTGAGGCTATGCTTTCTCTGATCTTCTTTGTGCATACTTTCTCAGTTGAAGTTTGACCCTTTCAGTTTCTACGTCATAATTTCTGTCTCTCCCTCATGCTTTACTATGGTAACACTTTGGGGTCAGTATCCCCAAAGAGGCAGCTAAACCATGTCACTTACTGACAGAATTCAACCTCAGGAAAGAGAAACTGGTCCCTCAATAACCCTCCTTCCGAAACCCAGGATGTTGCATGCATGTTGTACTCTTTTCTTTTGCTCCCAAGGAAGAAGCCACAAGCTGAGATTTTTTTCACGATAATGCCACTCTCTGCTAACTAGGAAAAGGGGCTGTAGTGAGTTCAAAGAACTTTTCAATGCACTTTGACGTCATTCTCCACTATGTGCTCACTGGGATTACAATACCCTCTGATTTGGTGTTCTCAAGTGCAATATTTTCTGTGTATGGTTGTATGGTTGCTAAGTCAGGGTCTGCACAGTGGGAAGAGGGCCTGGATGGTCTAATGGCCATCTTGGTCTAAGCAGCATAAAGTTTCAAAAAATAGACAATTGGAGATCCTTCTGTTCTATAACACATTAAGTAAATGAAATGTTAATGTACACAGAAAGTCCAGAGAATTCCAAGTACATTTCAAAATTCAGCATCTGACAAATCAGATCATCTCAAATAAGTATAGAGCAGTGGTGTTGAAGAAAAGTGATGAATATCTAATGATGTATAAAAGAAATATCATATGATTAAATAAGCTAAAAAAACCATCATTAAGATAAATTTGAATGAAATCATGATTGAGAATCACAATTTTGATTTCTGTTGTTAAAAATATTGGCAACTGCAATTTCACCCTGAACCTAGAAAGACCTAGGTCCCTCTTGATTCTCCTTCTTGCTCAAATACAAAAATCAGGGGTGCTTATTGAAAAGCATCTTGTTACAGACTGAACATCTGTGTCCCCTAAACACTTTTATCCTGAAATTCAATCACCAATATGATAGAATTGGGTAATGGGGACTTGAGGGTGTGTAATTAGGCTGTGGATGTGATTAGGGACTTCATAACAAAGCCCAAATCTGTCTCACTCTCTTCCATGTGAGGATACAAGGACGTGTTGGCAGCCTGCAAACCACAAAAAGGTCCTCATCAAGCTGGGTGCCAGTGCCTCATGCCTATAGCCCTAGCTACTTGGGAGGCTGAGATCACAGTTTAAAGCTAGCCTGAGAAAATAGTTCGCAAGGTCCCATCTCAAAATAACTAAAGCAAAATGGACTAGGGGTATGGCTCAAGTGAAAGAGCACTGGCTTTTCAAGTGCAAAGCCCTGAGTTCAAATCCCAGTCTTCACAAAAAAAAGAATAGTGTTTACCAGAACCAGACCATGATGGCCCCCAGTCCAGTATCAGACCACCAGCTTCCAGAACTGTAAGAAAAAGTTCTTTTGTTTCTAAGCTCCCTAACCTAATGTACTTTGTTACACCAGACCAAACTTACCAAGAAATATCCCTAGCCTTACTGTTCTTGCATTCTGCCCTTCAAGTGATGAATGTTGTCCCCACACATGATAACAAAACCCTAAAACTCTGAGCAGATGAACACTGATGGTTTTCTCTAGTTTGTTCTGTAAGATGTGTTAGCTATTATTTGCTTCCTACAGCACACTCACCTAAGTACTGACTTCAGTCTGCAATGCCTCAATAGAAGCTTCAGTTAACTTTTGATCAGTTAACTTTTTTAATTAATATATTTAAATATATGAAAGATGCAAACAATGACAAGAGACTGGGAAAATGATGAACAAAAATCTGGTGAAAATACTAATTTTGACAGAAAGAATATCAACAAAAACAATAAAAACAAGAATTAGGGGACTGATTAAGTGTTAGAAGTCTCAGTAAAATCTAGTCTTGTTTTAGTAACATTTAAAAAATCTTATTTCGTAATAATAAAGCTAAAGTAAAACAAACTATAAAGCAAATATATTAATATCTTATTTTATTTACTTGCAATATGAGTTAATACATTATAAAATAGACATAAGTGACATTATTTTACCACATTGGAAATTTTGAGAATGAAAAATCATGTGTTTGCTTTTTAAAATTCCTCATTTTTTACTGACTTTAGTGTTACTGTGTGTGTTCATAACAGAAATTCTGATTTGAGAGCCATTTATTGAGTCAATTCTATAAGCATGTACTTGTTTATGTTGTTGTAGTCAGAAGCTACTTCTTGTATTAATATAAAATAAATTCATTATTTTCCAGTTTTGCAATTTACAGTTGCAGCACAGGTCACACTCTGCTAAAATTCCGAGTAGCTGACAGTGCTGCATTCCTTTCTGTAGTCTCTAGCGGAAAATGTGTTTTCTTAGTTCTTCCAACCCATAGAGGCTACCCTTATTCTATAGCTTATGACAAATGCTTATCACCAATGCCAACAATTAAGACCGCCCTCCTGTGCATACATCTCTCCCTATGAGCAAAATCTTAAGAATTTCTCAGTTTGTAAGGGTTGATGTTATTGTATTGTGATCACTTGGATAAGCCACCCATCCCAAACTCCTTAATGCAATTATACTTGCAAGTTCCCCTTTACAATATAAGGCAATGGAATTCTCAGGTTCCAAAGAGCTGGGCACGAACAGCTGTCTGAATAATATAAGTATTCAGAGACTGCTATAAAACCTCTGAAGTCTGAATTGCATGGATCACTCTAAGTACCAAATATCTACCTTACGTGAGTTCTGAGATAATGATAGTTGATTCATGATCATGAACCTATAAATCATATCATAGTTCTTTTAAATAGAATAAATATTTACTTAAACCAAGATATTGACTATTTACATCATGCTACAAAGAACCTACATAAGTATATAAAATGCCCACAAAAGAACCAAGACATGCTTTTTAGCCCTTCTAGATACTAGTTCTCTTGTTTTCCTCATAACACTTACAACAATGTAGTTTCCATAGAAACTTACGTAAAGAAGCTTTGATTTCCTTGTTCCTTAGGCTGTATATTATAGGATTCAAAGATGGAGGTATCACAGAATAGAAAATAGACACCAGAAAGTCCACAATGTGTGGGGAATCAGGAACTGGTTTTAAATAGGCAACGGCACCTGTCAGTAAAAATGCAGTCACAACTATTAAATGGGGTATGCAGGTCGAGAAAGCTTTTGACCTCCCTTGTAATGATGGCATTCTCAGCACTGCACTGAAAATCCAAACATATGACAACCCAATGGACATCAAGCATAAAAGTCCATATATGATTCCAGTGGCCACACTAACATCAATGTTGACATGCATCTTTGAGCAAGAAATCTTCAGTAGAGAGGGGACATCACAGAAAAACTGTGGGAGTTTTCTGGAACCACAGAAGGACAAAGAGAAAGTTCCAGCTGAATATGAGATTCCAAAGAGACTCCCAAGGACCCAAGAGACAGCTACCATCTGCATGCAGACCTCCCTGTTCATGATGGCATCATAGCGTAGAGGTTGACAGATGGCCACATAGCGATCATAGGACATGGCTGTGAGAATGTAAAGTTCAGATCCAACAAAGTGAATCACCAACAAGACCTGACACACACATCCTGGGAAAGAGATGACACTTCTGTGGGACAAAGAGTTGAGAATGAGGTTTGGGACTGTGACTGAAATGAGGCCTGCATCCAGAAAAGATAAGTTCTTCAGGAAGAAGTACATGGGGGTGTGAAGAAAGTGGTCCATGGTGACAAGGATGATAATGAGAAAATTTGCTGCAAGAGACTCCAAGTAAATCAGCAGAAACAGAAAGCCAAGTAAACTCTGGAGTTGCTTGCTGTCACAGAATTGCATGAGAAAGAATTTCATCTCCTCTGTGTGGTTGGTCATGTCATCATTCTATTTTCCTGCTGTGGGGCAAAGGAAGGAAGACCACACATCAGGTTCACACTGAGCCTTCCTCTTGTCTGACAATGCATTTTCCTTCCTGTAAGAATTCAACTATATTATGTTTATAAAACATGCTGTCTTAAATGCATGTTAAGTTTAAATGACCTTAAAATGTCATTTCCAAAATGTGTTAGCATAACACATGGGCTGATTAGAAAGAGTATTTGAAAAAAGGTCTTTTAGTGCATCTGACCTATTTATTAATAAGTTTCGTATCTTAATAAAATTTATTTTGACATTTTACTGATTTTCTAAATAAAACCATTGGTATATCAGAGTGAATTTTTAAAGCAATTCAGAGAAAAAGTAGTCATTTACAAATGTTTCTGTTTTTAACACTTAATATTTTTACAGTGAGTAAAAGTATTTTCTGTTTCGCATTACACAAATTAATTAAACAAGTTTGTTGTAAAAGTGAAGATAAGTAAAGAAATGAGATTTATAATTGTGGATATATCATTATAATGAAAAAATAACAGGTATGGGTGGTAAGTAAGATAGGCACATAATATATGGGGAAATTAACTATTTCTGGCCCACAGGATATTTACAAATGCACTTGTGTACATTCTGTCTTTCTTACACACACTCATAAATTGTACATCCAGTGTTATCAATTTGGGAATACATATTGCAAAAATACTAGGAGCTACTAAATTAGTTACAATAAGTCAAATTACAACAGTGGTGACTGAATAGAAATATGTCGTTTAAGGTGGATGAGTAAGTTAGTGTGTGAAGAAGAATGAAATGTAGGAAATATTTTATGTTGCAATTTAGAATAATTTTAATGAATTTAAAAAAGTTCATAATAATCTAGGTATTTAGCCACATACATTGATTTTTCAAAAAATGCCCCAAATGATAATTTATAAGTTACCTCAACTGACTTCAGTCCAACTTGCCAAGCCTCCTCAGCTGCGTGGGAGAAGAATTAATACCTTTCTAGGTGAGACAGAAGCACCTTCAACAGTCCTAGATTTCAAGGCTGGAGCACATGGGAATGTTAGGAAATCAATAACTAAGGACTAGTCAAATGCACATTTCCAAAAGATGATTTGCATGAGGCCTAAAAAGTGTGGGAGGGAAAGAATTAAGTGCTGGCTCATTGTGGTGCTGTACAGCCAGAGAGACCAGGAGATGCAGTGTGCTGTAACTAGAGTGGACCTTGGACCAGACTGTGTTACTAGGCAAGAGGGCCTTACATTCCTGCAGAATGTACAGTAAGCTACAGTACGTTTGCACAGGGTTGGCCTAGGAACATTATCCTTTCATCTATGCCTCCTGTCTTGCTGGGATTTTGAGTGCCTATCATCACGTCCAGCTTATTTGTTGAGATGCGGTCTCACTAATTTTCTTTGCCCAGGCTGGCTTCCACAAATGGCTTATATTACACAAGTTACTGATCCTAACACAACAAATGCACATGAAAAGAGTTAAAGATGGAGTCAGGATGGTGTAACTGAAATAAAATTGAACAAGACTTTTTCTCAGTAACATGGTAATTAATGTTTTCTAACTTTAGATTTTTCCTGATATTCTTTGTCTCTCGTTCTTGTAATTGTTAAATGAAGAGTTTGGTTTCTGATATTCCCCTCAATAGGCTTAGTGCTTCATAGATATAAAGGTGTTGATCACGTCCAGTGTGTATACAAGGCAGTCTCCCAAGTTGATTCAATGTTGTGTTTCAGTCACTTTTAGACCCCTCAGCAGTCCTATCAGCAAGTACTGGTAATCATTAACATATTATTTGTGGTAAACCAAGTTTAGCAAGCTTAAAAATAATTCATCTTCACTCACATAAATAATAGAAAAAGATGGCTCTCAGCTCTCTTCATTTATTTTCAGTTATCAAATTTGTTATTATTGATGCAAGATGACTGATTATTCAATGTCAATTTTTAAATCTACATTTTACTGGTGATGATGTTCAATGGGGCTTTTCTTTGTTTTAAATATGGGTAAATTTAGCCCCATGGTACATGTGAAGAAAATTGGTTCTTGTGATCCTTGATAATGTCCATTTATATAATCACTCTTACAGGGGACTGCATCAGATGTCATGGATTAAAAGTAGACAAGGACTTTGAACTCTGCCAGACTTCATGTGACAAACTTCAGGAAAAGGAGTTTGGAAAGTTCCCAACACAAACAAATGCTCAATGTTTCTCTAGGTAGAAATTCTATCTCCTGATTGGATTATTTCACATTGCATACATGCACCTCATAAATATAAACATCAATGTGCAAATTTAAATCTTGAAATAACTAAAGTGAACACTTCAAAGGAAATTTAAATTTCACATAGTTCAGCTCCTGGCTTGAAAGCTTTTAATACAGAAAAAAGCTTCTTTGTACACACTCAGTCATAGACCATGGAGATCCCTTTCGTTACCTGCTTTACTACAATCTTGTGAAGCCCCACTATTCAGACTCACCTGGTAAGGTTCAAAATGTTAATATTTTCTTTTTCTCTTGAGCTTTCCTACTCTTCATGGTGAGAGGGAGAAAGTCAGTGAATTTCATCTTATCTGGAGCTCTCTTTTGCACAGGCCTGGGTGCTGAAATCAATTTCAATTTCTTATAATCAGCCTCTGGGAAAAAAGATTTGCAGGACAAACACAATTCTTGTGGGGATCATGATTGCAGCTATTTATAGCTTTATTTGTGTCTAGTCTAGGTGTGCTCCCTCACACCTCATATTCTCACACTCCTGCTGTGGCGTTCTCCTGTAGGGCCATTGAAAGTACCACCTGGCCTCCTAAGGAGGGAACACCACAGGGTGTCCAGGGCACTTTGCTTTCTGTTGTAATACAAGAAAATACATTCAAAATGTCCTAAGCTCTATGACAAACTGAAGATTGAACTCCTTTATTTTTGAGGGTGTCAAGGAATTTCAATAATGATTTTTGTCTTTGGTTCTGTAGTATTTATTATTATGCTTCCTCTGAAGTCATAAAAATCTGCATTGCAATCTAAGATATCTCTCAAAATAAAGATGCTTATATAGTAACATACAATGTTCTTGCTTCTTATACCGCATACAGAAAAATTCACACATAAGTGAAAGAATTGCAGTGAGAATTCTAATTATAAGAATTTGAATTGAAATAATTTCATTTATCATAGTAAAAAATCTGAAACAGCTTAAATTCCATCAGCAGAACTATAGATATATAGAACATAATGAATCCAAGGATGGAGTTAACTTAAGAGTTAAACAAAAAAGTAAAGTAAAGCTATGAAGGGATTGAAATTTGTATTTTGCAAATGCTATGTTAAGCCAAATAAAAAAAGATTATTACTGTGCTATGAACTGATGTATGTCTTCAAAAGCTTTTCAAACTTTAGTTTTATTTAGGCTTTTAAAGTTTTTCATTAAATATATTAATAGTACAAGGGGTTTCATTGTGATAATTTCATAGATGCATACAGGGTGTCCTTCAAAATTTGTATACTAAATCCTAACTCAAGTGTGGCTGTATTTGGAGGTAAGAACTTTCAGGGAGTAATCAAGTTTAAATGAGGTTGTAAGAGTGATGCCCCAATCCAGTAGGATTTGTGTCCTTTTGAGAAGAGACACCAGACTCCCTTTTATAATGTGATGACACAGTGAGAATGTGGCTTTTCAGACCCTGTAAAGGAGCCCTCACCAGAACTGCAGCCAACTTTTCCTGATTTGAACTTCAGTTTCCAGAACTGTAATAAAATAAATTCTCATTGTTTAAGCTGCCCAGTTTGTTATGTCAAACTGAGATGAGAAAGACACAGAACATGTACAGGCATAGCAATGGTTTTATGAACAAAATTAGTGAATACTTAGAAAATACAAGGCAATTAGTGAGATGTATGGAATTTTCAGTGTAATGGTCTTGTATACATAAGGAAAATATGAAATAATGTTGGTCATTTACACTTTGTTGTCTGTATCTTACATTTTTGGTGTGTTTATGAAAGATATCTAAATTCATAAATCAAATTCATTGCTATTGCACACCACGATTTATTCAGCTTTAACCTATTGCATCACATACAGAAGGTAGTTGATATCATCCAATTCAACAAACATTCTCACTTATTCATTTGGTCAAGTATTACTGCAGGCACAAGCAAACAGAAGTATGAAAATGAGATATTTGGACAGTAAAGTATCTGATTATCCAAATACTTCAGTTACATCCATGCAGCACTGGCTGTGAGAATGAGCATAGATTCTATGTTCTCAGCTTGGGGAAAGCTGTGTTTTCTACTTACATGGTACTTTTAGGGACATTGTCTCCTGCATTGTGAACTTCTCAATCTCAGTAAAGCTAATTTTATTTATTCAATATATTACACGAATTTATATCTTTGAAACAATGAGACAATCCTGTGGGTTTGTGTGTGTCTGTGTACCTGTTTGTCTATTAGAGGCAAACTAGCTGATGAATATATCTACAAAAAACAAACAAGCACAAATAAACACTTCAGAAACACGTAAGTAATATCTATACATAGCTACATATATTCTGTAGGATAGAACAAGCAAATAATATAATTTCATGTAATAAAATATTTAAAGTGAAAATGAAAAAAGATCATTTTATTGAAAGAAATATCTATTTTGTGAAATTCAACATTTATCATGTTATAGTAAAAAAGATACTGATATAGTAAGTCCAGAGAAGACAGGAAAAAAGAGAAAAATATAATAGCTAATGAGAAAATATTGAAAAATATTTTTCAAAAATTTCAACAATTTTTGCTGTTATTTATTCTGTCTGAATTCTGAAGGAACAGTTTTCATTAAGCATGACCTCATATTATCTAATATATGTTACATGCTTCATAAGCTTGAAAATTTTTGTGAGAAATCAAGCTTTTCACTGCTGTTTCTGCCATGCCTTTTCCCATAAACAAGTAAGCAATTCATGTATGCACTTCAAGGACACTTTAGTTTTGTGTACATCATTTTTTTGTTTAAGGCTGTTAGATTTTTAAATCCAATTATTTTAATTTTACTTTTATAAATAGTACAAATATACCAATATTAGCTTTCACTAGAGAAAGATTATTCCTTACCCCATACCATCTTCTAATGTTTGGAATTTTATCTGAATTGCCATAAACTCCCATTGAAACTGGCTTCTTTCATGCCTAACTTGGAGGAATAGCATTTTAATATGATTACTTAATTCCAGCTGTAGCAATCCAGATTACTGCCTGCCTCTCTGATACTATTGATCTCTTATATAAGTTATTTAATGTCTTTTCATCTACATATCATATGACTTTCAAACTATGATATACTTAGGACTAGCTATAATGTATTGGTATTGCTACAGTTGTATACAGTTGAAATACAGTTGTATTTCAACTGTCTCAATTATAAAAATAGCTAGTCTCTATAACTATACCAAAACTTTTCATTCACTTGATTATGTAAGAAAATAAAAATGAAATATCTTCATGAAGATTGATTTAAATATGATTTGCAATATAAGTTGTGATAACTCTTTGATAGTAATTTTTTGTAAGTGTGCTTTAATAACTGATGTTTCTATAATGACAAATACTATATTAACTTAATTTTGGCATTGAAATTTTAAAATTATACAAAACACTGGTGTTTTAAATAATTGGCTTACATTAATTGTCCAATCACTCCTACTCTGTCATCTTGCTGACACTACTCTTCTAAATGTGGAATGTTCTATCATCTTTGCCTTTTTCTGGTTAAGAGTAGAGATCTTGATTCAACTGAGGCTCTGATAAGTCAAGTTTGAGTGTTATATATCTTTGATCATGAAAAAGGAAGTAAATAAGGAAGAAAAATGCATGTCAAAGTGAAATATATTTTAATAAGTATAATTAATATGCATTAATAATTATAATAAACAGAGACCAACACAAATTTTTGGTCTCTTGCTCTGACCGATTTCTGCCATGTGAGGACACGAGAAAACAGTCATCTGCAAACCAGAAAGGGATGCTCACCAGATATCAGATCTGCAAATCAGGAAAGGATTCTGACCAAACATCAGATCTACAAATCAGCAAAGAATCTTCACCAGACATCAGACCTACAGATCAGCAAAGGAGCCTCCCCAGACTTAGATCTGCAAACGAGGAAAGGATTCTAAGCAGACATCAGATCTGTCTGTCCGCACATTGATTTTCAACTTGCTGGTCTCCAAAACTATAAGAAATAAATATATTTTTTTAAATGTCAGTTCTGTTATGGAATTTACTTTTATTGATTTTCCCAATCATCATAATCATAATCAGTTGTCTTCTACAGCTTAGAAGAGAGGATGAAATATGTGGAAAGATGTCATGTGATAATCATGCTATTCTTTTTCCTTAGGAGTTAAGCTTCGACTTTCAGAAGATGAGGACTTTTGAAATTGTAGATGCCTAATAAATATGATTTGAAACAGAAAAAGATATTAATGTGAGTGTATATATGTATATGTATACAAGAAGTACACACAATTGTTATGGGAAATGTAGAATGCTTATCCAAAAATTCACAGAAGAAAAATAGTAAACAATATTAGTAAGACAATAGACTTCACAAAATTATCTCATAAAATAAATTTAATTTAAATGTACCAAAAATCCCATAATTTAAATTCAATTTTATTAAACTATATACAAAATTATCTTTGACTAATATTCACTGATTAAAAGAGGCACACATAAATTCTTATCCATGGAAATATTTTATTCTTAATTTTGAGTTAATTATTGTTTTAATTATACAAATTTATGGGATACCATGTGAAAATTTGATAACTGCAGTATGTATTGATCAAGTCAGAATATTTTACATTTTCATATTAAATTATGTTATTTTCACTTCATTTTTGATTAAATAATTTTATTTTCACTTTATTTTTGATTAACATGTGGTAAAAATATGAATTCTATGGGTTCAAGTGTGATTTTTCAATACATGTATGCAAATGTACTTATCAAATCAAGGTAATTAAGGTTTATATTTCCTTATCATTACTTTGTGTTTGGAGATGTCAACCTCTTCTACTTCAGCTATTTATAATCTACCTATATATTTTTATATATAGAGTGGATTATTATGAATAGTCACCACATTGTTCTATCAAACACTAGAACTTATTATTTCTATATAGCTTGGTGTTAGCACCCGTTATGCAACCTCCTTCTACCCTCCCCACACCCTATGCAGAGGTGCAGGCCCCTTTGATATACCGACATCATTTCCTTAAATCAAAATCCAAAAACAAGATAGCTGAATCACATAGAATTCCACTTTTAGTGTTTTGAGGAATCTCCTTACCACTTTTTATATGAGCTGTACTAACTTGTATCCCTACCAGCAATGTATAAGAGTTTCCTTTTCTCCATATCCTGACTAGATTTTGTTATTTGGAAATATTTTAAAAGTAGTGTGGCAGTTAAGCACTAAAGAAATGAAAGTTAATGTTATAGAGTTTAGCAAATCTAGCTTCAAACTGACAAATTTAACATAACTCTCAGTAATTCAGAGAACATGTAAAACAGTGGCCAGAATTCACACAAAAGGGTTAAAATTGAGGGATGATAAATCTATTCAGGAACTTACAATGCTATCATTCCCCAAACTGGAAATGAACTATTCTTTTTAGGTAGATACTATTTTCAGTGACTAATTGAATGTTGGGACACAGGCATGCTTCCAGTTCTTGAAAATATTAAAAATTTACAAAATTTTGTTACAAATCAAGTAAATTAAAATAATTCTCTCTCTCTCTCTCTCTCAACCTCTATTGAGAAAAATCATATTTTCAGTAACCTACTGGTCAGGAAGATATCAAAACAGAATATCATTCATTTAACTGAATGATATGAAGTAATATTATGTATACTAGTACACTGATAATCACCTATGTGAAAGCATATCAAGACTTATTCCTGACTTTTTCTCAAGAATAAAGCAAGCTAAAACCAAAAACAAATAGGAATAAATAATGATGATAAGAGTGGAAAATAATGAAGTAGAAAACAAATATACTATGTAGAGAATAAACAAAGCCAAATGTTTTTTGAAGAGTCATGTCATTTTTGTAATTTGGCAAAATTTGTGATTTGGCAAAATCAATCAGCAAACTAATTATCATTACTTGGTTATACTGTCACTAACAGTGTGACTTAGGATACATTCCCTATCTACTTTATATATATTTTTCACTTGAAGACAAGTAACTACTAATAGTTGCCTTGAAAATGTTGGTGCAGACATAGTAGGTTAAAAATTCACATGAAGGGGAGATTCCAAGATGGCGACTAGAGGGAGGAAGCAGAATGCATGCTTCCTAAAGTAAAATCTTGGACATATGCTGGAGATACACCTTGCAGGAAAAACCACTAAGAAGAGGCAAAACTCGGACTCCTCCACACCCCAAGCCCGTGCATAGCATCCCCACTCCACATTAAACGGAGAAACAAGGAGGGCTCCTGAGCAGCCAGATGCCAGCTCCCAGACTGCTTGGGAAGACGCAGACCACCAGGTGAGCTAAGTGGTATGTGGTACTCCCACCGACAACTCTAGGCCAGATCAGCATAGCCCCCTGGACAGACTGACCCTCACCCAGAGGGAAGAAAAGCAGAAAAAAAAACTGAATAATAAAAAAGCAGCTGAATAAAAAAAAGAAAAAAAAGGATGTAGCAAAGAGGGCAGGTGCCCTGAGCTCCAGAGAGGAGAGGAGGGACAATCCCTCAGGCGAACTGTAAATAAGCCAACCAGAGAAGGCAGGAGCAGTGGCACCCACCCAGAAACCTTGGAGAGGGGATGGCTTGTAACTGCTCTGTCGTGTGGGAAAGCGCCACTGGAGAGAGGGTGAGGGCCACTCCTCATGCAAAACAGACAGCAATTGCAAAAGGTGGGTAGGGCTGTATACTGGAGAAAACAAAAGGGACATGCACCCAGGAGAACTCTAAATAAACAAAGCTTGCAGCAGCAGGTGGCTGACAGTAGGAGGCAGGTGAGCTACAGCCTATTTTACTTTTTTTCTCAAGCCTCTCTCTGTCTCTCTAATGTCTGTTCAGCTTACTGTTGATTAGTACACTATCTCTCTCTGTTTTTATATTTGAAACTTTTTTGTTTGTTGGTTTTGTTTTTTACTAGTTTGTTTATTTGTTTTTCCCTCTTTCTTTAACTTCTTTGCTTTTCCTCTCTCTCACCCTTCCATTCCATATATCAAAATTGTTATTATTACAAGCTAGAGAATACTTAATTGCACACAGTACAGGGACAATAACAACACAAAGGGCAATGATGGGAAGATAGAAAAAACAGGGAAACCATTTTCCCCATAGCAAAAAATTAGTACAGGAACCAGAGGGAAATGAAGAAAACAGATACTCAGCTCCAGAACCAACAAAATGAAGATAAACTATGCCAACCCAATGAAGCCCACAAGAATAATCTAAAAGAAGAAATACTACAGGTAATCAATGAGAATTTTATAGAGATGATACTGGATATGGTCAACCAAAATGTACAGGAGACACTCAAGAAATTCCAACAACAAAAATAGAGAATTTGAAAAAGCACAAGAAGAAATAAAAGAAACCATAGAATCACTGTATAAACACCAAAGTGAAACAAAGAACATGAATAATAAAGAGATAAATGAACTCAGGATAAAAACAGACAACATTAAAGAGGAAAGGACTCAGGATATGGAAAATCTCAGGAAAAAAAACAATGGAAGGCCAATCCAGCAGAATAGAACAGAAGACAGAATATCAGAACTTGAAGATGAAATAGTAATTAAAGGAAAAACTGAAAAACTATTAAACAACTCAAGAACTGTGAAAAGAATATGCAAGAACTCACTGACTCCATCAAAAGACCAAACCTGAGAGTCATGGACATTGAAGAAGGAGAGGAGGTGCAAGCAAAGGCAATGCGTAATATATTCAACAAAATAATAACAGAAAATTTCCCACATCTGAGAAATCTATTCCCATACAAATGCAAGAGGCCTCCAGAACACCAAACAGACAAGACCAAAATAGATCTACCCCACGGCATATTATCATTTAAACAACAAATACAGAGACCCAAGAAACAATATTGAAGGCTGTAAGAGAGAAAAACTAAGTAACATACAAAGGTAAGCACATCAAAAGCACAGCAGACTTCTCAACAGAAACATTAAAAGCCAAGAGCTTGGGGTGAGATCTTCTGGGCACTGAATGAAAATAACCTCAACTCTAGGATACTCTACCGAGCAAAACTATCATTCAAAATAGATGGAGCAATAAAAGTCTTCCATGATAAGCAGAAACTAAAACAACATGTGACCACAAAGATACCACTACAAAACATTCTTCAAGGGATTCTGTACACAGAAAGTGGAACCCAACATAACCATGAAAGGGCAGGGAGCACTAAACTGCAGGAAAAGAAAAAGCAAGAAAGTATAGAGCAACCTCAATGTAGGTACACACAATCAAACCTTCAAACAACTAAGACAACTACATGACAGGAATCACAACATACCTATCAGTACTAACACTTAATATTAATGGACTTAATTTCCCCATCAAAAGGCACTATTTGATGAACTGGATTAAAAAGGAAGATCCAACAATTTGTTGCTTACAGAACACCCATCTCTCAGACAGAAATAAGCATAGGCTTAAGATGAAAGGCTGGAAGAAGATTTACCAAGCCAGTGGCCCCCATAAACAGGCAGGAGTAGCAATACTTATCTCAGACAAAGTAGACTTCAAACCTACATTGATCAAATGAGATAAAGATGGACATTCCATACTAAAAAAGGGGAAATAGAGCAAAAGGAAATAATAATTATCAACCTATATGCATCCAATGTCAATGCACCCAATTTCATCAAACATACCCTGAAGGACCTAAAAGCATACATTAACTCCAACACAGTGGTCATGGGAGATTTTAACAACCCATTAACATCAATAGATAGGTAACCCAAACAAAAAACCCAATAAAGAAATCCTAGACCTAAAATATACAATAGACCCAATGGACCTAGTTGATGTCTACAGAACATTTTATCCAACTTCTACACAATATACATTGTTCTCAGCAGCCCATGGAACCTTCTCCAAAATACATCATATCCTAGGGCACAAAGCAAGTCTCAGCAAATATAAGAAAATAGAAATTATACCATGCATACTATCTGATCACAATGCAGTAAAAGTAGAACTCAACAACAAAAGTAAAGACAAAAAACATGCAAACAGCTGGAAACTAAATAACTCATTACTTAATGAAGAATGGATCATCGATGAAATAAAAGAGGAAATTAAGAAGTTCCTGGAAGTCAATGAAAATGAAAACACAACCTACGGGAACCTATGGGACACAGCTAAGGCAGTCCTGAGATGAAAGTTTATAGCCAGGAGTGCATATATTAAAAAGACTGAAAGATCCCAAATCAATAACCTAATGATACATCTCAAACTCCTACAAAAACAAGAACAAGCAAATCCCAAAACAAACAGGAGAGAAATAAAAAAAAAAGAGCTGAAATCAATGAAATAGAAACCAAAAAAAGTACAAAGAAGTAATGAAACAAAAAGTTGGTTCTTTGAAAAAATAAACAAGATCGACAGACCCCTGGCAAACCTGACTAAAGTGAGAGAAAAAACCCAAATTAGTAGAATCAGGAATGCAAAAGGGGAGATAACAACAAACAGCATGGAAGTCCAGAAAATCATCAGAGACTACTTCGAGAACCTATATTCAAAGAAATTTGAAAATCTTAAAGAAATGGACAGATTTCTAGATACATATGATCATCCAAAACAGAACCAAGAGGATATTAATCACCTGAATAGATCTATAACACAAAATGAAATTGAAGCAGCAATCAAGAGTCTCCCCAAAAAGAAAAGTCCAGGACCTGATGGATTCTCTGCTGAATTCTATCAGACCTTTAAAGAAGAACTGAAACCAACCCTCTTTAAAATGTTCCATGAAATAGAAAGGGAAGGAAAACTGCCTAACACATTTTATGAAGCCAGTATTACACTTATCCCAAAACCAGGCAAAGACACCTAGAAAAAGGAGAACCATAGGCCAATCTCCTTAATGAACATTGATGAAAAAAACCTCAATAAAATAATGGCAAACCAAGTTCAACAACACATCAAAAAGATCATTCACCACAACCAAGTAGGCTTCATCCCAGGAATGCAAGGGTGGTTCAACATACAAAAATCAATAAACGTAATAAACCACATTAACAGAAGCAAAGACAAAAACCACTTGATCTTCTCAATAGATGCAGAAAAAGCCTTTGATAAGATCCAACACCATCTCATGATAAAAGCTCTAAGAAAACTAGGGCTACAAGGAAAGTACCTCAACATTATAAAAGGTATATATGACAAACCTACAGCCTGCACTATACTTAATGGAGAAAAACTGAAACCATTCCCTCTAAAATCAGGAACCAGACAAGGATGCCCACTATCTCCACTCCTGTTCAACATAGTACTGGAATTCCTAGCCAGAGCAATTAGGCAAGGAAAAGGAATAAAAGGCATACAAATAGGTAAAGAAACTGTCAAAATATCCCTACTTGCAGATGATATGATCCTATATCTAAAGACCCAAAAAACTCTGCTCAAAAGCTCCTAGACACCGTCAATAGCTATAGCAAGGTAGCAGGATATAAAATCAACATAGAAAAATCCTTAGCATTTCTATACATTAATAATAAACAAACTGAGAGAGAATACATGAAAACAATTCCATTTACAATAGCGTTAAAAAAAATCAAATACCTCGGTGTAAACCTAACAAAAGATGTGAATGACATCTACAAGGAAAACTATAAACTTCTGAAGAGCGAGATTGAAGAAGTCTATAGAAAGTGGAGAGATCACCCATGCTCATGGATTGATAGAGTGAACATAGTAAAAATGTCTATACTCCCAAAAGCCATCTACATGTTTAATGCAATTCCCATCATAATTCCAATGACATTCATTCAAGAAATTGAAAAATCTAACATTAAATTTCTATGGAAATGAATAGCCAAGAGGCCACGAATAGCCAAGGCAATACTCAGTCAAAAAAACAATGCAGGAGGTATCACAATACCCGACTTCAAACTATATTACAAAGCAATAACAATAAAAACAACATGGTACTGGCACAAAAACAGACATTAAGACCAGTGGAACTAAATAGAGGACCCAGATATGAAGCCACACAACTATAACCAACTTGTCTTTGATAAAGGCACTAAAAATATATGATGCAGAAAAGACAGACTGTTCAACAAAAACTGCTGGGAAAACTAGTTAGCAGTCTGCAAGAAACTGAAACTAGATCCATGTATATCACCCTATACCAATATTAATTCAAAATGGATCAAGGATCTTAATATCAGACCCCAAACTCTAAAGTTGGTACAGGAAAAAGTATGAAATACTCTGGAATTAATAGGTATAGGCAAGAACTTTCTCAATGGAACCCCAGCAGCACAGCAACTAAGAGATATCATAGATAAATGGGACTTCATAAAACTAAAAAGCTCGTCTCAACAAAAGAAATGGTCTCTAAACTGAAGATATCACTCACAGAGTGGGAGAAAATATTTGCCAGCTACACATCAGACAAAGGATTGATAACCAGAATATATAGGGAACTTAAAAATCTAAATTCTCCCAAAATTAATGAACCAATAAAGAAATGGGCAAGTGAACTAAACAGAACTTTCTCAAAAGAAGAAATTCAAATGGCCAAAAAACACATGAAAAAACACTCACCATCTCTAGTAAATAAATACATATATGGACAGAATAGTCTAAGTAAAAGATAAAATTTATCAAATTACATAAAACTTAAGACACAATTATTGCTGTCTAAGATACATGTTGTTTAAATAAAGAGGAACAAATGGACAAAAGAAAATCAAAAGAAGAAAACTGATATTCCTGTATTAATATAAAATGAATAATATCAAACTTGAGACAACGGGAAAGGAAAATATTTTACATCAAATGCACTGATATTTGATGTTTCTAGTATCAGACTCACAGGTGAGGAAAAAATTTGAAGCAAAACAAACATGGAGTGAGAAATCTATCAAAATTACATCTATAAATACACATACTTCTTTCTGAGTAATTGGTAGGATAAGTAGGCACAATATAATCAAGTGTTCAAATGAACAAACAAACTTGACTTAATTTATAATCGTGGACCACCACACATGAAAATTTCAGAAGAAATATTATTTTGTTTTTTATATAGATTATTAAGCAATAGGGACAAATTAATAAACCATAATGGAAAATTCAATACTTTTAAAGGTATTCTGATCACACAACATATTTCAGATAATAAATTAGGAATCAGTATAAATCTTCAAAAAATCTTTATATATTGGAAATTAAGCAGTTTGCCTCTAAATAGTTCAAGGATAACCACATTTTCAAAGACAGAAGATATTTCAAAGCAAATGATTATGGAAATAAAACCACAGGAAATTATGTGCAATCTTTCTAAAGTAGTACTAGATGCAATTTTATGTTTCTAAATAATACAAAAGAAGAAATATCAAGACTCAATTACCTAAATTTACATTCTAAGAACATAGAGAAAGAAGAATAAATTAAACCATAAAAAATAGAAGAAATGAAATTATAAAAAATTGAAGCTAAACATGCTGGCTCAAGCGTATAATTTGGGAGACCAAGATTAAGAGGATTGTGGTTCAATGTCAGCCCAGTTCATGAGAGTCCCAGGGAAGTCATTCCAGCTATAGCAGGAAATGCAAATAGGAGGACTGCAGTTCAGGCAAGCCCATGTAAAAAGCGAGACACTATCCAAAAAATAACCATAGGAAAAAGGGATGGGGTCTTGGCTCAAGTGGTACAACACCTGCCTAGCAAGCATGAAACCTTGAGTTTAAACCCACACAACACAAGCACACACTCCTCGATGCTGGTCATTTGAAAAGAATACAGAAACAAAGCCAATAATATGTAATACCTAGACTGCTTAAGGAGAAGGGGAACACAAATTAACAACAAGAGTTTAAAAAAAAACAAACCTTATTCTAGATACTATAGTCATGTAAAACTAATCAGGATTTTAATGCAAAATCATAAAAACTTAGATGAAATTGACAAATTTCATCTAGACCCAAACAGTTAAAATTAATAATGAAAATAGAAATTCTGAGTAATTCCATATTTATTAAATAAAATAAACATAATAAAATCTCCATCAGAAAGCTATCAATAAATTCTAGGTCATTGAAGGTAGAAATGATACTAAACAAACTCTTAGAGAAATAAATGTCCCAATGAATCTCATAAAATCATGACACCATACACTAACAAAAACATTAAACAAAATCTACAAACTGATTGGAAAATACTGGATTAGAGACACCAAGTACTTTCCTGCAGTTCCATTAGATTGAAACAAAACAGCAGATGTGTAGCTGCAAGGAGTGGGTCATGGTGCAAACACACTGGAGTGCAACAATATCATCAGTGTACAGGTAGAACCTCGAAATGTTGTACTTTAGAATTGTATGAAAAACAAAAAGCCTTCATATCAAACACTTGGTAGGGTGGTAGAGAAAGGAAGTAGATCCCCTTCAGTGAGCCTATAAGCAAAAGAAAGAAGGAAAGTCTCATAGAGATCCACAAGCATTTCTTCAGACCTGGAAAGAAAACATGTTTCAACAAGTGACAGTTCTTCCCTTTTCCATGTGCAGAAATTCTGCTGCTCCCACAGACTGTTCCTTCTGGAACAAGTTTTCCTCTTCTCCCCCTACTTTTGTTTCTTATTGTTTTGTTTTATTTT
Source organism: Castor canadensis (assembly GCF_047511655.1). Taxonomy (NCBI): domain Eukaryota; kingdom Metazoa; phylum Chordata; class Mammalia; order Rodentia; family Castoridae; genus Castor; species Castor canadensis. The sequence goes on along the minus strand of NC_133396.1, from coordinate 70,066,375 downwards.
GTTTTCCCTTACTATTTTTTCTTAAACCTTTGTCCTGTATTATTATTTTCTTTCCTATTTTGCTTTCTATTTCTTTTTATATTTCCATCCCCTTTTATTACTGTATCATTATTGATTGTGCATTTATTAGTTTTTAATTTCTCACTTTATCTTATATTATTTTGCCCTTTTCCATTCTTTTCAGAGTGCTAGTTGCTATTTTTAAATTTCTGTTTACTATGCTTATATATCTGTCTTGTTTTAATGTTGTTATGGATTTTTTCCACACTCCATATAAGGTACACTGAAGATTGAGCCCTCAAGAGAAAGTTGATCATTAAGAAGATCTTCATATAATAGCTGAGGAGACATCAATCCTAACCCATGCATAAATCACAACATAGTCACATGAGAGATATGAAAAGCAAGGAAAAAAATGACTCTTCCAAAAGTTAACAACTCTTCAATAACCAAACACAAAGATCTCAAGGAGAAGAAACACCAGAAAAAATAATTCAAAAGTCTAAGTTTTAAAATGATTGAAGTTAAAGATCAACTAAAAAGTCAGGTGCCTGGAAGATCTGCAGATGCACACTAGTGGCACTCTACAAAAACAAAATCCAAGACAGGAGACGTACATGCTGCACAACACTGAACGATAGGTAAGGAGCCCCTTCTCTCTCCTAGCCCCCAGTTTTATTAGCATATAATAGTTTTATGATGGTGTTTCATTGTGATATTTCCATACATGCACACAATTTGCCCCAATTAAATTCATTGCCTCTATCACTGCCCTACCCCACTCCATCTTCTTCAAACAATTTTATCAGATTTCATTGTTCTATTTTCATACATGTTTATAAAGTACTTAGGCCATGCTCACACCCTACACTTCCCCTTCCCCTCCCACTGGTACCCACTCCCAACCAGAATCTGTTTTGCATAACTGTCATTCATGTTCAAGGGATAGAGAATAGTTTCCATAAATCCATGAATTCAAAGATGATACCAAAAACAACTGAATGAAGTAAGTAAAGCAATACATGATATGGACCATAAATTCAGCATAGGTACAGATATTTTGAAATTAAGAACAAATGGAAAATTCAGAAAATAGCAGCACAAACAAATCAAATAAAAGACAGTGCAAAGCATCACCAGTCTATATCAAGCAGAACATAGAACATAAGCGCTTGGAGAAAAGGATGATGAATTATTATGTTCATATATTAATGAAACAAAAAGAATACCTATGGCCATGAATTCCAATATACCTTGACAATAATTAAGAGACTAACTTATCAATCTTTGTTATTATATAATTTAGACTAAAGGCAGAGAAAACCTATTCAGTGAAGTAATATCAGAAATTTCCCCAAATCTAGGGAAAGTTATGGACAGTCTTGTATAGGAGGCATTTAGAACCCCAAACAGACATAGCCAGAAAAGAACATCTTCACATCACATTATCATTAATACACTAAAAGTAAAGAGCAAAGAAAGGTTCAAGAGGAGCACCAAGTTACATACAAGGGCAAGCCCACCAGAACACCAGAAGAACTCTCAGCATAATCCATTAAAAGCCAGAAGGACTAGTAATAATGTACTTTAAGCCTTGAAAGTAAATAATTGCCTTCTTTGCCCCTTTGCTTTATCCCGTATTGTTCAACAATTTCCAGTGCATTTTGTTGTGCCTTAATCTTACAGGGATGTGATGTGTTTCAATATGATTCACTATCAGAGTAATTAAGGGGCTTAGACTGATTAAGGGCCCCCCGAACAGTGAACACACACTTAAATAATGAACAGGAATGTAAAACAGCTCATGTCAAGTGGAGAGTACTAGTGGGAGGGAGAAGATAAATGAAAATAACAAAGGAGAGTGAATATGGTTGATGTATTTTCTACATATGTATGAATAAGAAACATTAAAATATGTCCAAGTCATTTTATGAAGGGAGAGAGGGAAGAGGGAAAATGGAAGCGATGATACAAACTGGGGTACACTGTATACATACAGGGAAATGTCACAATTAACCCCCCTGTACAACTATTATGTACTAATAAAAACATTAAAAAATTCATTGAAACCAATGTTCAAGATAGTGGCAAGTCAGATTTTTGATCTTGTAGTCTGTTCACCCTTCCCTTGCTCAGTCATTCATTTATGCATGTTTTAAGGTCCAGTTTCATCTTAAAAATTTCAAGTAATGAGCATTGCTTTAAAAATAAATTTTTATTGGGATATTTTCATGATACAGAGGGCGTTTCACAGTGACAATTCTGATTAGACTTACATTGCACATTGCCGTCTCTCCCCCTTAGCCCCTCCCCATCCCCGTTAAGGCAATTACAAGATGTTTTCCTATTTCTGTTTTTTATAGGTATATGAAGTCCATCTACCATATATCATCACCTTAATCTCCTTCGCTAACCCTCTCCCTCCCACTAGTGTCACCCCCGCACACACCGTGACTATTTTACAGTCCTGGTTTTCATAATTAAAATTTGAGTTGACATTCAAAGGGCTGTCTCATTGTATGCCCTCTGTGGGTGTGCTTTACTTTGGTCTGTTTAGTCCGTTTGATTAGTCTCCTTTGCCCCTTTACCTCCCACATCTCACTTTTCAATACACATCCTTATATTCTCTACCTTCACATCCTATGTTATGTGAAATTACTGATACCCTATCATTCTCTTCTCTTTCTATCTTTCCCAGAGTTCCATAGAGTAGTTACAGTGTTACAAACGTGTTCTACAACTGAGTTTGTATATGGTCATGTTTGGTTTTGTGTATTTCTTTATCTTTGGGTCTGTCTTCCATTTATGAGAGAAAACATGCGTCTTTTGTGTTTCTGATCTTGGCTAACTTCACTTCACATGATGTCCTCCAATTACCTTCAAACCCCATGCCATTATTCCTTGTGGCTGAGTAACACTCTATTGTGTACATATACCACAATTTCATGATCTATTCATTAGTTGTAGGGCATCTGGGTTGTTCCTAGAACTTTGCTGTTGTGAATAGTGTTGTGATGAACATCAGTGAACAGGTATCTCTACTGTATCCTGTTTTACCTTCTTTTGGGTGGATGCCCAGGAGCTACAAGTATCACTGGATGCATGGCAGTTCTATCGTTAGTTTTTGAGGAATCTCCATATTATTCTCCACAGTGGTTGTACTAATTTGCATTTCCACCAGCAGTGTATAAGGGTTCCTGTTTTACCACATCCTCGCCAGCATTTGTTTTTATTATTACCCTTCATTCTGGCCATTCTAACTGGGGTGAGATGAAATCTAAGTGTTGTTTTGATTTGCATCTCTGTTATTAACAGGGAAGTTGAACACTTCTTCATGAGAAGAAGTTCTCCTTTGAGAATTCTCTGTTTAACTGATGTGCCCATTTCTTCATTGAGGTGTCGATTCTTTGGGGTCTGAGTTTTTTGAATTCCTGGTAGATTTTGGATATTAGTCCCTTATCAGATGAGTAGCTGGCAAAGATTTTCTCCCATTCTGTGGGCTGTCTCTTGAGTTTGGTGACTGTTTGCTTTGCTGTGCAGAAGTTCTTTAGTTTGATGCAGTTCCATTTTTTCATTGTTTCTCTTAGATGCTGAGCCTTTTGAGTTCTGTTTAGGAAGTAATTCCCTATACTTCATGTTCTAATGTATTTCCTACTGCTTCTTGGAGTTGTTTCAAAGTTTCAGGTCTTATATTAAGGTCTTTGAACCACTTTGAATTGATTTTGGTACCGGGTGAAAAACAGGGATCTATTTTCAGTCTTCCGCACCAAAATGTTTTTTTAATTAATTAGATATTTAAACTTATTCAGAAGTTATAAAAATTTTAATTAAAACACTTCATTACGATTAGTTCATACATATCAGGATTATTCAGATTTGTTTGGAAAATTTTCTTTAAAATAAAAATTTATTTTACTGCCAGAAAAAGGAAACTAAACAATTGCCAACCGGGATTACATTATCCTGAAATGTTAGTCTTTAAATCTGAAAAAGAAATAAAGACCTGCCACAATAAGCATAATCTTAAGCAAAAACAATTCATGATCACTAAGCCAGAATTACAGAAGATAATTAAAGCAATCCTAAATATGGAAGAAGAGAAAAGATGTACATAATCATGAGAGCTAGGAAAATACTAAATCTAAATAGAAAAATTGATGAACAAATGAGAATTATGAAAGAATCAAACATTATTAATTAAGTAAGTCAGCAAACCTCTAAGATGAATGAGGCAGAAAGCAAAGAACACAGACTATTTAATATAATCAGGAAAGTAACAGCAACAAAAATAACAGGAATCAGCACAAACTTTTTGATAACAATCATAAATATGATTTTAAGAGGATGACTGGCTGATTAGATTAAAAAACAAGATTCATGTGTTTGCTGTATGTAGAAAACACAACTTACTGGCAAAGACACACATAAACTGAAATTGAAATGATGGAAAAATACTTTCCTAATCAAATGGAATTAGAAAGCAATTATGAGTAACTATACTGATATCTAAGAAGGTTTCAAGCCAAAATTAGTCACTACATATTAACAAAAGGAACAATATCATCATAAGATCAATTATACAAAATAGAAATCTGTATGTTCTCTATTACATTAATTGGTTCATGTATGCTGGAAATGCAAAAACCATGTAACCATGCAAATTGTACATTATATGCTCCAAACATTCCTCTACCTAATTTCATAAAACAAAGACTTGTGTACATAAAGGTAAAGATAGGTCCAAATACAATAAAAGTTGGTGACCTCTGTATTCCCCTGTCATATGTAGAAAAATAATTTAAAAATCAACAAAGACACTTCAGAATTAACGTGCTCCATAGATCAAATGGACTGTATAGAATATTCCATTTCAAAGCAGTGGAAAGCACCTTCTTCTTAGCAACCCATGGAACTTTCCCCTAAACTGATCATGTTTTATGCCATAAAAGGAATTCTTAACAAATATGAAAAATGAAATAATTTTCTACATCTTATAAGACCATAATGGAATAACACTAGAAACCAACTAGAGAAAATATACAAATACAGGGAGGTTACACAATATTTTTGAATGGTCAGTGAGCTGTTGAATAAATCACAGAGGAAATTAAAGCATTCCTATAATCCAATGAATGTGAGAACACAACTTACCAGAACATATGAAGCACAGCAAAGACAGCTCTAACACAGAAGTTTATAGATGGAGTGCCTACATTAAAAATTAGATAGATATAAAATAATTTAATGCTAATACTGCACCTCAAGGTCTAGACATGAATTTTGAACCAACATTGGAAAAGGGGATACGCAATACCTAATCAGATCAATATGAGCAATAAGGTTGAAACTGTAATAAAAGTCTGCCAACAAAGTAAAATTCAGGACTGAATAGATTCCTTACTGAATCCTACCAGAACTTTAAAGAACTTACACCAATATTCCCCAAAATATTCCATAAAATAGAAAGTGAAGGAAGGATACCAAACTTATTCTATGAAGCCAGTATTAACCCTGACACCAAAAGTAGATAAGGACACAACAAAAATGAAAACCATACGCCAATTTCACTGATGAACCAAATGCAAACATTCTCAGTAAAATACTTGGAAATGGAAATCAATAGCACATTAAAAAAATCATACAAGCTGGTTGCATTCCAGGGTTGCAAAGATGCTTCAACATATACAAATCAATAAATGCAATACAGCACATAAATAGTTTTCTGTTTCATTGATGAAATGTTAGTCTTTATACTAGTAAATTTAATTATTGATTTAATTATGTTTTAGAAATATTTTGTACTCAGAAAGTATGATGCCTCCAACTTCATTCTTCTTTCTCAAGATTGCTTTCACCAGATCTACCATATGATCTAATTATCTCACTTCTGGGTATATAGCCAATGAAAATAAAATCCACATTCCAAAGAGGTTCCTACTTTTCCATGTCTCTGAAGTTCTATTCATAATAGCTATGACATGACATAAAGCTAGGTGCTCATTGATGAATTAATGGGCCAACATGTGGTATATGTAGGTAATACAACATTAGAGAGCCATAAAAACATTTTTCATTCATTAAAATGGATGGATCTAGACAAGATTATATTAAGTGAAATAAGCCAGATGCAGAAATACAAGTGGCATATGTTGTTTTCACTCATGGAAGTTAAAAATGTCATTATGAATGTAGATTAGTAACTACTAGAACTTGAGCTATAAGGAAGTTGGATAGATGTGACATTCAAGTTATAAAGACAAATAAAAACAGCTAATGGAAAGTGTTAAGATATACGAGTAGTGACAAGGTCAGATCAACCAGTGCAAGTTTGGACTCAAATTCAACATTGAACATACAGATTCAGCAGCAGTCTTTTTTACAATGTCACTTCAAAGAAGGTAGAAGTAATGTGTTTTCTGTAGTTGTTAGGGTAATCTGAGTGACAAATCAGGTAGAATAATAATTATCAGTGAAAGGAGCTTATAATTGAGTAGCTGAAAGAGAAAAATGAATGTTAAATTGAAGAAGGAAAGACCAAAAATAATAATGAAGAAAAACCAAAGAAGGAAAAAAATAATGAGAAGAAAAAAGAAAGTGAAAGTCAAGAACAGAAGAAATGATTAAAATTAAGTAGGAAAGAAAAGGAAGATTCATTTGTGAAAAGCTATTGAATAGGAAAAGGGAACACAGATAATTCAATATGTGGAAATGAGAGATACATTCAGAATCATTTCTGTTTTTTTTTCTTTTATTATTCATATGTGCATACAAGGCTTGGTTCATTTCTCCCTCCTGCCCGCACCCCCTCCCTTTCCACCCACTCCACCCCCTCCCTCTGCCCCCCACCCCACAATACCCAGCAGAAACTATTTTGCACTTATTTCTAATTTTGTTGTAGAGAGAGTATAAGCAATAACAGGAAGGGACAAGGGTTTTTGCTGGTTGAGATAAGGATAGCTATACAGGGTATGGACTCACATTGATTTCCTGTGCATGGGTGTTACCTTCTAGGTTAATTCTTTTTGATCTAACCTTTTCTCTAGTACCTGTTCCCCTTTTCCTACTGGCCTCAGTTGCTTTTAAGGTATCTGCTTTAGTTTCTCTGCATTAAGGGCAACAAATGCTAGCTAATTTTTTAGGTGTCTTACCTATCCTCATCCCTCCCTTGTGTGCTCTCACTTTTATCATGTGCTCATAGTCTAATCCCATTGTTGTGTTTGCCCTTGATCTAATGTCCACATATGAGGGAGAACATACGATTTTTGGTCTTTTGGGCCAGGCTAACCTCACTCAGAATGATGTTCTCCAATTCCATCCATTTACCAGTGAATGATAACATTTCATTCTTCTTCATGGCTGCATAAAATTCCATTGTGTATAGATACCACATTTTCTTAATCCATTCATCAGTGGTGGAGCATCTTGGCTGTTTCCATAACTTGGCTATTGTGAAGAGTGCCGCAATAAACATGGTTGTGCAGGTGTCTCTGGAGTAACCTGTGTCACAGTCTTTTGGGTATATCCCCAAGAGTGGTATTGCTGGATCAAATGGTAGATCGATGTCTAGCTTTTTAAGTAGCCTCCAAATTTTTTTCCAGAGTGGTTGTACTAGTCTACATCCCCACCAACAGTGTAAGAGGGTTCCTTTTTCCCCACATCCTCGCCAACACCTGTTGTTGGTGGTGTTGCTGATGATGGCTATTCTAACAGGGGCGAGGTAGAATCTTAGCGTGGTTTTAATTTGCATTTCCTTTATTGCTAGAGATGGTGAGCATTTTTTCATGTGTTTTCTGGCCATTTGAATTTCTTCTTTTGAGAAAGTTCTGTTTAGTTCACTTGCCCATTTCTTTATTGGTTCATTAGTTTTGGGAGAATTCAGTTTTTTAAGTTACCTATATACAGAATCAGTTCTGTAGCATGTTATTTTGAGCTTATTTAAGAGAAAATAATTTTCTCTGAGATTAATTTGAATTTAATCTTTTAATATGAGAGTTGTGACCATTTCTAGACATTCTTTATTATTGACTGAAGAATGAACATAGTAACATGACCATTTCTTGGATGGCTCTGCTCTGGATCATACTAATAAATATTTAATTAGCACAAGCCAAAAATATTAAAATCAAATTGATTTATGCATCTTTATTTTAATTATTGACACATATATGTACAATATGCATCCCTAAATTATAAAATATGTTGTGAATTTATACTACATACAAAGACTGATACCAAATGCAAATGTCAAGAATTCACTCCCTAATAGATGATTATGATACAAAAATGTTACTGAAATGGAGTCATTAAAGGAATAGTTCTAAAACATTAATTATTAATTACTCAATTAAGATAAAATCTTGTGATCATGATCTGTTAACACAATATATTGTTGCATTGCTTGGAAAAGCAACAGAAGTATGCAATTTAAAGAACTGATCAATCAGATCATTCATTTAAATGAGTTTTTACATACTTCAATAAAAACTCCCTTCAACATTTCCCAGAAAGCACTTTTTCTGAGGCCTTATGCACAAATTGGTTTCTCAGGATATAGATAAGAAGATTTAAGGTGGGGGGTGAGAAAAAATTTAAAGCAAAAATGTCAACACTTTTAGTGAAGGTAAAAATATAAATTTGCAATAACTGCATGAAAGAGGGAGAAAGTCACCATACTGTCATAGGACACATAGGTTGAACAAGCATCCACTCTGCAGATGGAATTTGAGCACTGAAAAAATATAAAAAATGATTATTTTTAAAAACAGGTAGGGATAATAATTGCCTTCCCCCATATAACCTCATAACAAGTAATGGAACATCATGCGAGAACTGATACACTATGTGGGCCCACAGAAATGGACAGAGAATGTGCCTGTACCATGAGAGTGCCTATCAATGCTAATCAATGCTGCAGTCATCATTTGCACATAGGTTCCTTTTTCTCCCTTTTATAGTGGACTCATACTGTGGAGGATGTCAGAGGGCAGGATAGCAGTCAGCAGATGGAGTGAAAATTGGGCCAGTGAATAAAAATAGTAAGTTGAATCTATGAGACACATCCCAAGAAGGATATGGACTGATTTATCATTATAGCTCACCATGGATTTGAGATCATGGCAGAAATACAGAAGATATGAATCAAGAATAAACTTTTCAGGATGAAATATGTGGGTGATTGGAGATGCTGGTTAGCAGTGACGAGAGGGATGATGAGAAGTTTCTCATTAGAGCTTCCAGGTAAATCAGGAAGAAGAGTGTGTACACTGTCTGTGTAGCACTTGGTTACCTGGGAATATCATGAGACTGAATTTTGTATCATGGTCATGTTGGTACATTGTTCAGGCATACATTTTCTTTCCAATAAAAATACAAAAAGAATGTCCAACTGCCAACTGTCTTATTCAGAAGTCGTTCCCTGATATATCTGCTGTGTTTTGCCACAGTGTTGCTCTTCAAGTGCTTTACCTCTCTTTTCTCACTAGTGAATCACCATCTCATCAAGCTTAGATAGGTTATTCCTACTAGGGGAACAGATCAATCTAACGGTATGTACAATAAGATACATTAATCCAAGCACTAATGAATATGTCATTTGGGCATGAAGACAGAAGGGCTAGTTCACCTCATGTGCCTTTCATTGCTGTAAGGGAAAGGTAACAGCTTTGGGGTATACTATGAATATACAAATCTATATTTCTGCTTTGGATATGAAATCTCCACCGAAGGCTCTTGTGTTGAAGTGTTGGTCCTCAGCTGGTGGTGCTATTGAGAGTTTATTTGTTTATGAGGGCTTTGGCCCAATGAATGGATTAACCTGTTGACTGTTTCAAAATGGAATACCATTTTTGGAGGTGGGGGGAACTAGGAGGCAAGGAAGTTGGAGGAAGTAGGTCACTGAGTGTGTGCTTTGAAAGGTCATATATTTTCCCTAGCACGTTCTTTTCTCTCTGTTGCTTTCTCTTTTCTGGTTGCCATGGAGGTGAGCAGTTTGCCTCTGCCATGCACTTTGATAATGTACTGGCACACTACAGGACATTAGTACTTACGCGCAGAAACGGGGAACCAAGTTATCACAGACTAACATCTCTGGACCTTAAGCCAAAATAAATCTTCTCCCTTTAAGTTGCTGGTCTCAGGTATTTGTCACAGTGATGACAGATTGACTAACACAGTTGAATACACTCTTCTTCTCCCTACAGAGCTTTTATTTACTCAGACTACTAGACTGTATGCACTGTCTGGAACTAAGCAGAAAATACTTCAATTTTCCATAATGGCACAATGTCTTGCCTTTTCCATATGCATGAAAATTCGAAGAAAAAATATAGGAAACATATTTGTATATATTTCTCTTTAAAACCGCTCTAAGTTTGTAGTGAGTATACAAATGTACATGGGTACCTATGTGTGCACAAATATGCATTTGCCCCCCGCCACACACATATGTCCTTGTGGTTCAAACCAGCTGTCTGGGATCCTTGTGCTCTACTCAGATAGAAATCATGGGTATAGAGAAGCTCTTGTAGTTATTTTGAGGCCTTGCAGGCATTTGCAGGCAATGGAGTAGATGACAGAGGGCAGTGGCACTTTTCTCTGGGCCTTTGACAACTAGGGCAATGGATGTGCCTTGAGTTTGGACTTGAAAACCCTGACAGTGAGGGCAGCAGCATGGAGTTTGGGTGTATACCCTAAGTGTTAAAGCTCATTTGTGTCCTTGCCATGGGAGGGGTCTCTCTGCCTGCCAATACAAACATCCACTATCAGTTTTACTTTTACCATCAATGTCCTGTTACTTTTGTGTCTATGCTACTATCACTTTCTCTTTCTCAACTACCTCTGGCACCCATGCTGCTGTTTTGGTCAGTTTTGCCCAGGCTTCTCACCTGTAATAGGCTGGAAGCTGCTTCTGCCAGTCAGCTCAGCTCCCATTGCCATAGGAATCACTTGTCCACCTCACTGCTGCCTTGCTGCCCAGGCAGCTCACTCCTTTTGCTGCCATTGCCTCTCTGTATCTGCTACTGCTTCTTCTCTTTCTATTACCATCTCACCAAAAGCAGACAATACCACTTGGACCTGATGTTGCAACACCTGGGGTGCAGCACAGGAGGGTGTCTCCCAGCTGCTCACAAAGTGAGCTGAGCATCCTGCTTATATAGCCAGAAAAGTGGGGAGACAAGGATGTCTGCATCAATCACAGCAGTACTCTCATGTTTGCACCAGTCAAGGTATGGCCCCTTATGTAAATGAAGGACTGTGTTTATACCAATCACAGGTCTTCTGTTGGGTCAAAGTGCCCTACCCCTCATCACTGGCCTGGTAGAACTGGCTGTTATGGTGGCAAATGGACAGTAAATACTGTTTGCTGGGGCAATGCTTTCTGGAACTACAGTGATGCTTTGGGTACTGGAATGATGACAACTCAGCTGCCTGGCTGGCAGCCCTTTCTGTAAGGCAGTTGGGGCTGGATAAGGGTCAGGTCAAACAGCTGTTAACTAGAAGATTAAGACTCTTTAGTCCCTGACATCTTAACACATCTAAAAGAAAAATAAACTTTGGAAGGGTTCTGATAACAAAGGCTTATCTGTGACAGTGTTTTCACAGCATGTAATAGTGTTCAAACATGATTAACCTGTGTCCCAGTGATCCAGGGAGCTATGGATCACTACCATCTGTTACACACACACATCCCCCAACAAAAATGTCTATATTTTCTTTATGAAATATAGGAAACACTACCTAATCACATATTTAATTAAAGTCATTACTTCCCTTAAAAGTGTGGTGGCCCTTTTTTCCCTTTGAATCCTCACAGTGAGATTAATATTTGATTACCAAGTGAGTGAACCAGGAGAGGATTAGAACCTAATCAGAGATTTCATGACTTGTACAAAATACCTATGGACTATGTATTTAGTAGAAGAATAAAGAGTAATTGATATTTATCAGCCCATTAGATACTGTTCTGATCAAATGTACTGAAATTATTAAATCGATAGTCCTGTTATGTCATAGTCATCTCCTACTATGCTTTTTGAATATCATAAAGAAATCAGATAAAATTAATGGAATTACTAACCTATATATGTCTCTGTATGAATATACAAATATAATTGAGATAGGGTCTCACTATGTAAGCCAGACTAGCCTCAACTTTCTATGTCACCTAGGCTGGCCTTGAACTCCTAATCGTCCTGTTTCATCTGCTTTGGGATTATAGGCAAATGCTACCACATCTGCCTTACTTGATATATATAAAGAAAAAGTTAGCATCTCTTCTTAGTCCTCTTTCCTCAGATGGGCTGACAAGTAGGTGATGATCCCAGGGTATCATACAGCTCTCATTCAACAGGAAACGTAACAACAGGGATAATTGACTACCATATTGGGTTATCAGACTTCATGGTTTCTTAGTTCCATCACTCCCATGAGGACATTTTTTACATGTTGTAGAACCAAAGGCAGAAGTTGGAATATTTAATGTACATTTTCTATATTCACAAAATGCCCCTCTTGAGAAATTGGGTCTGGATGAACAAGACTGTTATGTTTACTTCCAAATGCCAGTTGAACCCCAGTTCCTGCTCTCTCTCTTCCTCCCTGAATTAGAATTAAAAGATATTAAGATATGTGTATTTTCTAGAATTCACAGTGCACAATCAATAATTGTAAAGAAAAGTTTTTCTGTGAGCTATTGACATGGTGGGATCTGAAGCCTTGTGGAGAGTCTAGCTTTTATTCCAATGACATCAGTCCCATATACCCTTGAGTTACACTGCAGTAACTGTAGTACAGTACTATAGTAGGTCACTGCAGTTTTGATGGACAGCATTTAAGTATGTGAATTTATGTGAATTCAAGTACTGGTTATCATCCACATTTAAGAATTTATACCTGACAATAGGGCTTAATTGACACTTTCTCCATTTTTAATTTTTAAACATGAACTATAAATTAAAATAACACTTATGAAAATGGTTTTTAAACTTTGGAATACAATAATAAATTTATAATTGCGATTTTAGTTAGATAAGTAACTATATTAGATGTGAATGGTCTCAAATAAGCAGTTAAGATTAGGCATTATCAGATTAGATTTTTTTTAAAAGAAAAAAATGCACTTTAAATATAATGCAAGGTAAAAGTAAAACTACTGAAGTGATATACTATAGAATTAATAATTGCAGATATCTGGGTTGGATGCGTTAATATTATAGAAAAGAATCTATCAAGAATATGAACATATACTACACAGTGAAGAAATGATTAATTAAGCAAGGAGGCAGAAGCCTTATCATACAGCTACGAAGTTCATGAAATAAAAATGACTGCATTTAAGGAGAAATTGACAAATTCATAAATATGGTAATGCACTTTAACATTCCTCTCTCAGTAACAGATAGGAATTAGGAGACAGAAAATTATCAAACATACAGAAGAACTGAACAATGCCAATGACCAACTGGATCTAATTGTCATTTATAAAGCACTTCATCCAATACAAGCAGAAAATACATTCTTCTTAGATGTTGGAGGGATATTCAACAAGAGAGACCATGCCATGCTATAACAGATCAACACACATTAACAAGTCGAAATAGTGTGCACTCTATTTCAAAATTCATTTAAAATTAATACTGGCATTATTTTATTTTAAGCATTTGCAAATAAAACAAACTACTAAATAGCATATGTGTCCAAGAAGAATTGTTTTTAAGTGAACTGAAATGAAAATACAACATTCAAAATACTTGGACAATAGCTAAACAGGGCCTAGCAAGCTAATCCTATGAATTGCACTTTGTGTTAAGGAAGACTAACAGTCATTTAAGTTTAATTTTATATAGACAATGAAAGCTTTTCTAACTATAGAAAGATAGTTGCCTTGAACTAGAAAGCATATGATGATTAAATTTCTTTTTGAAATGATGATATGACTCTAGATTCCATATGACTTTTAGTCCTGAATTGCTGTACAGAGATTGGGCATGCTTTTTGAAATCTAGCTTTGTAGAGACATTAGTTCTGAATATATTAGAACCTGAATATTCCTTGGTTTTTATGACCTAATTAAATGTGCAACACCACACTGATGCCATGTTAAATCACACCTTGGCCATCTATGTCATAATTTAAACTTTAGGGCTGAAGTGCACTTAGTGTGTTCTTCTAAGAAGAGTGTCTCTTGTATTTTGGGCTCCTGAGCTTTTTAGTTAGACTTTTCTATTTCAAAAAGGAATTGCAGAGAAGAAAGAAAGCATTACTAATATAATAACAGCTTTTTCAGTATAGAGTGGAGTCTTTTTTTCCCTTTAAAAATCCTCTACTAATTTATACCCAAGTTGAAGTTGATACCAAGAAATTGAATCCTAAAACAATTTTATGTTTTCCTTTTGTATCACAGTTTCTGTGGAGTCACACAGACAGGAGCTAGAATCATGTAATGGATGAATGCTTTCTGCACAGGAAAATTGCTTTTGCTTCCCTTTACTACAGCTGCATTATTGCAGTCCTAAGAACAGCCTCAGAAGTATACCAGTCCAACTTGAGCGACGTTCTTCTACGTTTATAAAGATTTCACTAGTTCTGAACTATAAAAAAATCCAAAACTAGATGGTCCATAATTTTAAACTTGGATCTCAAAAAGTCCAACACCATTAGAAACTGGTTAGGGTTTACTGGAGTTCTGGCCTTCCTCCCTCTTTTTTCTAGTTCTCACTAGCTCTCATCTGCCAACTAGTACTACACGGGCTACTTAAAATTCAGGCATCTCTCTGCTGACAAAATAATACAGTAGATAAGCAGAATTTTAAACCAAACAGTGTCTCACTATGGTGCCCAGCCTGGCCTGAAAGTTATTATCGCCCTTTCCCAAGCTCTAGCTGAGTCTCTAGGTCTATACTATCACACCCTGCTCTTACAGAGTTTTATAAGTTAAAAATAGTGAGCTCTGTGAGAAAGTCAGGTCTTTTCTGCCAAAGTAGTTAATGTATAACTATCATTTTGTAGATGCTAGCTAACCTCCCTAAAGAGCTATTTATCGCCAAATGCCCTAATCTCAAACAGCTTGACCTGTCTTTTCTGCAGCCTAATAAAACCTTATCATCTTCATTTAAACTTTGTACTCCTAAAACCATGAGTAAAAATGTCAGCACCCTGTGTGCTGGGAACCTTCAGAAATCACCCCCTCAATGAACTGTAAACCATGAGTAATCACTCTCTCATTAAATTGTAAAATGTCACTGAGCTGGAAACCTTGCCCTTATTCCAAACAATAACCAGTCAGGAAGATTTTGAACCCAAACTTGTCCATCAGGGTGAGGGGCAAACAGACAAAAACTGAGCTGAATTTCAGCTCAGTGTGTTCTGTCTATTAGACTATGGTCTGTGTCTGCACCCTTCTGCAGAAATAAAACTTCTCTTTTTGCCTGGCTGAGCGACTCCCGAGTGTTTCTTTGATCACCATTTGGTAATGGCACTTCTAACAAAGAATCTTGAAGAAGACAAATGCCCATGAATGGTTAATAATAGTAACTGAAGAGGAGGAACCTTTTCCTCCATGTGTCTGTGAAGGGCTGTACTTTCAAAGTCTAAGTCACACACATAGAAGGACTCTTCTTGTCCTGCTTTCCGCCATCTCCTGATGGCAGCATAGGCGGCATTAGGGTGGGTGTCAGCAATGCCCAAGGCTCAGTGTGGGCCCCAGGTGGGGAAAGTTCCCAATCTAGTGCCTAGTAGCCAGGCAGCCACATGGTGCACTGCTCCTAAGCCCACACAGCCCATCGCTAGGAGAGACTGGTTGGAGCAGCAGCAGGGCAGCCTGGGCTTGGGGCACCAGGCAAGGCCAGAGTGGGGCCCACCCACGAATACTCTGCTGGCCTCTCCAACTGCAGGGTCCATGGACCCAGGCCTGCAGCCCAGCAGGGAAAATAAGGCAAAGTAGATAGTAAAGGCACAAAGGAAGCAGGGTTTATTGAAACCAAATATATTGAAACAAAGTAGTAAAGTATAACAAAGTAGATAGCAACATAGGAGAACAAAACAAAAAGGCTTCTCAAGCAAGAAGGGAAACCCAGAAACCGGTAGTCCTCCACCCTCCACCCACCACGCTCCACCCTCTACCTCCACCAAGTAACCCCAGGGTTTTCTTTTTATTGCATATCCACGTAAGCATGCAGTCTCTGGATTGGCCTCCCGTTCCCCCATCCCTCCCCTTGATTGATTCCTCCTTTTGTGCAAGGAAGAGGTCTGGGAGGAGTAACAACTGTGTCCCACATGGAAGTTCATTTTGCAGTCTGCTGGGAAAGTTTTCAGCATGGTTTCCTACCCCTAGCGCTAGGCTTCCTGGTATGGCCAGCTGGGTGCTCCACAGCTATCTCTCTTTTGGTTTCCAGTGATTCAGCTTCTACCAAGGGCTTCAGCCCACTTCCCCTTCAGCTTAAGGGCCCAAGGGAGAAGTCAGTGGCACTGCCTTTTTACAGAGCTGCAAGCCTTGTTTGCAGAGTAATTTTCTGTTGCTGATTTGGGCTGTGGGGGAAAACAGCTCTCAGATCAAGCTGAAGACAGGAGTCCTGTAGTGCCTCTTGGGTAAAGATGAGGCCACAACCTAGCACCACAGGAAGCTTCCTCAGAGATAATTTAGCCCTCCTGGGATGCCTCCACCTTCCTAGCAGTTTCATTGGAGACTGGGTGCAAGGCTTCATAATTCATGTTCCCCGTGGCTGATTCAAGTACCATTTAAAGCAGCTCCTCCTCCAGTCTGGCATCTGTTTTGGTAGGAGATCCCTGGCATTCTTGAGCCACCAGATCCTCACTTGTCCCACAACTGGGGATTTCAGTGTCAGCTTCTCTGTACAAAGTTGACAGAGATAGAGTGGGCTGTTTCTGGCCAGAGGGAAGTTCTGACCATAGTGACAGGCATGTGTTCAGGATGTCAGTGTTCAGTTGTAATTCATGGTAGTAATCTGCTGGCCCAGAAATGAAGCAAGTAGCCTGTGGTGTATAAGCCTGTCTTCCCTTTAGCACATTAACCGATTTGAGAGAATAAATTGTTACAAACAGAACACATCTGCTGGAAGAATCTCTCCTGCGCCTACTCTCACCCCCATTTCCTTTATTTTTATACTTCCTATCAAAGTTTTTACAATTTGTTTTTTAAAAAAGGAAAGGGTGAAACAAGAAATTAATGTTAACCCAAATATTCAGACATTGCTTAACATAATGTTTTTACATGTAACGTCTGTTCTTTTAAACAACCTTTATTTAGTACTTAGAAAATGAAGCTATGTGCACAGAAATTGAAGAGGAAACAAAGAACTTCATTATAAAAGCAGCAACAATGTGTAAATAACTAATATATGTATATTATATATACATATATAGTGTAAGTAAAATTTTATAAAGGTATTAATTTGAAAGTACTTTTTGGGGACCGACTTCCCTCTTTGCCAGTCATAATGTACTTAGCTGAATCCCAAGGTTTTGCTTTGTGTCTTTTTGACATTTCTGTTACAGTTGATATACCTTATTAAATCATTGAATATGTACACAACTCATTTAAAAAATGAGGTAAGTGGGCCAAAAACCACATGAGGAAATATTCAACATCCCTGGCCATAAAGTAAATGCAAATAAAAATCATGCTAAGATTCCACCTCACTCCTGTTAGAATGACTACCAACAAGAACACAAGCAACAAATGTTTGCGAGGATGTGGGGAAAAGGAAACCTCATACACTGCTGGTAGGAATGTAAATTAGTACAACCATTATGGAAAACAGTATGGAGGCTCCTCAAAATACTAAAAATAGAACTGTCATATGAGCTAACTGTTGTGGCAGTATAGTCAGACAAGAAACCAAGTGACACTCGGAGGAGTGGAGAACTCAGATTTTATTTTTAAGCCAGCAGACCCAGATGTGTACCTGTGTCTGAGCACTGAACAAAGGATTCACAAGATATTTAAAAGGCAGTGCAGGGCATCAGGTTACAAAAATGTGCTCAGGTTATGGTGTCCTAACCAGTGAGTTGGAGACCTAAGATTGCTTAGGCTAATTGGGCTGGTAGTGAGCTGGGGACTTAATGTTGTTTAGATAAGGTCAGCAGGGGAGACCTGCTTTGGAAAGTTTATTTAGAAGTAGAGACAAAGAAGGTCAGGAATGGGTGCTTATCTCTGCATGGTGCCCTTCACCTGGATCCTGAACTTTTGCATGGCTCTAATGGGCAATTCCTCATGTTTTACAGCTCTGTCCGAGGTTACAGCTTTTAATTGACAGTTTACTATGTTTCACAACCCTCTTTCAAGGCTATCCTCCTCTTCATTCCCCCATTTTGATGCTTTTTCCACTTGTGGACAAGCATCAACACTTGACTTTAAAAATTCCATAAGGTTTTTGTTGTTCCAAAGGCCTATATTGTGCTACTAAGAGCTGTAACTTTATCACCTCCATTTGCAAGCTAATGAAGTTAGTTATGGCGTTAAGAATGCACAAATTAAACACAAGTGCCAATAGAAGCATGAGGAGAGGGCCAGATAACGGAATGAGCCATATCTCTGACTATTTCCATTTGATTTACATAAAACAACACTCTGTGTTTAAGAAAAGTCAAAGCCCTCCCTGTTTGGCAGTGAGTAAATCCAACCCTCTCTGGTTTTGGGGGACCACCGATGCTAGAGAGTTTAGATGGTCCTACATGGTCACTATAGACTTAGCCACTTGTTCTATGTATTTTGTTAGGTCCACAGATAATTGATTATAGTAGGCAACTGAGGAGGCAGTCCCTCCTATGCCTGTTCCTTTCCCAGTCATTATCCCCAGTCCAATTAATAAAGGTTTGAATTGGATAGCTCTCTTCGACCGCATATGAGCCATTAAAGGTACGGGGTGGGGGGTCTGACTGGTAGGCACTATGTTTATCTGGAGTGAGGAATGTTAATGTGCAAATGCCCTTCCAGTTAGCTGGCAAGGTACTGATAAGCAAGGGTCTCTCAGACCAGGAAGATTCCCAGGCTGGTGCACCATAGTTTGTCAACTGTACATCTAATGGCGGTAGCCATACAGTTGAGATTCCAAGTTAAGGTTTCCTTAACTTGGAAGGAAAGTTAAGGCTTAGAAGGAAGCCTTAACAGAGGGTCGTGGTGGTGGCAGATCAATGTTTTTTCACTGGCCCAGGTCCACCTTGGTAATCACCTCTGGGTGGCCTCTCTAGATCTGTGGCTCTCCCTTAGTAAACTGATATGGGGGTGGAGTGGAAGGGTAGGGTGGCACAAGGAGGTTTATTTCCTCCCCTGTTCCATGACTTTAAGGGGTCCCTGTCTTTCTGCCAGCAACCCATCTGCCCTATAGTGCCTTTGTTCTTGTAACCCAGTTAGGCCTATCAGCTTTCTTTATAGTAAATCGTTCCTCCCCTAATGCATTCAGAAATTTATATGCTATACACGGGTGACAGATATTGATAAAAGGTGAAAGCATACCACAGTTTTCCCTGGAAGAAAAGTGGCTTTACACAGGCTGAGCAGTCATCCCGGCCTCTGGATTGAACAACCTTAAAATGTAGTAGAGTCAGAAGGCAATAACACAGCAGAGACCTCATGCCTGAGACTGGAGTCTGGCTACAGACAACACCAAACAGCAGTAAGGCTTCCTACTATTAGGAGATAACAGAAGGCCAGCTGTAATCTCTGGCCTACTTTCCAATCTTGGGGAGCAGTGACAGCCAGTCCTAGTGCAAACAGATTACAACAATGCTAATCAGCAGGATAAGGTATGGGTGACAGAAAAGAGGATACATTTGTGTTCTGGTGGATGAATCCTCAAGCTTCCACTGTGCATTGACCAACCAGCTTCTGGGATGTTGCTGGGGCAGGGCTGGAGGTCTTTCCAGTGATTTCATACTGTTGTGTCGTTCTCTGGAAACTTAATCTGAGGGGAGTTACTTGAGTCACGGACAGCCTGTCAGATGTTTGGCTCTGCAGGGGCGGCTGTTCTTTTATCCAGGAGTGATGAATCCAGGGAGTGACACCTGTAACTTTAACAGCCCTAAGAGCTGCTAACATTACTAGATGGGGTAGTTTACTAACATCACTAGTTGGAGAAGTTTCTTTTTAATCTTTTATGTATCATATCTATTTTTTTAAAACTGAGTAGAATTACTTTGGCTACAATATACTGTCAGTATATATGTCCAAGAAAACTCATTCTTATTTTTTTTAAAGTTAAAAACACCATCTTTAAGTATTAAAGGACATGTTTAGATCCAGTAAAAACAGTTATTTTTCTCTGTTTTAGTAGAAGACCCTGTCTAAAAATATAAGTTTGTGTCTGGAAAAGCTTTAATGTCAGATAGCCACACATGCATAAGAACCATTTGTTTAATTCTCTCAGCCTTGGTTATCTTTGAGAGGTCTGGCACCAATGACACTACTGGAACTTAGATGGCATTCCCCACTTTGTCTCCAAATTGCTAATCTCTGAACAGTCTCTTTTGAAGATTTGTCTTCCATCCAAGTACTAACCAGGGCTTCCAAGTTCAGATGAGATTGGGCACGTTCAGGGTGGTATGGCTGTAGACTGGAGATCTTCTTGATTGGCTGCTTTTTCCTGGATTCTGTTTGTTTGGTTTTGGTCCCACATTGGGAGGGAATAATGAACAGATCAGGTGGGAGTCAGTGCCAACTAGACCCTTTTGGCCAAATTTAAGCAACAAAGAGGCTTAGAAGGAGTGGCTCTTAGGCAGTGGACTTTTAGACAAGGACAATACAAAACAAAATCTAACAAAAGCAGTGTCTAAAGAGCTAGCTTGGTTAACACATAAGCACTTATTAGAGTCATTTTTATGGACTTGATTGTAAATGTCCCAGGAGGATCAGAACTGAAATGACAAAAACTTAAAAGAGCCATGATTAAAATTTTGATGTACAATTTAGCAACTAACATAACAGTACATTAGTACCACTAACTTTATGTTACCATGCTTATCTAAATTTTGTATTGTGGAAGGCTTGATATACTTGAAAAATATAAATATATTTAATACACAGGAACCAGCAACAGCATCACAACTCTATAGAGGTCACTACACATGTTAGTTTAGTTGTTGCTCTTGAAGTAAAACTTTAGATTTTTATCAGTTATAGGGGGAAAGAACAGTTTTAGCAAACCCAAACAGCCCAGTCACAAACTAGCCCAGGGTACAAACTGTATTAAAATCATCCAAGACAACAGTTATTTAGCCATGAGTTCATCTAGAAAGTTTTACATAAATGTTAGAAAATAAGAGGCACAGAAGAGGCACAGATACAGCTCAAACACTGTACAAGGTTTATTATTTAGGCAAGAGCTCTGTGGAGGGGGACCCCAGTAAGAGAGCTAGAGCCCATTGCCATATACAGGCTTGGGCTAGATATAGGGGGCTAGTGGAAAAGTACCAGGAAGGTCCCTGTCTGCCCAGCTGTCCCTGGCATATATCCAGGACAATAAAGGTGAGCCATCTGCAAGGGGGTGGGATCTAGTCCTAATATGCCTGTCCTCATTGTTAACCCCAACATAAACCAACTCTTAAATGAACATGACTCAGTTACCTTAGTAGTTAAAACCCTGACAAAAATCACCAGAGAACACAGGCAAATATTTATGTGGACTAAGTGTGGAGTTAGGAAACATAGTGGCCAAAAATCATGGCTCAGATGTTGATAAGAAATCATATCCCAGATTGTTGACATTAACAAATGGCTATGACATACAGCAGGATCTTATCAACCTGTAGTCAATGGAGCCCTCCTAAAATGACAGGCCCCATCTGATCATCCCAATGAAAAAATTCCCTCCACCTGTCGAGTGGACGGAGTAGGACTAACATCCCCACTCTGTTGTGTCTAATAAAAACTGGAGATCTTGACTTCCAGTGTAGTGCTCCTTTTGGAGTATTTATTTATTTATTTTTATCCTATCTGAAGGGTGCACTTTGGCTATACAAAAGTAAATCTGTCGTAACCCTCATAAAATCTTTTAGCTTAGAGCTTTACATTTGCATGAAGAAACAAGAAAGAAAGCAACCCTGAAATTATTTTTTGTATAAAAGCAATTTATAGAAAGCTCATTTATTAATAGACCCATATATTATAAGAGAGAGTTAAATCCCAGATTTTATTTATGACAGAATGAAACAGGCTACGGTCACTTTAACTACCTAAGCTTTAAGATTTTTGTTGTTGACTGTAGCCCGTTTTTTGTCTTTCCTTTTGGGCTAAGCCAGTGTTAACCCCTGAATGTTTGCAACCTTGTGAGACCTGATTGAAATAAGTTTGAAAACCTGTTTTGTTGTTGTTGTTGTTGTTGTTGTTTAAGGTAGCAGTAGAACAGAATAATAACTTTTACATTTACTTTATAATAAGAATCATCCTCAAGACATTTACATATTTAAATGTAAAAGCCTAAGCAGTTTATAACAAAGATCTTTAAAACAAATATGCTGATTTTTGTTACCTTGAGTATCATATTAACCTTATAGTAGCAATTTAAGAACCACTTTGAAGATGTTTACATACACACACAAAAAAGTTTTATAAATTAAGCATGCCAGAAAAAAAAAAGTCAATTTAAGTGTGCATAAAATGAGCTGGAATTCCAGGAGCAGATTAAATTTTGCCCATGTTTTAAACAAATTGACACACACACACATTCACACTGAAGTTATAACAGTTTTTCTTTCCCCCTGTGGGAGACGTCCCTGACCTGTGGAATTCCTCTAGGAGGTTCCTGGGAGTGGATCAAGCTCCCCTTCCATCCAGTGGGACAGGGGTGGTGCTTGCCAAGTCTGGATGAGACTGCCAGATGAGTTGACCCATTTCTCCTTGGAGTCCAAGCTGAGTCAAGACTGCTCAGAAAGTTAGGGCACTGGGGCAAAGGAGGACCTGGAATCCATTGGGTGGCGTGCCACCTCATTTGGTCCTGTGTCCCTCCCTACTCTGATGGCACAAGGGGCCAGTCAGTTGGAATCTCGCTGGGGCCTCCAAATGTTGTGGCAATATAGTCAGAGGAGAAACCAAGCGATACTCGGAGGAGTGGAGAGCTCAAAATTTTTTTTATGCCAGCAGGGCCAGACATGTACCTGTGTCTGAGCACTGAACAAAGGATTCACAAGATATTTAAAAGGCAGTGCAGGGCATCAGGTTACAAAAATGTGCTCAGGTTATGGTGTCCTAACCAGTGAGTTGGAGACCTAAGATTGCTTAGGCTAATTGGGCTGGTAGTGAGCTGGGGACTTAATGTTGTTTAGATAAGGTCAGCAGGGGAGACCTGCTTTGGAAAGCTTATTTAGAAGTAGAGACAAAGAAGGGCAGGAATGGGTGCTTATCTCTGCATGGTACCCTTCACCTGGATCCTGAACTTTTGCATGGCTCTAATGGGCAATTCCTCATGTTTTACAGCTCTGTCCGAGGTTACAGCTTTTAATTTACAGTTTACCATGTTTTATGACCCTGTTTCACATAATACCACTTCTAGGATTACACCCAAAAGAATGTCAGTCAGGTTACAATAAAGGCATCTGCAACCCATGTTTATTGCTAAGATATGGAAAAACTAAGATGCCCCACTATGGATGAATGGATTAAGAAAATGTGGTATTTATACACAGTGGAATTTTATTCAATCATAAAGAAAAATGAAATTTGCCATTAGCAGGTAAATGGATGGAACTGGATAACATCATCTTAAGTGAATTTAGTCAGGGTCAGAGTCACATATTTTTTATAATATGTGGAATATAGGCCTAATACAAATACAAGAAATCTTATGAAAAACAAGTCATGCTACGGGGGGGTCACACAGGAGAGGGAGAGTAAAAGAAGGGAGTTAAGAAAGTGAACATAGTGGGTATACTTTGTATGCAAGTATGAATATAGAATTTTTAAACCTGTTGAAATCACCATGAGAAGGGGACTAGGGTAGAAAGGAGAAAAATAGATGGGATAAACCAATTCATGCTATAATACATAAATACATGGAAATGTCACATTGAAACTCCCTGTATAGCTCTCTTAAACAAACAAAATATCTTTTTTTTTCAAAAACAGAGAACAAGAAGACATGAGTTCCTGTCTTTGGTTGGTACCAGAGGGATGGGGAAGGGTATAAGGAAAGGGTATAGGAGGTGAATATGGTGGACATATTATGTACTCATGCAAGAAAATGGAAAAATGAGACTTTAGGATGGAGAGAGGGAAAGGGGCTAAAGGAGAATGGTGGAGGGTGTAAATTCAACCATGAAATATTTTAAGAACTTTTGTAAATGTCACAATTTACCACCAGTACAAGAATAATAAGAAAAGAGATAAGTGTTATTTAATATATCAAGTCAATTGAATAAAGCTAAAATAATAACCTAATAAAAATATACACCTAACATGTTTATTAACTGCCCTTCTTTCAATTCTGTTTCAACTATATTCAGAGTCACTAAAAAACTAAAATTAAAATCCTTATTATTTTGTGAAATCAAAGTTATATAATTTAAGTTAATAAAGAATTTATTAATATTAAATATCATTAGTACTCTCAGCATTAAATCGCTACTAAATAGTTGACTATCACCCTTTCAACAAATTTCTCCACATCTCAAATTAAATTTATCATGATTCAATAGAAAATTATCATTACTTTCATTATTTATGAATATGGTGTCACATGCCTGTAATCCCAAATGCTGTGGAGCCATAGGCAGGAGGATTTTGTGTTTGCGACCAGCCCTGGAAATTTTGGGAGCGCCTATAGCAAAACCAAAACAAAACAAAGGGGCTAAAGGCAAGGCTTACATGATACAGGGCTCACCTAGCATACCATGAGGCCCTGGGTTTAATTCCCAGTACTACATGGAAACAAAAGAAGACAAGACAAAACAAAACAAAACACATAAAATAAAATAAAAAAGTAGACTCATCTTCCTTCCATGAGAATTATAAATCTTATTCTTTGCCAGGAGTATTTCTGCATGATATATCTCTAATTCTTGTGACTTTGAATATGCTAAACATTCTTGTGATGTATTTGTACTAAAGTAATATTGTAATATGTGTAAAGTATTGGTATACAGGTTGCAAACATATAGGAATACGAATGTGTAGTATTTGGAGGCACATTTAGAATATCATGTTGTAAAAAGTTTATTTCCATATTTTCCCAGGATTTTAAAATACAGTTTCTGCTTCTATTTATATGATCACGTGATGTTTGTCCTTGGTTCCATTTGTGTGCTGTATTACAATTATTGTTTTACATAGATTGAATCATCCTTGCATCCCTGGAATGAAACCAACTTGATCTGGTGTATGATTTTGTTTAACGTACTGTTGAATTTGGTTTGTAAGTATTTTACTGACATTTTTTGCATCTATGTTCATCAAGGAAATTGGTCTATAATTTTCTTTTTTCTTGCTGTATTCTTTTTGGATTTTAGTGTCAGGGTAACACTGGCTTTATAGAATCAGTTTTGTAGTGACCTTACCTTTCTATTTTATAGGATATTTTGAGGAATGTTGGTGTTAGTCTTACCTAAAGATCTGGTACAATCTGTCACTGAATCCATTTGGTTCTGGGTTCTTTTTTTTGGGGGGAGGCCTTTATTACTGTTTTAATATTATAGATCTATTTAAGTGGTTTACATCCTATTGATTCCATTTTAGTAGTTTGAATACATCTAGAAATTAATTCATTTGTTCTATATTTTC
This sequence comes from Castor canadensis, assembly GCF_047511655.1. Classification (NCBI taxonomy): domain Eukaryota; kingdom Metazoa; phylum Chordata; class Mammalia; order Rodentia; family Castoridae; genus Castor; species Castor canadensis. The sequence continues at coordinate 70,040,652 of NC_133396.1, read as the reverse complement.
CAGTTTATTAGAATGTAAGTTTTCAAAGTATTCCCTAATGATCATCTGGATTTCACTGGTATTTGTTGTGATAATCCCTTTCTCATCTCTAATTTTATTAACTTGAGTCCTCTCCCTCCTTCTTTTGGTTAGAGAAAACTCTTAACATTTTATTCAGTTGTTTTCTTTCTCTCCTTTGTGTGTCTGTCTATCTTTTTTGAGATATGACTATACATATAGTTAAGCTGCTTGTCAAACTGACTGATTGTTAAACATTAATTATTGCATTATTTTTCCATATATGAAAAGACAATAAACAGGGAGAAAAGTTGAAAGGGGATGGAGGTTTCACGATGATGATAGATGTGTTAATAAATGATCTTCAGGAAACTTTTCATGTATTGGATGTCATCTGCTTCTGGGAAAAACATTCCTGATCATCTTTATTTTGAATTTTCCAGTGGATTTACAACTTCAAGATCCTAGAAGGAATCTGAGGCTGTGAAGCTTTGTTGCAGTGTTAGTAGTGGGAAGAACATGGCACAAATTCTTTCAATGGAGTTTAATTGCAGCCTTTCTCTGATTGTCACTTGAGTTCTTAATAGTGAAGGATCTAGCTTTCCTCACTCCATGTCTCCTTTTAGTTGGTGAAAACCAATTTTGGCATAGTGTACTTAACTCATCTAGAATTTAGTCGTATCACAGTTTATAAGACCATTAGATACAAAAAATTCTATTATCAGGGATATAGGTGTCCCAGTTCTTTTTTAAGAAAAGTTTAATTTGTGTTTTCCAATAAAAGTGGATGGTATTGCCATCAAGGCTGGTGGGAATGCACTTGGCTAAGGAAATCAATTTATCTTTACTTATTGCCAGTATGTTTATGATATTTTATTTTATGTCTTCTCTGATAAAACAAGCACCTGTGTCATTGGAGGTTTCACCATGATTAATCATAAAATCAACACATTTTAATGAGACCATGCTTAACACTGAACATATATTGTCTAACTACCACTTTTGATTTCCATGGACTCTTTAAAAATGTTTGATTTATTGATCTTTTTATTTCTACATTTTCTGTTGAGATTCTTCAAAATATTTCTCTCTTTGGTGAATTTCTATCTGTACTTGATTTGTCTCCTTATTTTTCTCTTCTTTGAGGACTTTTGAATGGAATGCAATATTCCAAGAAAAAGGAATCTGAAAGCAAGTTGGAGAAGCAATACTCATATCTGAAAAAGCAGATTTCAAGAAAAAAATTAGAAGAGCTAAAGGTCAGTACATACTAAAAAAAATTACAAATCAGAATGTATAATGATTCAACACTATGCTTTTGAATGATCAATGTGTCATTGAAGTAATAACAGAGAAATTTAAAAAAATTCCTACAATCAAATGTAAAAGATCACACCACATAACAGAATCTGTGGGATGTAGCAAACACAGTTCTCAGACTGGTTAATATCTATGAATGCCTACATTAAAAAATCAAGGATATCTCAAATAAATAACCTAAAGTTACTTCTCAAGGTTCTGGAATAAAGCAAACTCAAAACTACTACAGTGAAATAAAAATAAAGATCACAGTTGAAGCTAATGAAATGGGATCCAAAAGAAAAATAGAAAGCATCAATGAAATAAAGAGTTGGTTCTTTGAAAAGATAAATAAGATTATCAAACTATTAAGGAAGCATATCAAAAAAAGAGCAAGGCCGAAATTAAGAAAAATATATAGGCAAGTTTTCTTAGAATACTTGGGGTCCTTTGTGGTTTCATACATATTGTAGGATTGATATTTTTTCTTTTTCAGTGAAATGTACATTTGCCTTTTGAAACAGATTACATTAAATTTGAAGGTCACTTTGGGTAGTATGGACATTTAAATATATTAGCTTTTCCAAAACACAACTCCTGGATGTCTTTCTAATTATTTATGTCCTCTTCAATTTATATAATCAATGCTTTATAGTTTTTATTACAGAGGTCTTTAACCTCTTTAGTTTAACAGATTGTTACCCATTATTATTGTAAATGGAATTGATTTCTTTGGAATATTTTTATCAGCAATATTACTTGTATAGGGAAGATTCATTGTGACAGTTACATATGTGCTGACACTGTAACTTAGATTTACTCCCTTTATCATTCTCCCTTACTTCCCACTCCCTTCTTAAGACAATTTCAACAGGTTTTATTGTTCTATTTTCATACAAGTATATAAAGTACATTAACCCTATTCATCCTTCTGTTCTTCTCCATTCACCTTCACTCCTCCCACTGGTATTCATCCCAAAACAGATCCTATTTTACATTCCTGACTTTCATTGTTTTAAAGTTCATACTCATTGTTAAGGATGGTTGCACTGTGGAATTTCACCCATGAATATATTGTACTTTAATCAGATTAACCCCCTTTATTGCACTCTTTCCTTACCTCCCCATACACTGTTTTATTCGATACCTTTTATTGCATTTTGCCATACTATCATTTAACACAGATGCAATGTATTTCTATGTTATTTATTTTCTATCATCCCCTTTTATTCAGCATATATAATCAAAAATCAATTGCTTGTTATGTTAATGAGGGATTCATGAAAAAATAAAATGGAAATGTTATTCAATTACTAAATATAAGGGAAACATCTTTTTATTGTATTTGTTTTATTCATTTATTCATATGTGCATACATTGGGCCATTTCTCCCCCCTACCCACTCTCCCCCCATTCCCTCCCTCTTCCCTCCACCTCTCCTCGCTGCCAGGCAGAATCTATTCTGCATTTATGTCTAATTTTTTTGAAGAGGAAGTACAAGTAATAATAAGAAAGACAAAGCATTTTTACTAGTTGAGAAAGGATAAATATAAGGTAGCATCTTTTTATTATAATGGTCTTAGCTACACTTGGGAATTTGCAGATAATTCCTTGCTCTGATGGACTATCCCAGTGACTTGGAGAGCCTGGGATCCTTTGCACTCCTTGGGATCTTTCAGCTGGTGGGAATAAAATGTAATTTCCCCTTTTCCTTTTTTTAATGTCACCAGGATGCCTTGTCACCGAGGGAATTACTATATGAGTATGCAAGGTAAGGAAGGTCTGCAGGTGCTCTTGCACTGGCCAAATTTGCCGTGGATTTGCTTTTCACTTCTGGTAAGGTGCTCACATTAAGAGACAGAAAGTAGAAAATGAAGATGAGATAGATGAGACTAGAATAATCTGAGAAGGATGAGCATGTTCTTGACTGGAAGGGGCTTTTGCCAAGTTCTGTGGAACTTCATGGATAAAGGGTACATTTCACCAAATACAAACTCAGTGTATTACCTAGCATGGGTGAGGTCCTAGATTCCATCCTGATCAACTTCAGCACTGATTACCAGCACAGATTATCATTATTGTCCAGTCATCCTCACCAGTTTTCTGTAAAGACTTTGTCAAATGACATGCTTAAGTACATGCACAAAGCTGTTTCATGACTGCTTTCCTGCAGAAATTTATCACTGGTCCTTTATTGTTCACATCAGTGGATTTAAAAATCCTATACATCAAGTGGCATAAGGAATTAGGTAGTGAATTGTTTATTAACATTAAAAAATTAATCCTAGAGTTTACTTATTTTATCCACTTGAACATTTTATATATGCTTGTCAGAAACTGTCAGTTTTAATGAAAGAATGATTTATTTATGATGACTGTATATTAATTCATTTATAAAATATTATGTGATAAAATCATGGAATGTTTCAAATGTGATTTAGTGAAAAGCAGAGAGAGAGAGAGAGAGAGAGAGAGATTTCTTCTTACCAGATTGGTTAATTGGGAGTCATAAACATAAAGAAAAAGATGTATGACTACTTCCATGACTTTAACAGAAGTCTTGGAAAATACAAGCATCAACATTGTCATTGAGATTATGAACTGAGAAAGCAGATCTTCAGTAAAATATTCTGAAATTTTACCATGAAATTGGGAATACATTTAAGAAGTTACTTTCACATTAAAAAAATCAACTGCATTAAAAGTTGTGATGCAGAAAAACTACAAAAGAACTAGACAAATGTATGGGCAAGAATTTGCTCAAATTATGAAAAATTACTGAAGAAAATTACATTATTTGTCAACTAAAACTAGGACTTGAAGAAGGAAAAAACCATCCGAGGAAAATAAAGAGACTCATATTACGATATCTTAATTGGAGAATTCATGAAGATCTCTGAAAAATTAAAGGGTAAAAATCAGCAAAGCATAGCAATTTTCTTATGTATTAATTAAAAGAAGAAAGGCATATCGATTTTAAAAGGTACAAATATTTTATTGAGGAAGTTAACCTTTAAATACAAAAGGAAGCATTAAGGATAAAATGGGTCCATTCTTTTCTTTGTTGACTTACAGAAAGAAGTGTTTGACTGTCAAAGAGCACAACGATTTCAGAAAAAAACTTCAGAATCATGCTAGTTAGACTTGGATAATTTTTAGCTATCTAAATTACTGCCAACACATAGGGTGCACATAAAATTCAACAACTGACCCTTAAAACAGCTTTTAATTGAACATAACAGACAGGGAAATCACAGCACAGACTAGGAATGGCACAGCTGCCAATCTGCTTTGGGGAAAGCATTTGTTTTACTCATCTTTTTTCCCCTTTTCCTTTCTTTGTCTTGTAAGAAGCAAGAACTGCCCAAGTAACTGAACTAGATTCTGTGACATACTGGACCCATATCATTTGACACAGCCTGCCTGGACCCCACCAGCTGGATCCAACTTCACCAGAGTGAATTTTCAGTCCTAACAGGTGAATGACACAGATTACCTGCTTTTGAGGGAGCCACATAGCCCAGCGCAGCTGGTGGACAGATTGCACCCTCCTGCACAAGCTGAACACCATAGACAGAGAACATAATTCACCTCTGCCTGGCAGGGGAGGGGCAAAATGTGGAGGTGACCTCACAGAGCAGGGTTGGGCAGAATGCTGAGCTTAATTCCTGGGATGGTGGACAAGGCTCAACGCTTAGTTACCTGACCTTGTTGGGGAAGGGGCTGACCTGCCATAGCCAAAGTAGGAATGGAGCAACACATCTGCTGCCTAGTGAAATAAGAAACATATTTGACCAGCTTGGAGATTCTGGTAGTAGGCTGAAAAGTGAGTGATCAAAGAGCTCAACTGCAACTGGCACAGTGGGCAGAAGGAACAAGCAACTGCTCACAAATCAGACTCGTGGCAAGACTACTTAAGAGATACTGCTTATACCAGATGGCCCATCACACCACAGAAGCTGTGGGCACAAGCACTCTGATCTGACTCTCCCCAAAGCTGTCCAATCAGGAGGGACAATATCCATTGCCACACAGCCCAGTATACCAACCTTGAGAAGGGACAGAGACACCGAGAACGTCTCTGTCAAAAGCACCAGTACCTCGATTGAGAGTCAAAGAAATAAGTCCAGAGCTTTCAGCGAACTGATTTATCATTTTTTAAAATTTTAATTCCCCCCTTTTGTATTTAGTGTTTTTAATTTTATTACTATTATTGTCTTAGCTTTATTCTTACTCTCTTCATTTCTCCCCTTTTTATTGCTATAATTCACTGTTACCTATCTCCCTCTTCTTCTCTGTTCCTGTATCAGTCTGTTTAGCACTCTCTTGCCTAACTTTCCTTTTTCTCCCCCAACTAATTTTCTGCTCTTTTCTTTCATTCTCTTCTTCTTTCTCCACCTTCTTCTCCTTACCTCCTCCTATCTTTCACCCTACAGCCCCTATCTCCTTCACACACTCATCACTCTCTGAACAATCTACTATAGCAACTGTACACATTACCCCATCCATCTTATTCCTCTGTAATCACAGATAAAAGCACCTTCCTCCTCAGCAAATGAACTGTATCTTAACATAAAATAGGTCCCTATTACCCTGTATTTCCCACCGCTTACACTCCTTCTCGCACCTCACTCCATCCCCCTTCCTGCCCTCTCCTCTAATCCATTCTTTTTAATAACCTAAGTATCAATCTATATCCAAACAACAATTATCCCCTTCAATTCCCACTGCTTATTGATCCTATCACCAAGAGGTTCTCTATATACTATGTAAAAAATTGGTCTGGTATTTAATCTGTGAATATGTTATTGCTAAATTATACCTCCAGGTCAGGGAACAAAAATAGCACATCAAGCAAGCTGATGTCTAAGCCAGTCATAGCATAGTCAAGGGAAAGATAACAGGAATTAAAACCCATTGCTAGCCAATCAGTGATACAGAAGCAAGGCACAAAATAGAAACATGGGGAGAAGAAGACAGGGGATTACAATCCTTCAAAAAACTAACAATTACTCAACAGAAGATTTAGTAAAAAATGAAGGAAATACATATCCAATTGCTGACTCAAGTAGAGTGATATGTATGCCCAATGAGTTTAATGATGACCTTAAAGAGGTGCTCAAAGAGGAGCTCAAGGAGGAAGTTATGGAGGTGCTAAGAGAGAAATTTAAAGAGAACATACAAAAACAATTAATAGAATATCAAGACAACACAAATAAAAAACTTGAGAAGACACACAGAAAAAACTAACTGGAGATTTCTAGGTGGTTCCAAGATGGTGACTAGAGGGATGAGGAAGCTAGCAGGTGTTCCATAAAGTAAAAGTCTTGCTGAGATGTTGGAGAAACACCTGGTGGGAAAAAAACACCAAGAAAAGGCAATACTCCAACACTTCCACACCTCAATGCCATGATATACAGAGAAATCAGGAAGACTCCTGTGTCTCCAAGCACCAGCTCCTAACCTGCTTGGAAGACTCAGACCAACAGGTGAGCAAATAAACATCATGTGGTACTCCCACAGCCACCCCTAGAATAAATCGGCATAGCCCCCTGGACAGACTGACCCTTGCCCTGCAAATAAAAACCTGAATAATAAACATGCAACTGAAAAAAGACACATAGCAAAGAGGGAGGGGTGCCCTGAGCTCTGGAGAAAAAGGGAGGAGCACTTCCCCACGTGAATTGTAAATGTGTAAATAAACAAGCCTACTGGAGAAGGCTGGTTTAGCGGCTCCACCCAGAGAGCTTGGAGAGGGGAAGTCTTGCAACGGTGGTTGACATTCGGCACACTCAGGAGAAAGTGATGGTTGGGCAGTTCCCCATGTGAACTCTAAATAAACAAGGCCTGCAAGTGTAAATGGGCTGGCAGGAATTTACACTGAAAAAAAGAGAAGGGGTAAGCAACCAGGAGAACTCTAAATAAACAAAGCTGGCTGGATTAGGTGAGTGTGACAGCTCACTCCTGTGAACTGCAATAAACGAAGCCTGCAGCAGCAGCTGACTGACAGTAGGTGGCAGGTGAGCTGCAGCCTCAAACAGACCAGATAGAGGCTCACAAAACTGTCTCCACACCCAAAAACCGGGCGAGACAACCACAGTGCTACTGATTAAATACCAACACCATGACTGGATGCTGAAGGAGCAACATCACAGCTACTAAGATAGAAATGGTGTGGTTTCTGGACCTGAAACTTTTATTATTTTATAGTTTTACATATCTTTTCTATTTTTTTATTATTATTTTTTCTTCTTTTCTTTTTATTATTATTATTATTGGTTTGTTTCTTGTGTGTGTGTGTGTGTGTGTGTGTGTGTGTGTGTGTGTGTTTCCTTTGATGAGACAATGACAGAACTACTACTCAAACACCAATACCAGGACTGAATGCTGAAGGAGTAACACCAGAACTATTAAGACTGAAAATTCATTGAATTTGAACCTGGGATTTTTTTTCTCTCTTCTTTTTCTTTTCTTTTCTTTCTCTGTCTCTCTAATGCCTATTTAGCTCACTGTTGATTAGTACACTATCTCTCCCTGTTTATTTCTTTGGCTCAGTATTTTTTTTTCTTTACACTCTTTGCTTTCTTTCTCATCTCACCCATCCATTATAGATATCATAATTTTTACTATAACAAGTTAGACGATACTAAATTACACACAGTACAGGGACAGTAACAGCAGCAAGTGGAATGATGGAAAGACGGAAAAAAGATGGAAACCATTTTCTCCCCAATAATAAATTAGTACAGGAACCAGAGGGAAATCAAGAAAACAGATACCCAGATCCAGACTCCAACAAAACAAAGATAAAGTATGCCAAAGAACCTGAGGAAGCCCACAAGAACAGTTTGAAAGAAGAAATCCTGCAAGTAATCAATGAGAATTTTATAGCGATGAAACTGGATATGGTCAACCAAAATGTACAGGAGACACTCAAGAAATCCCAAGACAACTAAAATAGAGTGTCAGAGCCAACAATGGGACCTTGCCTGTGTGACTTGGTACCTGGTATTGTGAGAAAGCTCCAAGAAACTGGGGCAAAAGCCTCAGGACCAGACTGTGCCTGTGCATGTGTGAGTTGGTACCTGGCCTTGTGAGAAAGCTCCAAGGAACTGGGATAAAAGTCTCAGATCAGACTGTGCCTGTGTGAGTTGGTATCTGGCCTTGTAAGAAAGCCAGAAATCCAGAAAAACAATATTCAAGGTTCCCAGATGGCTTCGACAATAGAGAACTTGAGAAAGCACGAGAACAAATAAAATAAACTAAAAGAACTGTATAAACAACAAAGTGAAGTAAAGAACAACATAAATAGAGAAATAAATGAACTCAGGATGAAAATAGACGACATAAAGAGGAAGCGACCCAAGAGGAAGTGACCTCAGAAAAAAGAACAAAACAGAAATGCAAAGCAAAATGGAAGGCACTCCAAGAGATTAGAACAAGCAGAAGACAGAATCCAGAACTTGAAGATGAAATGTTAACTAAAGGAAATACTGAAGAACTACTAGACAGACAACTCATGACCTGTGAAAGGAACATGCAATAATCAATGACTCCATCAAAAGACCAAACATGAGAATCATGGACATTGGAGAAGGCGAAGAGGTGCAAACAAAATGAATTTGTAATACAGTCAAAAAATAATAACAGAAAATCCCCCAAATCTAGAGAAAACTATGACCATTCAGGTACAGGAAGCCTCCAGGACACCAAACAGACTTGAAAAAAAATAGAACTACCCCACGACATATTGTCATTAAAACAACAAGCACAGAGTATAGAAAAGAATATTGAAGCTGTAAGAGAGTAAAAAACAAATTACTTACAAAGGTAAACCCATCAAAATCACAGCAGATTTCTCAACAGAAACATTAAAAGCAAGAAGAGCATGAGGTGAGGTCTTCCAGGCAGTGAATGAAAAAATATCATTCAAAATAGATGGAGCAATAAAAGTCTTCCATGATAAGCAGAAACTAAAACAATATATGACCACAAAGCCACCACTGCAAAAGATTCTTCCAAGGATTCTGCACACAGAAAGTGAAACCCAACAGAACCATGAAAGGGCAGGCAGTACCAAACAACAGGAAAAGAAAAAGCAAGAAAGTAGTCAGTAACATCAATTTAGCTACATACAAACCCTCAAACAACTAAGACAACTAAATGACAGGAATTACCACATACTTATCAATCCTAACACTCAATGTGAACGGGCTTAATTCTCCCATCAAAAGACACCATTTGACAAAGTGGATCAAAAAAGAAGATCCAATAATTTATTGCTTACAGGAGACCCATCTCATCAATAGAAATAGGCATAGGCTTAGGGTGAAAGGCTGGAAGAAGATTAACCAAGCCAATGGTCCCTGAAAACAGGCAGGAGTACCAATACTTATCTCTGACAAAGTAGACTTCAAACCTACATTGATCAAATGAGATAAAGAAGGATTTTCCATACTAATAAAAGGGGAAATACAACAAAAAGAAATAAAAATTATCATCCTATATGCACCCAATATCAAAGCACCCAATTTCATCAAACATATTCTGAAGGACCTAAAAATATACATAAACTTCAACACAGTGGTAGTGGGAGACTTAACACCCCACTATCACCAATATATAGATCATCCAAACAAAAAATCAATAAAGAAATCCTAGATCTAAAATATACCATAGATCAAATGGACCTAGTTGATGTCTACATAACATTTCATCCAACTTCTACACAATGTACATTTTCTCAGCAGCCCACAGAACCTTCTCCAAAATAAATCATATCCTAGTGCACAAAGCAAGCCTCAGCAAATATAAGAAAATAGAAATGATACCATGCATTCTATCAGACCACAATGCATTAAAACCAAAACTCAACAACAAAAATAAAGACAAAAAACAAACAAACAGCTGGAAACTGAACAACTCATTGCTTAAAAAAAAATTGGAGGCTTCTTAAAAATCTAAACATATATCCGCCATATGATCCAGCAATCCCACTCTTGGAGATATACCCAAAGGAATGCAATACAGGTTAATCCAGAGGCACCTACACACCCATGTTTATTGCAGCACTATTCACGATAGCCAAGTTATGGAAAAATCCAAAATGCTTCACTACTGATGAATCGATCAAGAAAATGTGGTACTTGTATGCAATGAAATTTTACTCAGCCATGAAGAAAATTAATTTTATCAATTGCAGGTAAATGGATGGAACTGGAGAACATCATTCTGCGTGAGGTCAGCCAGGCTCAGAAGACCAAAAATCGTATGTTCTCCCTCATTTGCGGACTTTAGATCTAGGACAAATGCAGCAATGTGGTTGGACTTGGATCACAAGAAAAGGGGAGAGCACATACAGGATATATAGGAATAGGTAGAAAACCCATAACATGAAAGCATTTGATGTGCCCATTACAGAGGAACTAATACAGAAACCTTAAAACAACAGGTTATCACTAGCAGGGGATCAGGAACCAATGTAAAGATCAGTTAGAGTTAAATCAACATGGGTTGCAACACATGAGTACATGAAAGCAATGGTAGGAATCTCTCTGTATAGCTATCCTTAACTCAACTAGCAAAAAAGCTTTGTCTTTCTTATTATGCATACATCCTTTCTTCAACAAAATCAGTGAAAAGGGCAGAACGGAACCTGCCTGAAACTGAGGGGCGGGAAGGGTGGTGGAGGGGGGGCAGGGTGAAGAAATGACCCAAACAATGTATGCACATGTAAATAAATAAACAAAAAACCAAAAAAATCATCCTCCTGGACAAAAAAAAAAGAAAAAGAAAGAGATGAATTAATTGGGGTTACAATACATATATACATGGAAATAGCAAAAGGGAACTCCCTGTGTTTCTACCTTTATCTCAAATAAGCAAAAATGTTATTTTTTTCTTCTACAAAATCCAATAAGAAGAAAGCAGAATAAGTCCTGCCCTGGGAGCATGTTGGTACCTGTGGGGGGGGAGGTGCATTTGAAAGGGGGAAGGAGAATGAATATGGTACAAAAGTGTTTATATATGTATGTAAACACAAAAATGATAGATGTTGAAACCATTCCAGGAATGGGGGAGGGGAGGATAAAGAAGAGTGGTAGCTGTTAAAATAGCCACCATTAGCAACACCACCAACAACAGGTGTTGGCGAGGATGCGGGGGAAAAAGGAACCCTCTTACACTGTTGGTGGGAATGTAAACTAGTACCACTCTGGAAAAAAATTTGGAGGCTACTTAAAAAGCTAGACATTGATCTACCATTTGATCCAGCAATACCACTCTTGGGGATATACCCAAAAGAATGTGACACAGGTTACTCCAGAGGCACCTGCACACCCACGTTTATTGCAGCACTATTCACAATAGCCAAGTTATGGAAACAGCCAAGATGCCCCACCACTGACGAATGGATTAAGAAAATGTGGTATCTATACACAATGGAATTTTATGCAGCCATGAAGAAGAACAAATGTTATCATTCGCTGGTAAATGGATGGAATTGGAGAACATCATTCTGAGTGAGGTTAGCCTGGCCCAAAAGACCAAAAATCGCATGTTCTCCCTCATATATGGACACTAGCTCAAGCGCAAACACAACAATGGGATTGGACTTTGAGTACATGATAAAAGCGAGAGCACACAAGGGAGGAGTGAGGATAGGTAAGACACCTAAAAAATTAGCTAGCATTTGTTGCCCTTAACACAGAGACTAAAGCAGATACCTTAAAAGCAACTGAGGCCAATAGGAAAAGGGCACCAGGAGCTAGAGAAAAGGTTAGATCAAAAAGAATTAACCTAGAAGGTAACACACACGCACAGGAAATTAATGTGAATCAACTCCCTGTATAGCTATCCTTATCTCAACCAGCAAAAACTCTTGTTCCTTCCATTATGGCTTATACTCTCTCTACAACAAAATTAGAAATAAGGGCAAAATAGTTTCTGCTGGGTATTGAGGTGGTGGGGGGAAGAGGGAGGGGGCGGAGTGGGTGGTAAGGGAGGGGGTGGTGGCAGGGGGAAGAAATGACCCAAGCCTTGAATGAACATATGAATAATAAAATAAAAAATAAAAAAAAGAAGAGTGGTAGAGGGGGTAAATTTAAGTATGATATGCTTGATACAGTGTAAGAATTCTTGTAAGTGCCACAATATACCCACCCAGCACAACAATTAAAAAAGGTATTGAAACCCAACTGAAGGATCAAATTTTGTCTTCCTGATATCCTGGTAGACCTTGATGGGAAGCAACTTGAATGAATGAAAGGGACTCTAATGTTTATATAAAATTGCAATCACAGATCAAATCAAGTAATTTCTTTACAAAGATATTCACATCAGGTTTGTGTTAGGTCAGCAAAAATGTGGATGAAATCTATATTAAAAATAAGAGCAAAATTGCTATAAATTCTGTTTTAGAGATCAGATACTATGAAGTTATAAATGATATTCAAAATTGTGATATTTCCAAACATTTGAAAGGCCTGAAAATGTTCTCATAATGATAATATGTACACAAATATAAATCTATATACAATATGATTCTACTGTAAATTTTGTACCTTTTGTATAACTGTATCTTGCCTCTATCTACATTACTTATTTAAAATGCAATGTTCTCACCACAAAGAAATGATCAGTATTTGAGCCAAGGGACATGCTGACTAACCTTATTTGGTCATTCTACAATGTACTGAAACATCACATTGTAGCTCATAAACATATATGTAAGAATCATTTTATAATTAAACAAATTTACAGTTAAAAAAACAAGATAAATGTTATATTTCATTGTGGAATTAAAAGTGCCTCTCTTTGAGTGACTGAATGAGAAAATGTCAGAAACTGCAGGATACTAAGTAAAAATAACAACTAAATGTAGTGTGGGTTGAATAAGAGCCTGGGAAAATTATTATTAGCAGTAGAAAAAGTAACAACATGTAATTTCTTAGTCCTCATTTAATGTCAAATCCCTTGCTTAAAACATAATTACACATCATTCATGCTTAACATACTCAGAGCAATTGTCAATCACCCTAGCCTGACCCACTGGGACCTCTGAAATCTTTCCCCACTAGCAGGATATTGATGCTTTGAACCAATCCTCTCTCCCCACTCCCCACCTTTCTTGGCAACCCTCACCTACAATAAACTTTGTTACCTCTCATAGTATACCATGTGTCCTCCATGGATTCTTCCACAAATTAAGCAAGAATTTAGGAGTCTTCTGATCAGAGATTACTAGAGATTATAACACTTTCTGCATATCTAAGCAGTTCACAGTCATACTTAATGAGACGCAGAATGACATTTGCTTTTGCTGCAGGGGTGTGTGGTGATTGGAGGAAACATTGAGGTCTCTGGGCATGTTTTGTCTCTTGAGGTGGCACCATTTCATGAGTCTATACTCACTAAATCATGGGCTTTTTGTCACATCTATGCCATATGTATGTTACACTTCATAATAAAAGAGAATGACATTTACAATATGATCATTTCTCTCTATTGCTTCTGTCACTAAGTGAGCCTAAGAAAATAAAATAGCTGCAAATAAAACTTCCCAAACATTTCCTGTAATTGTAAGAGTATGGGGAACTTTTTGTGATTTGGACTTTGAACTCAGGTCCTCCTGCTTGCTAGTCAGGTGCTCTGCCATCTGAGACAGGCCTTTACCCTTTTTGCTTTAGATCTTTTTCAGATAAGGGCTTAAGCTTTTTTCCAGACTTTCCTGGACCTTGTTTCTTATATTTACACCTCCTGGAATGTCAGGCATGTACCACCATACACAGCTTATTGGTTGAGATGGTATTTCAGTAACTTTTGCCCTGCTGAGCTTGAACTGCAATTCTCTCAATCTCTGTGTCCTGAATAGCTGTGATTGTATGCTGAGTAATTTTTTTTCTTTAACTTTTGCAAAATAAAATGAAAGAAGTTGACTAAGAAATATATTTAAAGGTACAGTGTCTATTATATTGATAATTACAGAAATCTATCTGGTGAGTGCTAGAATATGATGGCTCCAGCAAAAGAAAAAAAGAGAAAAAGAGAAAGGAAGAAATAAATAAATCTGGCTATAAATAAGAAGGTAGACATTTTAGGCAATTATTATTTGTCAATAAATTAAATAGTTATATATGTATAGCGATTTTATGTGATGCATTATATTTTTCCCAAATGTTTCCGGAGCAATAGCAGAGTCAAATGAGATACCGCATACAAAGTGCCTGTCTGATGGAGAGGACGCTGTACACAAACCAATGCTGGACTGATGAGGGTTCACACCACAAGTCTCTTTGGAAGGGCTTACAAGGATGTCAGTGTTCCACTGGCTTTCCTGCTAGTGTCTGAGGTGGACATAATTATGGAGGCCAGCACCTGGGGATGGCACATAGCCCACGTCTCACAGAGCTCACATGCAGGGCTTCTGACTGCTAGCCTGAGCAACTAGTCCATGTGTGGTAGTGATGATAATAGTGATGGTGAAGCCGATAATGATGATAAATGACTCACCAGTGACAGTGAGCAAGAATAGAGCTCTATACATGAACATGTTCATGCTTACTCAGATGAAGAAGATAGACATTCAGGGCTCAGACTGACTTGTGCAAGGTTGTAAGCAGTGATGCTGGTTTCAGAATCAGACATCTGTGGTCTAACACACAGAGTCCAGTTAAGGATGGTGATGACAACGAAGGGTCTGTTGAATCTGGAAAATGCTCTATGTCAAATGTCACCATTAGTTGTTCAGAGGTCCACTCTACTGCCATTTATTTGTGTGTGTTTCTTTTCACTGTTTTAAAGAACACAAAAAGCATACATTGTTATTTGAAGACAGTGTCTGTAATTAGCTACAAAGTGGCCAAAGGATGATTTCAAAGTTGTATGATACTGGTGTCTAGATGGAATATGAAAACAATCACTTGAGGATTTTTTTTATACATTTCTCATTCTGGGGAGATAGATTCACAAGCCAAAGGAAAAAGGAAATAAGTATGAATGTCTCAGATATTTTTGTGAATGTCAGTGGTTATAATGCCTGATGTTTATAGCTATTTAATGAATCAAAAGAAACGTGTTTCTGGTGAGAGCTGTGTCTGGAGAATCCCACATAAACGTGTCAAGTGAACAAATGACAAGATAGACCCCCCCCACTGATCAAAGAAAAATGGCTGGAATCATAGGGAATACCTATTCTAAAAACCCACTCCCCATTTATAACATCGGTTTAACTCGTAGCAAGATAGTGAAGTTTGGCACAGAGAGGTTAGGTAACATGCCAAGAGGAACATAGTCCAGAAATTAGAAGATCAAGATTCAAATTCCATGGGGATTAAGTCCAAGCTTATAGCCTTTGTAATAATAAATTATGTCTGAAATTGGGGTGAAAATAATTAAAAACCAATTAAATATTAATTAGAAAAAGTTTAGGGATATCAATTCACTCAACAGATTGTATAATCAGTGGGTTTATTGGTAGGAGGTGGAATATTTCAGTGAAATCTCTTAAAACCTAGGAGAGATTCACTAAGTGCAACAAGGTAAGGACAGGAACATTTTCTCATACTAGATGGGAACTCAGCTGTTCAGAGAAACCATCACAACACACAGACTAGAGGGAGAATCATTTGGGGGTAAAGCTATTTTAAACTTGTAAACATAAATAATTAGCATTTAGAAGGAAAGTATGTCGCTTTTGGATGCCAAATCATGCTGCATTTACAAGAAGTTCCACTCTTCCAAGAATGCTGGTTGTTCTGATTTTAATTATCCCAAAAAAGACCAATTCATTGAAGCAAACAAACTGAACTTCTGTTACACGCTGTAACAGAAAAAAGTATATGTGAATATGGTATGTTTTCCTCACAGAGGCAATGCTAATTCTGTGGTAGTAATGATAATAGCTGCTGCTACCATGATCTTGTCATTATTATTACCATACTTCATTGTAGTTATACCATTGAGTGTTTACTGTCTGGTAGATACCATACTGAATCAATGCCATGAATTATCTGATAAACATGTTTAACTTGAATTTGTAACTTCAATTCCAAATGGATCCTATGGTTTTCTTATAATCCTAACACATCTACCTAGTTCACTAACTTTTCTACTCTCCAAGATGATTCTCTTTATTTCCCCAACACTTATTAAGACCTCTCTGCTTTTCACTCACAGAAGTCTCCTTGATTCTAATTGCACTGAGAAAGTAGAAACCATCCAAAGTGTGTTCATGAGAATCATATCTGCCTTTCCCTGCTCTTGATCCAGTCACTGTATGATCCTTGCACAGACAGAAGGTCAGACCCTCCTCTTCTCCACTGATGTCCACACTCTCAGCCACTTTCAAAGGCTATCCTTCTGGAAGTTTATTCCACCTCTCACTCATCTTTACTTTTATCTATATATTGAGTAATGACCTTGAATGTGTAAATATCTCTAATATCACAAAACAATAATAGCATCAATATTAAACACATTGGTCCTTCTAGCTAAGCTCAAATTATTTTCTCTCCTTTACAAAAAAAAAAACCACAAGGGAATTAATTCAACCAAAACTTTGTATTCTATTCATCTTTCCAACTTCTTCTCTCTCCACTTTATCTTGATCCCTCTCCAAGTACATTGCCATTGAAATTGCACTAGTGAATGCCACAGTGGTCTCCATGTTGCCACATACCACGATTGAGTCTTACCCCTTATTTTCATCCAGCTATTACCTGTACGTATTGCAGTTCAGTATGCCCTGTCCTTAACCAACTTCTTCATCCATTCCCCAAACAGTGTTTTTCTCACCTTGGCAAATTCTATCATTATTTTATTTACTTGTCATCTGACGCCAATTGCCTCAGGTTTCAGTCTTAAATCTTTTCTCCTAATTGATCTCAACTAGCCCTTTGTCTTTAAGTAGTCTTCATGCTCTAAAGACTACAAAAAGAAGACCTTAGTTTCAGAGCTCTAAAATGACCTGCCCTTGATTTCAGTATTCACTTAAGCCAAAACAACATTTGTTCCCAATATACATAAAATCTGTGAGCTAATACCTCTTTGGTCTCTATTCTTCTTCAGGTGACTTTCTCTTCTTTGAAACTTCTTGAGTTGACTTTTTGCATCCATGTTTGTTCTCTGTTCTTCACAGCACAGACACAGAGATCCCTTGAAAATGTGCATCTTAAGTCACTCATCTTTGAAAAATTCTTCACGGTCTTCTCACTTCACTCAGAGCACTGTTGCCAAATCACACAGAGATGAGACATTTGAAGCATCTGGTCATGGATGCTCTAATTATACCTTTACAGAAGTTGACAAGCCAACTTCTTTCATATTAAATATTAGACTCTATTATCTTTGAGTGGTTTTGTAATTCTTGGACATTGATGTTTTCATAGTTGGTTCTGTAACATCCATCATGAATGTATTGTGGCTGAGCATTTGAGAGCTGCTACATTTAGCACAAGAGATTCCAAGATGAACATTGAGCTCACAGTTTATTGGTGTCACTCCCATAATGACAAACCTGATTAAGTTGTGTGATTTATCTTTTTTGTCTCTTATGGATAAGCAGTCTTTTACTTTGTACACAAATAATTGCAGAATAGCTGTCACCCAAAATTTGATAGCCTCTTACGGTTCTTTGTTTTGTTAAATCGGAAGTAAAATTTGAAGAACACCTGGTTCTTAGTAAATGTGTTGCTATAAACTCTGCTCTATGTTTTTTTCCCATAGAAACAAGAACCAAGATATGATTAATATTTTAACTTGCTAAGTAACAAATAGTTTTTGTTCTTTTTCTTAAAGGTTTTTACATAACTAGTGAAACATGCCTCCTCCCCCGTAGGAGTAAGAATCCAGAAGAAATAAGCCATCAGAACTGCCTATAGTAAATAAACTTTGACAGCTGACCCAGTGGTCTTAGGTGATAGGAACACATGGAGGAAGTACTTAGTAAGTCCCATCACCATGCATTGAGTCACTAAGCAATGCTTGCTACTACCCTCTGAGAAGAGCAATGTGTAAGTATCCTTTTAAATGCCCCCATGACGTCCTTGTTTCTGAGGCTATAGATGAGAGGGTTTAGCATAGGTGAGACTATGGTGTAGAAGGTAGACACCACCTTGTCCTTCTCTGGTGTGTGGAATGACTGTGGCACCACATAAGTGTAGAAGGCAGCCCCATAGAGAATGCTGACTGCAGTCAAATGGGATGAACAAGTGGTAAAGGCCTTTTTGCGGCCCTCAGCAGAGTGCATGCGATGGACTGCCAACAAGATTAGCGAGTAGGAAATAGAGATAATGGAGACGGGAATGAGCAACATAAGCACACAGCAGATGTTCATCAGTGCTTCATATAAGGATGTGTCAGTGCAGGCCAGTCTGAGAACTGCAGGGATCTCACAGAAAAAGTGGTTAATACTGAGGGAACTACAATAAGGGATATTCATAGTGATAGGGGTGAGTAAGAAGCCATCAAGTGAGCCACCAAACCAGGCACCAGCAGCCAGCAAAAGACACACCTTGCGGCTCATCAGAACTGGATACCTAAGAGGTTTGCAGACAGCCACGTAGCGGTCATAGGCCATGAGGCCGAGCAGGAAGAACTCTGAGCCAATTGTGGTCGAGTAGAGAAAGATCTGGAGGCCACAGCCCACAAAGGAAATGGTCTTCTCTTTAGAAACCATGTCCACCAGGAGCTTTGGAACAGTGGTACAAATGAAAAGGGTGTCCATTATAGACAGTTGGTTGAGGAGAAAGTACATGGGGGTATGAAGGCGGGAGTCCACCTGAATCAGGAATATCATGACCAAATTTGCCATTACTGCCACCACAAAAATAACAAAGATAACTGTAAACACAATCCCTGTAATCTCACTCTTCAGCAAAAGCCCCAGCAGTATAAAGTCAGAGGGTGAAGTTCTGTTTCTCATTAATATTGCATATGGCAGCTCCAGGAGAACAGGGACACACAACGGCTGTAAGTAAAAGTTAGACCAGAGACAGTCAATGTGGCAGAAACCTGCATGGAGATGACACTTCAGAGGCTTCAGGTTGGGATGAATTTTCACCAGGGGTAGAATAGAGACAAACAATCAAACCATCACACATCTCATTAAGTAGCAAATGTGGATCTTTCTCCCGTTGGAGAATGGTCCTTATGTTATGTCTATGTTCATGTGATATGCATAGATCATGGTAATTGAATAACAAAATTGGTGTAAGCTGTAAATTAGTAGAGCACTGACCATTTCTACTCTGTTCATTCTATGTTTCTCACATCCATAACAGGGCTAAGGAAATCCTGGTGGGGAATAAGATGATTGATTCATTGATTGATTGAATGGATAAATGTGTGTGAAATGAATAATGTGAATAAAGGTGAGGAAATGAAGGGCTAGGCCATTAGAGGGGCTTAATGAATGAAATGTACCTTATGAACCTGTCATTCTTTATTATTGCTTGTATCTAAGTTTGAACCTCCTCAGTATTGTTTGCAAGGCTTTGTTATAGAATATTTATTTTTCCAATGCTCCTATAAAATGTTGTTTTCAAATAGTTTCTTGACTCTCTTAAGTTTTCTGGAAAAAAACCTTCCAGAAATAGATTCTTAAATTGCAGTTACGATTATGCCAACAAATTGCTCCCCCATTACTCCCCATTGCAAATGTGGGTTTGGAAAGTGGGAAAAAGAGGTTCAAAATAAAATGTTGGTAGCTTGAAGTCATGTGAGCAAGAGACACACAGGAACAAGGAGTCAACCAAGGTGGGTGTTTGCCAAAACTTGCCTGCCATGAGTCCAAAGCTTAATTTAGGCTTAGAAAGCTATGCAGTAGATACATAGGAAAGTGAGAGCATGTGGCTACAGTTTAGAAAGGGAATTTTCATGTCTTTCTCTTACCAGATGAACCGAAGAATTATTAAAAAGAGAAAAGGAAAAAGAGCCACACATGTACTATAATGCCCTTCTCCCACAAAATTATGTCTCATTTGCTTGAGAAGCACATATTTGCATATGCATAAATAAGAGTCCAGTAATGGGGGAAACCCAGACAAATGATGCAGTTCAGTTGTGTGTTTTTACTCATGATTTCAACCTCAGCTCCTCCAACTAAGGTTGCCAGGATTCATAATAAAAATACAGAATGCTCAGCTGTTTAGTTTGTTTGTTATACACTTGCACTAAAAAAAATTTGATGCTTATCTGAAATTCAAATTTAGCTGGTTGAACTTTACTATGTGAAAGTCATAAAAGGTTTAAAAAGTTCAATAATTGTCACGACAGTGGAAATTGACTAATAGCAAAGCAAAACAGAATCGATAGAATCTAATGCAAAAGTGAGATTCTAACATCAAAATTAAATTGACTCACTCCAAGTTTCCCTCTGATTGACATGTTCCAATTACTCTGCAAGACAGCTCAAGACAATGGCCTCCTTTACCAGGCCTCCTAAAATACCTGTGGTCAAAACTACAAAGTTCTTGTCAGTATGTATTAGCCTACTATTACATTCATTTATATTGCGTTCCGTCCTCTAAGGACAATTGAAAATAAATATTGTTTAAAATACATTTTGTTATGTCTATTAATATAAAAGAACAATCCTATGTTAGACTAAAAAATGTCTTAATAAAGCTATTCCATACTCAGGGAGAGAAAATGTATTTTCTCTTCATCATATTAAGGGAATTCAAATATTTTATTTAAAAATATAAATAATTCAAATGGAACATGTTTACCTCTCATCAGGTATAAAGCTAGTGGCCTGGTTTCATTATTGCAATTCTTATCATTCAACTTGGTTGTTCTAGGAGCTTTTCTTTGGTCTCTCTGCCCTCCCTCCTGTGTTCTTTTAGTTTTGTCTCAGCATAGTAATCAGAGTGAACTCAGGAAACCATATCACTCTCTGCTCAAAACTTGGAATAACTTCATGATCCCCTGGGCATTTTATCCTCTGAAATCACGGATTCCTCAGTGTGCTTAGTTTTTGCACTGAGTCTACACTTGTCCCTCACCGACACTGTGCTTCACTCAGGGCAACCCGCAGTCTAGAACCTCAGCCTCCATAGCGCTCTTCTCTGGGGTTTCCTACATCTGTGCAAGGTGATCTGCTATGTCCTCAGGACTTTTATCAATAGCAACCTTCTCAGAGGGGTGTAGGATGCTCATAATTCATTTCTTCATATTTCTTCACATTCCTCAGAAGCATCTAAGCTATTAGATATGATTACATTTGTCTCTTAATTCTGGAACTTAAACTCCATGTGATTAAGCTGTTTCCCTATTTTGTTTCCTATTTGTTCCTACCATATAAAAGATAACTGGCACATTAGGAGTATTTGTTTAATGACTGAATGATTTTAAATACATGAAGTCAAAAAGGTGAAGGTTATTTCTTTTTATGTTTTTAAGATGATATAATTCTAGTAGAATTTCTTTAAAATAATTGTAGGATTGTTACATAAAATGTGCTGGAGGGAAATACATTTTTGAAAATACCAAACCTTTGAATCTATCTGCAGTTACAATAAAATTACCACAACTTAAGTTCCAAGCACATTTTCTAAAAGGAAACAATTGCAGGAAACACAAATGAATCACATGTTTCTGGTCATGCTGAAAATTTGTTTCTAAGTCAGTAAGGTTCTTGAATACAAGTTTGAGATAATTACTTCCTGCAGCTTCAACCCGAGATGATAGAGTAACTAAGATGTGGCACAATTTACAACACAGGGGCCCATCCCTTCCCCTGTCTTCTGAATCAGCCCTTGCTCTGGCATCTTGCTCTTCACCTAGTGCCTAATTATTATTTGTAACTTCAATTGTTATTATTACATTTGTCTCTTAATTATATCCCCAGAAGCTGGGTTGTAGATGCTAATATAAAGTTTGAATTTCCTCTGTTAAATGAACACAAAGAAAATAATTATCTATGATTTGTTGTAGCAGCAAATTTTTTTATCTACCTTAGCATTTGCCTTTATTATCAGAAAAATGTCTCTCAAAATATTGTAAACTTATTGTTATTTTGCTGCTTTAATAAACTTAATAACCATAATAGTGATGGCCAGTGTTTGGTGGGAAATATATGCCTCTTCCAAGATCCTGATGCCCTAACCCCTAGCATCCAGGTATACATTTCTTTATAAGTCAAACAGACCTTGCAGATATTATTAATTTAAGGATTCTGTGATGAGGCGATTAGTCTGGAATATCCTATTGAACTCAATGTAACACAAAAGGTCTTAGAAGAAAAGAGGGAGGCTAGAGAATCAAAGCCGATGTGAGAGAGTGTTTGAGTCCCTGGCTTTCAACAAAGGGGAACATAAGCCAAGAATTGTGGCTAGTCTTTCTGAAGCTATAAAAAGGTTATAAAGTGAATTATCTCCTAACACCTCCAGTAAGGCCTAAAACCCTCCCAGCACTATGATTTTAGCTCAGTTTGACTGATTTTAGAATACTGATATAATATAATAAGCTAAATTTGTGGTAGCCTGATATAATAGCCATGGGAAACTAATATGCCAATAAATAATTTTTCAGATTTTAAATAATAAACACAAGTTGCTAATGGTGAGTTGGCCAGCACTTTAGTAATCCTTACTGTGGTTCAGGTGTTGTTGCACGTGCTCCAGTGTTTTAGCAGAGTTACTCTTCACAACATAGGTATGGGTCAATCACCGTAGTAATGCACATTGTATATTTGGAGAAGTCGAGTGGGAGAGCTGGGCCCAGACTCAGGACTCAGCTTCTGTCTTCCAAAGTCTCTGCTACTGCACTTTACTGTTCCTTGAAGATAAAATATCCTTTAGGTAAGCATTAGGTAAGTACACAATTAGCTAAGAGAAGGTAGAATTTACAAAGTCATTATTAAATCATGGAAAATTTGAATTTCTGACCATAAGTTCTCAACAATACAAGAAAATTCAAAATGGGGTTAATGAATTTCCCAGAAATTCAAAATTTTCTCTAGCTTATGTACAATCTCCAGTCATATGTTGAACTCCAAGGGAAAAAACGAGAGAAAAGAACTCTGTTTCAATGTACCTTCTGGGAGCTCCTGCAAACTCCATACTTAAAATATTTCTTTTGTCAGTCAGGAGGTCCCTTTAGAACACTTCTTGGTGAAATCGTAAAAATAGCTCCTAACTCTTTCTACCTTTAATATGTGCCGGTCACTGCAAAATTGGTGTGGCATTTCCCCTTATCCATGTTCTGTGTCAGGCAATGAAATAATGAAATATGAAGCCATTGGTGTGGTTCTACTCATCTGGGCATTGGTTGGCCAAAGCAGAGTGTTGGGCCCTAAGATTGTTCTTCCCTACCATATAAGAAACACAGAGCTTCCTCAGGGAAACTTGTGTTACAAAGGTCAAAATTACAGGATAGAAGTCTGCAGTATAGGTATGGGGTTTCAGACAATTTTATTTAACTTGTAATTCTACTTGAGATCTGCATTGTCTGAACATTAAAGATTAAAGGAGGACTCTCATAAATTGCTGGTATGAATGAAAAGGATTATCATTTTTCTTTGTCAGAGCACCTACTCAATATCAAAAGGATGCAAAATAATGGGTAAAAAATTCTATTCATGGGAAATTCTATTCATGGGAAATAATCAGATGAGTGGTCAACTTATATAAAAATACCAATTTAAACTCTAAATCACCATAAAAAATACCTATCCTTTAATTGTCACATAAAAACCTATAATAAAATTCTGGAATATTTAAACAAAAAAAAATTCATCTTGGTGTTATTTTCAGTAAGAAAGCAGAAGTAACCTAGCATGTACTTATTGAAATACTAAATAATTTAGGTTTTAGTACATAATAGGATTCAAGTGGTCACTGGGGTATGAGGATTGATATATCCATTTTCGTGGTATGACAGTATCATTGTATTCTTCAGTGAGAAAACTGGCAGGTTTACAGTCTCCTAATTATGTTATGTGTGTATGTATATGTATATATGTGTATCACAAATATAGTAATGTATACCTTTTCTTAATACAAATCATTTTCAGATTGAAACCACTTAATATATTCATACCATGTATTATAATTTTGCTCACTCTTTGAAGTACTGAAAGATAACGCTTTTTAAAAATCTTTTAAATGAGAAAGAACTATTACTTGCAGCCCTGAATTGGATCAAAATTATATTCTCTTTCTCACTTTGAAGAAATTTTTTCATAGTTTACCTCAGGAGGCAGAGGAGAAGCTTTATCCTTTGAGACTCCTTTAGCTGTTCAGAAGTTGAGGCCAAAGACATGGTTTTAACTATGTGAAAACAAGCTTCTTGGTTTTACCTCTCAAAATGTATCCACTACTTCATTAACATAACTGCTCTTTCCTGATAAATGCTTGGAAATTCTGGGTGAGGATAGTTTTGATCATGTCAATTGACAAATGCAATCCTAAGACTTGTTCTCACACCCCAATTTTCAGTAAATATGGAAGAGAGTGCTTCCTGTTTCCACACTTGAGCAAATGCCTCTCTATGGGACTTACATCCTGCTTGCACCGTAGGAGAAAGAATATCATGAAGAAGCCAGCCAAAGCCCCAGATATTTTTAATATGAGATTGGTATCGTTTTCAAATGCTTAATATAAATCTCTTAAGAATCAGTAAAGCTGGAAAGAATTTAACTACATGTCTTTGCTTTCAGCTTCATTCTTAACATGCACTTCTACATGAGCTTATAAAACTCACCGAATTTCTTTGAACTTCAGTTTTCACTGCAATTCTTCAAGCCTGAGATGTCCAGCAAAAATGATTTTAAAACTTAAAAATTGCACATTAGAGTGCTAAGGCTGACCAAATGAATTGGCTTTCACTCACTCATTACTTAAGATTCACCAAAAACATATTCTACATCAAGGAAATTTCTAGATGCTTGGGAACTAGCATGGAACAAAGTGAAGAGTCCTGTTTTCACTTATGTGACCAATAAAAATGGATCAAATCAAATCAACCTGAATGATCAGAGAAACAAAAGAAGTATGAATGAATAGAGCTGATGTTGTAGATATGTATCTGTCACCTTGATAGACTCAGCTAGCTATACAAACAGCTAGTCAGAACAGAAACTGTCAATATTTTCTTGGCTTTTGAGTCTCTGTAACTTTAAATGAAGCACAAGCTGGAATATTTGCTAATGAAAATGGTAGTCATTCAGATTTATGAAGTTCTACCCTCAACACAATCCCAACTGGGAAAAAAATGAAAATGCCTCTGGTTTTGGCTTATTATTTACATATGAATCAGTTTTAAGTACATAACCTCTCAATGCCATGAAATGATCTGTTGTTACAAGTGTCCTGCTTCATGTATATAAGTTATTTTAGAGTCAGGATCTGATATTTCAAATATTGTGCTCATATGATTGTTGGAACTCTTAGTAGAATTTCATTCAAAGTCAGGGCAGAGGTGTCCTGTCACTTTCTAGGCGATAGAGGTTCACAATGTCTTCTCCATGCTAAATAACTAAATATTTTCAGATTCTCTGACCATTCTTTCTTGTCTGAAATATTCCGTAGTTATTTCAGGAAGTTTTATGCTTTCAATTATTAGAATTATATACTATATAAATAAAAATATTTATTTAGGTGAATAAGTATATAGAATCAATGTTCAATGTTTGCAATAGTGGAACTACTCTATAAAACTCAGGGAAGGAGGAAAAGGAAAAGAGAATGATAGAGCATCAGTAATCTTGTAAAAGATAACATCTTTAAAGCTAAAGGATATAGGATGTGTTTTGAAAGCAGTTGAAACATGGTGGGTGGGAGGTATAAGGTAAGGGAGGGTAATGGAAGGGACTGAATGGACCAAAGTAAAGTATGTTTACAGTGGGGATACATCAAGAAAACTCTTTGAACATCAACTTAAATATTAATAATGAAAGACAGAACTATAAAATAGGTACAGTGTGTGTGTGAGGGTACTAGAGGGAGATGGGAGGGTGAATGAAGGAGATTAAGGTGAAGGTATATGGTTGATTGACTTCTTATACTTATATGACATAGGACAAAGTAACCTTGGGGCAGGGAGGGGATTGAGGAGGAGAGAGGATGGGGGGTGATCTAATCAATGTACAATATAAGCCTAATAGGTATTGTCATTATGAATCTCCTGTTGTACAACGACTATATCCTAATACAAATTTATAATAAAAAAGAATTATATCCCTCATCTGAAGAATGACCCCACAATGAGTCTTAGTACCTCTGAAGATACGTCATGAAGTCTTTGGTAGACCAGCCTTGCTGGTATCCAACAGAATATATACACAGCTTTTATCTGCATGCTGCTCCTAGAGGGATTTTTGTCCCAAGGTCATTATTAGGCATAACAAGCTAGCAGATGTATATTGAATCATGAATTTCTCTACTTTGGAAATTGTCTATGAATTAATATCAAAGTTTAGCCCCAAAACATCAGACCATGAGTTCTGAAACTCAATAAATCTCTTGTTTGCGTGATAACATAATTTCTCAGATATCAGTATCTCCATCAGGGTCAGAATCAAAGTCATATAATGCAGGTGAGTAGGTTTTGAAAAGCAAGGAAATTTTTCACTTTCTTTTCCTCATAATCTGGAAGAGTATATGATGAAAAGATGCAACTGGTAATATAAAATTAATTTTAAGAAGTTATAATGTGTAATTTTAATTCACAAGTGCACATATTATTTTAGTAAAGTGGAAATTTTATTGACTGATAATTGCCTATTCCAGTAGTTTGGTGAACTGACTAGAAAACACCCAGACTATTTCCTGTTTGGGAAGGACTGGTATTAAATGCATACACCATGTGTGTGTTGACATTTTATTAAAATAGAGCAAACAGCCCCATTGTAGTGGCACATGCCTGTAGTCTCAGTTACTCAGAGATGGTGAGGCAGGAGAATCACTTGAGCCAACTAGTTCAAGGCCAGCCTCAGCAACACAATAAGACCCAGATTCAAAGTAAAAAAATGAGTAAGAAACCATAAAAACTGACACATTAGAAGGAAGCATAAGCCATTACGAAGTGGAC
This sequence comes from Castor canadensis, assembly GCF_047511655.1. NCBI lineage: Eukaryota > Metazoa > Chordata > Mammalia > Rodentia > Castoridae > Castor > Castor canadensis. The sequence continues at coordinate 70,013,325 of NC_133396.1, read as the reverse complement.
ACATCCACATAACTGCCACTGAGTCTATGGAATGGACTCTGAACAGCATTGTACTTCTCAGCAACTAAATCTTTGGTTATCCTGAGGGATTTGTCTAACTACACCTCTTTAACTTGTTTTCCAAGCACTTTTGAAATACCTGTGAATGTGTGAGGTAAATGTGAAATGCATCAATCTTAGAAATATAGGAACAAAAGTTCTGTGAGATATTAATATATTATTATAGAGATATTAATATGTATTAACACAGGTACAGATAAGCACCTGTGAAGTTGAGAAAGGAGACATGACTGTCCCAGGTGCAGTTATTTTGTGGAGCGAGTTATCTAGAGGAGTGCTGGCTCAGGTGGGGAAAATGGAAAAAAGGAAGACTTTAGTGCAGAGATATGAGGGAATTAAAAGGGAATGGAAATGAAAATTTCATAAGTGAATTCTGGTCTGCATTTGAAGACATTCATAACTTCAGAACATTCTTTGATCTCTTTACTATTTGTTTGATTGTATGATTTCAATGCAAAGATAAAATTTTAGGGACCTTCTGAGGTAAAAACCTACCTAGCAATCAGCATATTGAAAGAAACAGTCTTCACCTACATTAGCACTGGTGGGTGGAACATTTTCCTCCTCTCTCTATCTTGGTGCCAAACAGCATAAGACTGAGTAACCTTGCGTACTTTTTTTCAGCCACTTTAATGTCTCAAAAATTTGCTCAACATTTTCAAAGCCTTCTATTGATGGGGGAAATAAAGTCCAGATGAATCAATAGGTTTTTAATTTCTCATATTTAAGAACCTTATGCATAGGAAGAAGCTGAATTAAATGAGATGTTGGAAGGCTCACTGTAGTCTTGTATGGTTAAAAATTCTATCCAGGTTTCTCATCTGTCAAAATACCACAATTAGCTCCAACTAATTGTAAAAGAGAAATATTTGTTTACCAGTATGCCAATGGAGAGATTGAGATAAGGAAAATGAGCAAGTTAATCTAAATGGACCTAAATTAGCTAATGAAATGTATTAAGTTATTTATTCTACATTTACCTATTATTACTTTGTAATGCACAAATGGAAGTTTTAGTAGGCTTATAGCAATGTTACAGCTTACTTATTTTCTCCTTTTTAAATTAACTTACATGTGTATACATTGTTTGTGCCTCCCCACCCCCCCCACCCCCGGCTTCTGGGCAGAACCTGTTCTGCCTTCTTCTTCTCTGATTTTGTTGAAGAAGAAACATAAGAGATAATAAGAGAGATATCGTTTTTGCTAGTTTGGGATAAAGATAGCTATACAGAGAAATTCCTAGCGTTGCTTCCTTGAATTTGTGTATTACAGCCCATACTGGTTCATCTCTACCAGACCTCTTCACTACTTCCTAGTCCCCTTCCTATAGTGGCCTCTGTCAATTTCAGATTACTTTATTTGCTCCTCAACAGGGAACACATCAACCACATTCAAGTTTTAGGTTTCCTTTCCTTTCCTTTCCCTATTTCTCCTGTGTGTGTTCTCCCTTTAGTGTGTGATGCATTTCCGATAATATTACTGCATTTGTTTTGGGTCTATAATCTGCATATGAGGGAGAACATGAGATTTTTGGCCTTCTGAGCATGTCTGGGATTGCAGGGGTCTGGGGTTATGTGTACTTGGGGCAGTAGGCTAGTCAGCAGGTAGAGAGTGTGTAGGAGGGAGGGGTAGCATGGTGACAAGTTGGGAGAGGATGAAGAGGGAGGTGAAGACAGTGGTAAGAGTGACTGAAAAGGGGCAATAAGAGTAGTTGGGAGGGAGAAAAATGGATTGTAGTTCAGGAAAAGGAAGGAGAGTGAAGAGAGTGAGAATAGGGATAAGAGAATAGTGATGATAGAGTTAATAGTACAGGAATAAAAAAAGAAAAAGAAAGAAAGAAAAAAGAAACATGATTAAAAAAAACCCACCAGGTTTAGGAACTTCAGAAAATTCAGTCTATTAATAAAAGTTCTGGAGTTATTCCTTAGGTGTCCAATAATGGTATTGGTGTTCAAGTGGAAGCTCTGATGTGGTCTCACCAGGTGACTGGCTTGTGAATGGTACTTGGACTGTCTATTCACAACGTTAGTTGGAGTTGTGAGGTGAGGTAAGATTGCCAGCTCATGCAGGGTGGTCAGAACTGTTTTCAGCAAGTAGCAGCTGTGTTGTTCTTCAGCTGCAGCTCTGTTTGGTCAGCTCCTCCCCCAGGAAAGGTGGGGCAATTCAGTTTCAATGCTGCCCTCTGTCCCTAGGTCAGCTCTGGGATCCACCTCCTGCCCTGTTTTCAGTGGTTAGTTCGTTGCTCCACTCCTTCTCTTAGCCTGTGTGCCTCTCCTGATCTCTGCTGGGTGCCGGTGGCTCCTCTAGATTGTTGTCTTGTTGGCCTGTCCCTGTTGTCAGCCATTTCTGCTTTATGGCATGTCACTGAGAGTTCAGTGCTGAGAGCTCAGTTCCTTGCCACACCCCTGACAGTTCAGCAGTAAAAGATGGGTCTTTGCCCCTCCCCTGTTCTCCTGGGTGGGTTCAGTGTTTATGTTTTTCAGTTATATTGCGTGTTTGTGTGTGTGTGTGTGTTCAGTTTGCCCAGGGGCTGTGCTGGATTATTTTCCCTGGGTATGTTGGCGTGGGTGGGTGGCTGGGGAGCTGCACGTGGTGCGTGATGCTCACCTCTTTCTTCTGCATTTGTTGTTTTCAGTGTGGCGCACCATAGGGAGGCTTTCTGGGGCGAGGGGTCCACGATGTCTTAGGGTTTGACTCTGATTGATGCTCTGCCTTCTGCTTGTTGGGAGAAGAAAGAAAAGAAAAGAAAAACAAAGAGAAGTGGCCAGGGGCTTTTTTCCCAGGTCTGGAGGCTGGACACACCTTGCTGGCTGTGCCAGGCAGGATTATCATGGCTGTTAGGCACAATTAAAGACTGATTTAAGGGTCAGTCTTTGAATTTTATCTGTACCTTATGTGATGACGGTTAATATTTTAGTTAGAAGCAATCAGCATTACCCTAGTTTTGCTCCAGCATCTGAAGGAGCTTCCTGGAGTCATGGAGCTTAGGAGGGAGATCTGATTCCCCCTCCTTAGCCACCATTTTGTTCTCCCCACAATGTTACAATTTGAAGGCATAGTCAATTTTCAATTAATGAACCAACCACTCAGGCAATAGATATTTATTAATTTCTAGGCATATATTAGACTATATTAATAAAAACATGGTAAGAATCTACAATATAATTGCACAGATACAAAAATAAAGTCATCTATACAATGTGACTAAGAATATAGAACCCAAAATATCATCATACCATCTTCACAAAAACTTCCTATATAAAAGTTCTACATTATAAGCTTTAGAAAATATGACAGTTGTACTGAATATTTGACATTCAATCATCAAGGACATGGAAAATGCTCATAGGAATTTTCATTCTGAAATTCGTCACAAGGGATAAGGATTAATGTTCCGTGGTAGAGTATGAGCCTAGCCTGCATGAGGTCCTGGGTTCCATCCTCACCATCTCTTTCCCAAAAATGCTGGTCAGAAATACAGACACAAGGGACACATGATCACATACTACATATAAAAATAATCTAGCAAAACATTTCAAAGACAATCTTGTCCTGCCTGGCATGATTTCACAGTGCTACTTGAGTGAGACCTGCCTAGAAAATGTGAATCCAGATAAGCAAGTTGACTAATGCTAAAACTCTCCCTGCCTTCAGTTATAGTTTGTTTTTTCTTCTTTTTGTGGTATGGGAAATTGAACCCAGCACTTCATGCATCCACAGTTACCACCTACACCCCCAAACCTTTTTAAGAAAATCTTCACTTGAGTTTGAGGAAGGGTTTTGTTCAGTTTCCCAGGCTGGACTCCAACATGCTATATAACCCAGATTGACCTCAATCTTGTGGTCCCCTGACTTAGGTGTGTCCACCATGCCTAGCTTAGTTATAGCCCTTAAATTATTCATGCAACATTACAATTTTTCTGGTTGATATTTGCACTGTTAAAATGATACTGTTTTTTTTCTTCTGAAATAAAAACATATTTTCTGGAAAGACTATGTGTCACTGGCCACATCAACAATGAAACTCTCTTTGTTTAGGATTTCCTAGAAACATCCCCTACTCCAATTCTCTGGGAGATGGCATATCTTCCCAGAACATTCCTTAGAGCTACAGCCACATCTTTATTCCTCAGGCTGTAGATGAGTGGGTTGAGCATAGGGGTGAGGATAGTGTAGAATGCAGACACTACTTTATCTTTCTCTGGTGTGTGGTAGGAATGGGGCAGCACATTGGTATAGAAGGCAGCCCCGTAGAAGATGCTCACTACCATAATGTGGGAGGAACAGGTAGCGAAGGCTTTGTGCCTGCCCTCAGCAGAACTCATGCGATGGACAGTGACAAGGATGCGTGTGTAAGAGACTGAGATGACGGATACAGGCATGAGCAGCATCAGCACACAGCAAGCATACATCAAGTTCTCATAGAGTGACGTATCTATACAGGACAGCTTCAGCACAGCAGGGATCTCACAGAAAAAATGATTGATCTTTCGTGACCTGCAGTAGGGGAAGCTCATGGTGACAGGTGTCAGCATGAATCCATCCAAGGAGCCACCAACCCAGGAACTCAGCACCATGAACAAGCAAACCCTGCGATTCATGAGGACAGGGTACCGCAGAGGATTGCACACAGCCACGTACCGGTCATAGGCCATGTGGCCAAGCAGGAAGAATTCTCCTCCAATCAGGGTCAGGTAGAAGAAGATCTGAAATGCACAGCCCAGAAAGGAAATGGTCTTTTCCCTGGACAGGAGGTCTTGGAGCATCTTGGGGACTATGATACAGATGTAGACCGTGTCCATGATAGAAAGCTGGCAAAGCAAGAAGTACATGGGTGTATGGAGGTGGGAGTCCATGTGAATGAGCAGAATCATGACCAAGTTGGCTGCTATAGCCACCACAAAGATGGAGAAGATCACTGCAAAAATAAGACCTGGGAATGCTGGATACATGATGAGGCCCAAGAGGATGAAGTCAGTGGAGTTCTGGAAAATGGCCTCCATGTCCATGACACAGTCCTTGAGCTGACTGTAAAGATGGAAAGTTGGTCGGTTAACTAATTACCCAATGTTGAGGAATCACTCACTGCTGTAGGTCAAGTGATAAAGCACTAGCCTAGCAAGTGCCAGGGCCTGGGTTCAATTCCTGGCATTGAAAAAACTAACATGGGATAAAGGAAAGAATATTACTTCAGAATCCTTTTGAATCTTAGCTTAACAATATTGATTGATTTGACGTTATACAAGTAATGTCAATTTCATTGTTTATTACAGCTCATCATAAATCTATACAGACTGGATGTGAAATGTATATGTTTTAATTCATATAATACTTCCTTTAGAATCTGCATTAGCTTTATTTGGAGCCATGTTCTACATAAATTTGCTAATCTTATCACACTAGGTTGAAAGTTTCATAAGGCTAGTGACTGTTCCTTATCCCCTGTATTGTCTCTTATTCAATCAATAGAGATGGGTTTACTTACATTAAAATGCTCTCTGCCATAAAGATAATCACTTTGTTATGGTCAAAAGTTTTAATTTTTTGGATACTGTATTTCTAAACAATGTCTGTTAATCTGAAAGTAACATTGAAGGTTAACAAGGCAGTAATGCTGACTCCATTTGAGGGTCAGGGTCCATGTTGTCCTGTGGTCAGATGCTGGTCTGCAAAGGAGGTTTATGTTTGAGGCATATCTATTTGTTCTCACAGAACAATTTAGGATCCAGTTTATCCGATGAGAATTATCAGAAACTCTGCTTATCAAGCAGGTCTTTGGGTTTATCACGGTTCTTGTTGGCACTATGAAAAATGCTGGAATTTTATGACTCCATATTGCTCATAGCATTTACTGATGACCTATGCTTCTCTTAAATGTATGGATTTCCCAAGTAGGGCAGTGTTCTGAATCTTTAGAAATTCTATGCTAATATTGCTTTCTGTCCTACATTTATTTTTCTACTGCTTTATTGTTCTTTTGTGCTTATAAGTAAAAATAGCTAAGAATGGTAGCGAAATCCCCAAATTTATAGTAGAAAATACACGGACAGATGGGCGTATCAAAACCATATCAGAAAAACCAGGCCCACCAAACCAAGGAATGATGCAACCCTTTCAATGGATCATACAAAAGGAGGAAGACCTAACACTAGGACATAGTGGCACCCATCAACTGTCATCAGGCCATCTGTTGTATATGTCAGAGGAATGACAGGCTACACACTCCTCATTATCGCTCTAGGGTATTATCTTAGCCTGATCTCCCTGCCCAGTCGACTCAACATTAATTGGAACTTTCATTTGTCTATCCCCTGGCCTGACAACCGTGCCTTAAACAAGCTCTGAGCTGTTATATGGACTGGGTTGTTAAGTTGACATCTTATTTAATTACCTGCAATTACTGCCTTTATGTCTGTTTTGCCTTTCAGGGAGCTCACTTTCATCCCTTATACTGATCCTTTCTCTGTTGTTCTGTAAACTTTAATTATGTGAAGGGTAATATGTGATCTGAAAACTGTTAATTTTACTTATTTTAATTACAATTGAATAAAAGAAACTGTGATTGCCAGTGATCACAAACACCAAGTAAAAATAAGAATATTAAGTGAATTAAAGCTAATGGAATTGACATAGCTGATGAATTTATTGTCACTCAAAAAATTCTGACATTGTAGATACACAAGGGCCTGTTTATGTACTGACACATGACAACAAGCTTGCTTATGACAATAAGCAAGCAGTTAAATTAAAATCTGCTTTATGAACAAAGCATCACCACATAATCACCTGTCAGGACACCACAGGGGGGCAAGGGAGATCAAGCCCAGCTTGGAGGACACTGTAGACTGGGATTTCAATTTCTGGCATCTGCAAGCTGGGCTTTAGTGGAAAGGGTGGCAGAGTTTGGTGAGAGGCATAAAAATAACCTGTGATCTGCCCTGATGTGATTGCATATGAGATCATCCTGATAGACTTCCCTGGGTACCCAGGATTGCTATAACTGTGAGAAGGAAGCTGCCAGTGTCCTTCCTGTGGCAGAAAGCCACATTCAGAAGTGATCCTTTCCCTAGGTGACTGACTATTCCTCTTATGTTTTCAAAGGGCAGATTCTCCACTCCACACCCCAAGTGCAAACAAATACTTTCTATGTTCTGAGCACTTTAACCAGCATTGTGTGAGCTACAAAAGATTCAAAGCAACGACTCTACCATTCAGGAATATACAATATAGTTTGATACATCCAACCTATACTGAAAATACCTAAGAAAGCAACTTGTTGTAAACCTTACATGGGGATTTCTAGAAAAAAATGTATTTTGTGAATTAAATTTATCTTTAGCAACAGTAATAAGATAAAAGTAACAATTCACGTGTGGTGTACTGTGTGGAATTATAAAACTTACCTAGGAATGGTAAGCATCCTTGTCTTTCCCTGGACCAGTTTTCTTCCACTTAAAGAATGAAACTCTACCATTAATCAGAAATACCACAGAGCTCTAAAAGTCATGATTATTTATTTCTGAAAGAGGAAAAGTAGGCCAAGGCTGGCATATTGGTTTATTTCTGCTTTGGATAAAGGTTTTTTTTTTAAAGGGCAGATGTGAAAGGCATAAAGAGATGTAGAAAGACAAATGAAAAGTTCTAGTGCAGTGTCCCCAGACCAGAAAGAACAAATAGATCTGGCCAGTTAAAAGTGCCCAGCACTTTTAATGCTTTATATACTGTAAGACACCAACCCTAGTATCTGCCAGGACACTTACAAGAAGAGCTCTGCCTGGGCTACAGTTTCTACCTGAAAAACATGAGATGTTTATTAGAACATTTAGTTATCAGCTGCTTTGGAAATAGCAGTATGGCTTATGAGCCAAGAGAAGACTGGAGTTGGGTAAGTTGGGTAAACTGTGTCAGCAGAGGAGGAAACTGTTCCAAATTAAAAACTGAGACTTAAAAAAGGAGAGAGAACTAGCTCATGGCTGCTGTAATTACTGCCAGGAAAGGTCTGTAAACAGGCATTAGCAGGTGGGTATGATAGGAGGGAGGGAATGTTTAGTCCAACAAAAGCTGAAAAGTACCTTGGAGGACTGTAGGGTATGGTGCAGAGGAGGCTGGATATTGAAGGCTGGGAGACTGACATTCAATGTTATCTAAAAATTGGGTTTAAACATGAGTTGTTCCAGTAGGAGATAAAACTGATAAACCTGTCATTTAAGAAAAATGTAAATGGCAGCTTTAAAGTCTTCAAAATAAATGTCGTCAATATTAACCACCACTAAGTGTTTTATTAAACACAATGGGCTGTGCCCACTTCTTTTCTTCTCTTTTTATTGTTGTTCTACGCCAATACTCCTCTGTCCATGCTTATGAATTAGGAGCTCATTTGGACAATACTTTAGACATTAAATAATCAATTGTATTTTATTCCCTACTTTCTATGGTAGCTTAGTATGCAATGGTGTAAATTGGTCTCTTTCCTTTCACCTTGTCTCTAATTTTCATGATCAAGCATTTCCAGGTACCTCCCTCAGCATCTCTATTTATTTGAATGGCAACCAAATTTTGACTTCCCCTAAAGACACCCACAGTCAATTTAGAAATTTTCAAAGTTGAAAACTAAGCACAAAAGTGATAGAAGAGACTTTCTTTACTTTAGAAATTAACACTGTAGTGACATGTGGGTAATATTTATTGAATCTTAATATGTAGTTCAGTAGGAAGACTATGAGTTTTAGTGTCATGTGCCAATTTATCTGAAAAATATTGCTAAGGATATCATCAGTAAACAAGAAAAACAAACTTGTTTGTTTGTTTACAACCCCCCCAAACAAAAACAAGTACCTCTGGATTCCTGGGTTCTTGTTCAAAGGTGTAAATTCCAAGCTGCAATTTTACAACTTCCAGAAGGAGGACTGACTGCTGTTTTCATCCACATAAATATGCTTCTGAGCACTGTATCTCTTTGTGTGGTGCAATAGAAATCAAAGGATCTGGCATAAGGTCCATCTAGCCCACACCACTAGTGCCATAGAAGGAAATGGAAGGTGAGAGCAGAAGTGATGGGGTGAGGAGTGAAGCAGAGACCAGCACTCTATGCATACTGCTCACAATTGCTTCCTGAAATCTAAGTTTGCCCCATGGATATCACCCCACTCTGCCTCAGTCACAGTCCAACAGGCTTCACACACAATACTAGGATGCCTTCTAGAAGGTTTTTTGATGAATATTATGTTTACAACACCAATTTTGTCTTGTGGCACATGTGTATTTTGTTTGAGAAAGAAAAATAGATGAGGTTTATAAAGTATTAAAAATGAAAAGACAGCATTCAACTTCTGGGGTTTGAACTAAGGGTTTTGTGATTTTGAGGCAGGTGCTCTGTCATTTTAGCCCAACCTCAAGGCAAGCGTCCAACTTCTAAATATCCTTTAAGCACACAGAAAGCCTTCTTCATACCTAATTATTTATAAAGATGGACTCCTTTTTATTAAAATTACTCAGAAGCAACCCATGCTCCTCCGTTAAGACGATACACACTTGTGCCTACACATTAACATCTAAAAAACTCTTCATAATGAGAATTAAGCATGCACTTTTAATGATCAGCTCTCACTTCTCTTTTTCTCTTTCAGTAAATCCATTTAGGCATTGCAAGCTATGACCAGATTTTCCTTATCCTCAATTTTCAAAGTAGCTATTCTGTTTTCAGTAGTCTGCTTATGAAAGAGTTCATGTATGCATTCCTTTTTCTCAGTTTCAAAAAGATCAGAGCCTCAGTTGTTATCTGACTGCAGGGTGGCCTTGTAATAGTTACAGAGTCACACCTAAAGAAAACATCCCAGTATTTGTGTAATGTTCCCTCGTTTTCCATGAAAATCTAAGATCTTACCTTGTAAATCCAAGCCTTGGTAAGTCAGCATTATGATGGCAGATTTCTTAAATATATGGGTATGGAGGTAAAGCTAAATCAAAAGAAAACTTTTCACTAATAATGGTTTTCCACAACCCTCAAGAGGAATCTCTCAGTTATTAATTAATCCAGACTAACATGGTTTACTATGTGAATTAGAGGAAGCCCATCCCAACTTGCCAGAGGGTGTGTGCGTTTCCCAAGTAAAAAGTTAAAATTGTTTTGAATATTTTATCTTAAACATATCTAATCCTGATATTCCTCTTTTGTGTAATAAAGATAGTAATCTGGGGCTGAGATAGACTCACAATACATTAAAATTAAATATTTTTAAATTTCTAAATGTGGATATTATAAACTGAAAACATTTTTTCTTCCAAATCATTGTACTTTTCTGTTTGGGAAAATGATTAAAAAGATATATTTCACTTCAAAGGTTAGGTGCTTTTCAGAATTATTCATCTCATGGGTAGTGTAGAATGGTGTCAGGTTCAGTAAAAAATTAAGGAGATATGACAAAATGAAGAACAGAATAAAGGAAAGGATGCAAGAAGGAGAGAAAAAAGGAAGAAGAGAGAAATAAGTGATGGAGTAAGACAAAGATCATACCTTTTCTAAAATTTCTTTTCTAAAAGTATTAAGAGATATAAGCACTAGGGAAATTGATCACTGTGATATTTGAACTTAGTTTTTTCTTTTGAATAGGAAAAAGAAGAAAGTGGTCTTTTGGGAATAGAATAAGCTCATGGTGATAATAGTCACAACAACATCAGCATGATGTACTCAGCCTGGCAGTGAGTACACTACTTATATGATTTCCAGGCATTGAAAATCCATTAGACACCAACATCAGACCTATTATCTCCTGTATTACAGGTGAAAAAAACCAAATAAAACCCTAAATATTTATGCTCATTTAAAATACTACTCAAAGGCTGGATGTGATGTTTCACATATGTAATTTCAGCTTCTTGGAGGAGAGATAGAATAATTCCAGATTGATAGAAACTTGTGCAAATAAGTTATTGAGATTCTGTCCCATAGAAACCCCATATTTGGTGGTTCAAGCCTGTATTATCGTGTATGCAGGAGGCAGAGGTAGGAGGATCGTGGTCTGAGGTCAGCCTTGGAAAAACTGAAAGACACTATTTGAAATATAACTAAGGCAAAATGGGTTGGGGGTTGGGCGTGACTCAAGTGTAAGCACTTGCTAGTCAGTATGAGTTCCTGAATTCAAATCCCAGTACAGTCAAAAGAAATTGCTATTCAGTACCAAATTCTTTCAAAGAATATATTTTATAGGCCATCCAGAAAAATACAAATTCTACAATTGTCTGTTGGATTAATTTAAATAGACTGCTTTCCAGTGTGACAAGTTACTCTACAGAGCCACCAGTGGGTTACAAGCAGGTATTCACCCTCTCAGATCTTATTGGTCTGGTTGATATTGTGGTCAACAGTATAATTCATTTTTATATTCATGTCATGAAAATGGTTGAAGTGCTGCTACATCAATTAGATCAACTTCTATTATCAGAAGGTGAACATTGTCTTCATTGGTGTGTGTTTCTAACTCACACATCAGAATTTTTTTTGATCTGGTGTACAACTTAAATTTCTTATAAAATAGAAGAGCCCAAATTATTTATATAAGATAGATATATTTTAACGTCTCAATCTTTCTTTACCCATTTCCTGCTCATCTTTCTCTTCTTGCTATCCTTTCTGGCCTTCAGCGTTTTACACCTTTCTCAAAAGTAATATTTGTATACAGGTGGAAATAGACGTTGTCCCTGCAATCCCCAAATTAGGTGTTTGGATTCTTAGGGTTAGGTTTCATTTTAAAGGATTTTAGTCAAGTGTACCATCCCAAACTACCCTTTGATATTCAGAGTGAGTCCACGTTTGTCAAAATCTTGCTATTTATCATACTAAAATTACATTAATTTTAAAAAGTTCATCATAAATTTCTTTTCATCTCTCTGAAAGATGAAGACGTATGTCAATGAGTCCTCACCTGAACATTGATGTTTAGTAGAGTGAAACATGAAGACAGTATGAGAATAAAGATAAAAAAATAACATAACCAGCAACTAAAAGAACACTATCTAGATGGTGGCTTAGAAATCATGTTATACAGACACACACACACATGTATAGATATATTATATATGTTTACATATATGCATGCACACATATATGTATAGCTATATATGTCTTCATATGTGTACACACATGTGTATATATATATATATATACATATCGTGCACACTCTATCTTTTGAAAATGATTTTTAAAGGCTCATATGAAATGCTGAAGATACTTGAACTTGTAAAAGGAATACTTGGACTGCATCCATACATAGTTCCTCGATTTCATTTGTGTTCTTGGGCATGGGATTCAACTCCTAGAGGTTTTTGCACCTGTTAAATAAGGTGGGGAGGGGGCCCAAATAATGTATATACATGTAAGTAAATGTAAAAATGATAAAATTAAAAAACTCTTAAAAAATAAGAATCCTTGTTACAACCCAATCATCTCTGAGTCTACATCATATTCCAATACTTGGTGATACTGAATTGAAATGATGTGACCCTGTTTTCTGTTTCAATTCTTATTTTTTTTATATTTTCTCCATCTGTAGAACTCTTAACATTACCAATGTACACTTAATATTTGTTATAAAAGACCAAGTGAAGAAAATCATCCCTCTTGAGATTACTGAATGTGGTCTGAGATACAAGTAAACAAAGGCTAGGAATTACTTAATTAGGGATCTACGTTCTAAGGCAAGAAGTGTTGATACACACACAGCAAAGTAACAGCATGAGCAGACAACCAAACATAACCCAGAACAAAGTAAGGGAACTTAAATTAAAAACAGAGAGAACACATAGTCACAGGTTGACAATCAGGTCACTGCCCAGAAACAGAAACCAAATACTTTCCATTTATCTCACTATGGAAAATGTAGAGTCTGAATATTAGGAGAATTTCATGCTGTTTCAGGTAGTATATATAGTATATTTAGATATGTAAGGCCCCAAATAACCTATTGAGTAATTCTGATCCAAAAAGAGCCTGGAGAGGAGGGGGTGTAGCTCAGTGGTAGAGTGTGTAGCATGCACAAGCCTCTGGGTTCATTCCCTAGTAAAACAAAAAATGAAAAACAAAGATTCTGAAATATCCTACCCTAGATAACCTGCAAATCTGGGATCATTAAAATCTAATATACTACAGGGGAAAATTGTATCACTGTGAAGATAGAAGTGGCCACTAAAACATCATCCATATAAACCAATGGGAATGGACAAAGTGCATGAGCTGTGGAGAGGATAAGAAACAGAGTTTGGAGGTAGAATATATAAGTTGTTAGGCAAGAATAGAAAAAGGAGGGACAGAAATTGGTGAAGGAAGAAAGCAAATGTAGAAGAAAGAGATAGAAAAAATAGAATTTTTTTTACAAAACGAGAAATTAGAAAAGTTAAAATTGAGGAAAAATAAAGTTCCCTGGTGGCAAATGTACCACAGACTTGCTAATGTTATTCTAGAGGACAGAGAGGGACCTGATGTTTAAAAAATGTATTTACAGGGTAAATAATCTTTATTCTATTCATTCAATTTATATTTTGTCTCAATGTTGGGTCAAAAATTAATCTAAAAATATCAAATATGCATGAGATATACTTGGAGGCATGTGACCTCTTTTGATTCAATGAATTGGGAAGAGAGATTCAATGGATTGGGAAGAGAGGGACTCAATCCTATAAGATTGGTTGAATAATTTCCTTTGAAGAAGAAATTTTATTCATACTAGCATGTTTTTGCCTGTGTAATGCCTAAAGGTTAGGAGAATTCATCATGACGGGACCACATAACCTCTCATCGTCTCATGACATACTAGAGAAATGACTAGTATTTTATCACAGGGATGTGTGATAGCCAATCAGAATAACACCAGTTCTAAAATCATGTTCTTCCTGTTTTACTAAAGGTCTTATGTCCATATTAGAAGGCAATGATCACCTCTGCAGCCTCCTCTCTTCATGAAAGAATTCTGCTTTGAGAATAATCTCAAGACATGAAAAGAAACTCTGGAATAAAAGTGGTGGGGATTGATTTCACTTTTCCTTATGTAGATTGAGGAATTATTATAATACTCTATGGCATACAACATGTTCCTATGCTAAAATTGTTTTTTTAACCAATTACCTCAGTTTTCTTATAAAACAAAATCCCTGAAGGAAGAAACATTTTAGAATACCCTAATTCAATACATTGAGAAACCAGGGTTCAAAAAATTACATCACTTCATCCAGTGTGACACAGAAAACATTATTAGAGCTCAACAAGATTGATAATTTGAAGTTTCTCTATATGAGAATGTAATTTTCCTAATACTGCCATTTCTTTCTTACCCCAAATCCATTTACTAGGCACACTCACTATTTCTACATCATAGACTAACCAGAATTTCTGATCACGACCTAAGTCATTGTCTCCATTTCACAGGGGAAGAAAATAAACTTCAAAGAGGGTAAAGGACTGGTTTGAGGAATCCTCTGAGATTGGGACAATGGGGAGTCTGAACATTGACTGCAACTTCTAGCTCCAAAATTGAAAAATAGTTCGTTTAGGGATAACAAGCAATGCCATCCCTCATCTGTCATCTTTGGAAATGCAAAAAAATGTGAAAGGTCTATAAGTAGGTGCATACCAGGCCCTGCCCTTTGGAAGTGGGCTTGATGGCTAAGGTGCCTGCTCCTAGGAGTTCATGCTGGGCTCCAGGAGGAGGAAGGATGTGGGAGAGGGCCTCTGAAGGAGGGAAAGCACCTGGGGGGCGGGTGGGGCTTGCTGGGCGCTGCTGGGCTGTGGCAGTGGAGGAGGCAGTTACTATGGCCAGTGGGCTGGAGCCTCCTCTCTTTTTCTGTTTGTTGTCTTCCTGCTCACTTGCAGTAGCAAGTCTGGGTCCTGGTGGATCCATGCTGTGCTGTGTGCATGCAGCAACTGCGTAAGGGCCAACTACTTGTAGGTCTGCATGGTTTCCATCTTCAAAGTGGACGGAATGGAACTTCATGTGAGCTCCTTAAAGTGAAGCTGGTCCTCTACTGCCTGAGCTCAGAGGATCTTCGCAATACTCACTGCTGTTATTCTGACTTTTGCAACAAGATCTACCTCAGGGTGTCCAGTGGTCACTGCAAGGAATCTGAACACCCTTCCATGTAGGGTCCTGTGGAGCTGGTAGGCATCATTACAGACCTAGTCTTCTTCCAGTTCCTCCTCATCATTATTGTCTTCTTTGTCATTAACTATCATTAATGTGTGTATCACAACTGCCAGACTGGGCATGGAAGGTCCTTCTTGTGAGATGTGTCTCTCTAAAGACAAGCCGATCCTGGATTTTGATGACCATCTCTGCACATCATGATCACATCCACTTTGTGTTTAGTGCACAGTGGTCTAAACTATCATTTTACAGGAGATCATTAGCAAGGTCCAATTTAGAGAAGTGTGGCATGGCTGCTGAAGGGGTGGTGATGTGGCTGTGAAAATTTTCTCTTTTTGTGAAGAGTGGTCCTGGTTCCAGGAAGCTATGATGACCCATGAAAACATCCTTGGATTTTTTGCTGCTGATAATAAAGATAATGGCATCTGGACATAGCTATGGCTTGTCTCTGACTATCATGAGCATGGCTTCCTGCTTGATTATCTGAACTGCTCCACAGTGCTGATGCCTCTATTCATAGTGAGCAACATCTAGTTTCCTTGGTGGCCTTTCTAGAAGTCCTCTCCCCCAGTATCCTCTGCCAGGGTGGCTCTCCCTTCCCAGCAGGCTGCTCTGTCCATCCAGTGTCAGTATGGCTCTGCTCCTCTATTTCAGACTGGAACCAAAGCTGGCCCAGGTAACCAGGCTTTGGAGTCAAAACATGAAGGGGAGAGGGACTGACTGGAAGAATCTTGGTGGAAATCTTGGGTGTTATGGTCAGCATCAGCAGTGGGAAATAAACCAATGCCCAAGGGCATTTTGCTCAACATCAAGGAAGGGCCAAAGAATCTAAGAACAGATCTTGGCACTGAGATCTTAATAGCACATCTGTCTGTCTCATCCCAGATTTTTCAAACTGCCATGTATATTTTTGGTGGTGGTGAGTTTGAGGTTGGGAACAGAAGGGTGGAGCAAGGAGTGGGGAGGAAGTCTGGAGTGTGAGGGAGGCATCTGCAATGGGCCTTCTTTTACTGGATTATCCAATCGGTGTGGAGGGAAGAGAAGGATTTGCATCCACTTCAGGGGCCCTACAAAAGGGAATACCCTGAGCTAAACATGTTATTTAACCTAAGTGTAGTGTTTAATGAAGTCTAGAACAGTTGTGGGTGGTGATTTGGTCAGCATATCTTAAAAATATAACTTTGAAGCCATAACTTTTAACTGGAGTGGTTTGATTTTATTTATTTATTTATTTATTTATTTTCTATTTATTCATTTAGTCATATGTGCATACATTATTTGGATCATTTCTCCCCCTACCCTCCCGCCTCCTCCTTCTTCCCCCAACCCCCCTCACTTCCAGGCAGAACCTGTTCTGCCATTTTCTCTAATTTTGTTGAAGAGAAGACATAAGCAATAATAAGAAAGACATAGCGTTTTTGCTAGTTGAGGTAAGGATAGCTATACAGAGAGATTCCTAGCATTACTTCCATGCACAAGTGTATTACAACCTGAATTGATTCATCTCTACCTGACCTCTTCACTACTTCTCGGTCACCTTCCCATATTGACCTCTGTCACTTTAAGGTTACTGTATTAGCTCCTCTACAGTGGGGACATCAAACACTTTCAAGTTTTGGGTTTCCTACCTATCCCCATTCCTTCCATATGTGCTCTCCCCTTATCATGTGACCCAAGTCCAACAACATTACTGCCTTTGCCCTAGATCTAAAGTCCACATATGAGGGAGAACATATGATTTTTGGTCTTCTGAGCCTGGCTAACCTCGCTCAGGATGATGTTCTCCAGTTTCACCCATTTACTTGCAAATGTATTTTATTTTATTAAGAGGGCCTGGATTTTAACTTTTCCAAAATAATGTTAAGTTTTTGTAAAAGGAAAACCATCTCTATGTGATGATTGCCTCTCAATCTATTTGTTTTTAAAGAAATCTCTTAAAAAAATCCCACAAAAAATTCTCCAATCAAATGCACATAGCTCAACCACACTGGAAATGTTTATCCTTCTACCTGAGCCTGTTCCTACTCAGAAGTGAGATTTCTTTCCTCTTTGCCCTGTGGGCTTGGTCTCTTTTGCATTCTGTCCCCATCCCAGGAGGACTCTTATCTTTTTGTTCATTGAGCAGCCTCTTGCACTCTTTCCAGGCATTTGTTTCATGGGTCATGTGCCTGTTGGGTGCCCTGCTGGGTTGGGCTGAGCTGGGCTGGGCCTGGAAACACCTCTTAGAACTAGACAAGTTTGGGTACTGCTCGTGGAGCACTGAAGAGGGAGGTCAATCAAGTGAGTGTCTGCTTTGAGAACACATTTTCATGATTGGTTCTGAGAGTTTTTTGAACCTGGAATTATTGTTCTTAAATAAGACCATTGAAGAAAGGATATTCCTGTACTCCCCTTGCAAAGAGACCACTGGTGGGCAGTGAGGCCTGGGGTCTGGAACTCAGGTGAGAGCAACCCAAAACACTGCATTCATTCTGTACTTCTTTTCTGCCTGCAGGAGGCATGTTATACATACCGTGTCCTTCCCACCAACCCAGAAGTGCATGCCAAAACCTGGGGAGGAGGGAGAGCCCTTCCTTGCCCATGGTGTCCCCATGCTCCTGGACTTTCTATTCACTCTTCTGTTGTATTGCTTATGTTCTTGCATTAAAGCTGATCATCTTCTAATCCTCTGTGTTTATTTACTGGCCACTGATCAATTTCCCTTGAATACCAATTGTGTCATTAGGGGGACCTTTTCCACTCATCCCTGCTGACTTCCCCCTGATCTGTCTTTAAGCATTGTGACAGAACATTGGCAGTTGTGGGTGAAAGTGGAACTGACTCCTCTGCCTTGGTCAAAACTAGCCTCTGGGATTGCCAACACATGTCCACCCAGTGACTCCCAAGCTGGTAAACCCACTATCTAGGAGGTCCTTCTGTCCTCACCACTCATGCAGTCCAGTGCCTCCACTTCTGGGGAAGGCTGAGCAGTCTTTGGGAAACTCGCATCCCCAGCCCCACTCCCACAACTCTTAACAACAAGCAAGTGATGGGGAGGAACTGAAGCTGTGTTTTTGGCTCCCTGAGTCTTCTCTGATTAATGGGGCTAACTGCAGCTCTAGATTCTGGATTTAAAGACCAAGTCCAAGTCCAAGCTAGTTCTTACTTTGCAATCAAGGCCTCTGAGTGGCATTCCTGGTACTTCTGTTTGTTTTTTGTAAATTTTATTAGAACGGATAGACACTTCACTTCTTCAGTATGCAAATGAAAATAAATCATAGTATAGGAAATCTTTTCCTTTTAAAATAAGTACCAGCCTGTCCAATTTCTGCTGTATATTATTATAAGTTTTATTCACAGGGAAAAATCCATACAATTGTAATTCAACACTTCTTTTCTTTTCCAGAGTGAAGAAGCCTTGGATTTTTAACATGTCGCCTCCCAGCTGACTTTTCTGTACATATTTAAACATCAAAATACAAAAAAATTGCAAAATGAGCTTATGGATAAGCATATTTTGTTCTTTGAGGTCATAATGTCCCAAGATACAGAAATAAGAAAATGGAAAACCTGGGAACTTAAAACAGAATGAAGGACAAAAGCCAGAAAAACAGAAATAAACATAATTTTCTGTACTTTGTCAGAAAAATATTTATTAATACGAACAAGGTGAGGTGTTGTGATGATTACATATACTAATCTAAATTAAAATAGAAAAAATAGAAAAATCAAACAATGTGCATTAATTTCCTAAAAGAATGAATCAAACTTTGATTCTGAAAAGAGTCCCTTTACTTTGCATGAGGATTTCAAAAATAAAATACATTAGGCAATGAGGAAATTGCTATATGGTGAAGAAATATAATTTAAATTTCCAAGTTTGTTTCTGTCAAATTATATCATTAAGATATGAGGACAATGTGAAATAGAATATATAGGAGCCATCCATATTTACAATACCACAGAATCACATTTTTAGACTGAATCCATTGTTTAGGATGACCATAACAAAGCATTATAGGAGAAAAAGGAAAGGGGAAATCTCAAGGTGCTGGTCTCCAAAATTTGACATGTACTTTATGTCTATAAGCTGTGTTGACAGAATTTATTGAAAATACGGCATAGTAAACATCATTTTTGTCAGCAAGCAATGATGGCTTGATGTCTTTCAGTTTCTAGAAATGATTAGAAAACTTACATAAGAGTAAGTTAGATATTGAACTAATATTTGAAATATAACCAAAACCATATTTCACTAGCTGATACTGTGCAATTATCAATGGGTAGACTGAATAGCCAGAGGATAAGCTGAAGAGCACTCCCTTTGTTGTTACTGAGCATAACCAGAAACAGGCTGTAAAACCACTTTTACTTCAATGTATGTCTTGTTAACAAGACATGGATGACTTAATGCTCAACTTTATTTCCACTCTGCTCAAATCTGTCTTATGTTTAGAACCCTTAAGCCTTTTAAGAAAAGTTCAGTTATTAAAATCTCATCTTTCTAAATCCCAAGAATTCCTTACAATTGCTGGCATATGTGTCATTTTAAATTTTCCAGACAATATTTAAATTCAAAGGTGATGATGAAGTCCTGTATCCTTATTATCAATATTTAGCAGCAAAGGCAATTTCTTTAGAAAGTAGTTACCTTTCCTGAGGACAGACACCTTCCAAGAGCCTTGTGAAGGGCTCCCATTACATCCTTATTCCTGAGGCTGTAGATGAGTGGGTTGAGCATGGGAGTGAGGATAGTGTAGAAGGCAGACACAGCTTTGTCCTGCTCAGGAGAGTGGTAAGAGTGAGGTAGCACATATGTGTACATGGCAGCCCCATAGAAGAGGCTGACAACTAACATGTGTGAAGAGCAGGTGGCCACAGCCTTTCGCCTTCCTTCTGCCTCACTCATCCTGTAAACAGTTATGAGAATCTTTGTGTAAGAGGCTGAGATGACAGAGAAGGGAATAAGGAGCATTAAGATGCAGCAGACATACATGGCTGTCTCATAGGCTGATGTGTCCACACAGGAGAGTTTCAGAAGGGCAGGAACCTCACAGAAAAAGTGGTTGATTTCCCGAGAGGCACAGAAAGGGAATTGCATGGTGACTGGGGTGAGCAAGAAACCATCTACTGACCCTCCTAACCAGGCTGCCACCACAATCAATAAGCAGACCTTGCGACTCATAAGTTCAGAGTAGCGTAGAGGGCTGCAGATGGCTACATAGCGGTCATAAGACATAAGTCCCAGGAGAAAGAACTCAGCCCCTGCCAAGGTCAAGTAGAGGAAGTGCTGAGCAGTGCAGTTTGCAAATGAAATGGCCCTTTGGCCCATCACCTGGTCAAACAGCATCTTGGGCACAATGGTGGAAATGTACAGGATGTCCATGATGGAGAGCTGGCTGAGCAGAAAGTACATGGGGTTATGGAGGCGAGAATCCACGTAGATGAGAATGAGCATAATAGTGTTGCTGGCTATGGAAATTATAAAGACCAGGAGAATGAGGGCAAAGAGAAGCCAGGGGAAAGGAGTATTGCTGAACAAACCGAGGAGGACAAAGTCAGCATACATGGAATAATTGCCCCACTCCATAACTCTGTGGGTTTCACAAAAGACAGGGGTGGGTATGGCAGAAAGATGGAAAAAATATGGCTTATTTATAATACTGTGATGCAATCACAGACAAATCAAGAGACATTATGCTTATTCATGGCACTCAAAACTCAATTTCCTAAAAGAACAGTGTCAGTAGGATTGGGTTACTTTACATCATACCACTACTCATTCAAAAAGAATGAGCTTGGTTTGTTCACTACCACTTGTTAACTTAGAGGTGGTATTCTTTTCTTTATGTGCATTTACTTTTTTTTCTCTCTCTGAAGTACAATCTTACCTCGAAGAGCATGTATACAAAATTGATAAAAATAGAGCCATGAATATGGCTACAGTGGTAGATAAGGAAGGAAGGTAACCACAAACCATTTCCTTTCACTATCCTCTAGTTCTAAATCCAAATTTAGAATCCAGAATCACAGGCACTGATTAAGGGCATCTATTTTGCCTATGCAAAGATAAACACACCGATGTTACACAATTTGTATCATCCTTGAAACATTTATACATTGTAAAATTTTAGTACTAACATTTTAGGTGTTCAATATTGCTGGAAAAAAAGCCACAAGAGCTCTGAACTATGAGAAGCAATCCAATAACTAGCTTATCTGTCAAGGGAAAAAAATAATGTTGATGGCCAACTGGCATTTATTTTCTTTCTTTTGGGAGAAATTTACTGGCTATTAACATACAATTTTTAACACAAATGAAATGAGAGCAAAAATTAATGTAAGGTTTCAGGCAAAAAGGAATGGAAAAGAATGAACTTATTTTAAAAATACTAGAGTATATCTCTCAAAATTGAGATTTATTTGAACTTAAATTTGAAGTTAGAGTATGCATATATAACTATTTTAGGTAAACCTTTTACCAAATTTATGAGTATTTATTGGATATTTGGACAGTTTCTCTTGTCATCTACATTATTGGACATACATTCAGTATGGTAGCCATTATTCAAAGACATTATAAAAAAGATTTAATAATTCTTTTATTGATTTTGTAAAATTATTTTTAATGGATTATATAATTTTTATGCCAATTGCATGCTGAATTAATGATTTTCTTGATTTATTTGATTAAACAAAACATAAAATTGATTTTGTTTATTTTTATTTTTTTAATGTGGTTATTTGAAAATTTAAAATTACTTTTTATGGCTCCTATAAGATTTCTGCTTAAGAACGCTAGTCTAGAGCCATTCTTTAACCAGAATTTGACTGCAGAAACTATCTTCATCTAAACAAGTTTCCTAGAATCTAGCATAATCCAAATTAAATAAAAGCAATAAAAATGTAATGTAATGCCAAATTAGGAAAAGTAATAATGTTACTTGTGCATGTTATCACCTATAACTACTAATCAGGACATATTAATTATAGAATGTGTAGTGATTCATAAATACTGTTTAAATTACTTTCCAAAACAACCTTACAATACACTAGCACTACTAGTGCTATTTGTCCATTCTAAAGAAGAAAAAATGAGCCTTCAAGAGATGAAGAAACTTCTCCAGGTCACATGGATATAGTTAAGCAGTGGCGATGTAAGTACTCTATACTGCTCTCAATAAGTCAAAGTCGGCCTCAATTCATTAATTCCACAAATATTTCCTGAGGCCCAAGGGGCAGAGTTTTAAAATTCTGAACAGACCTAAAAGAATATAAGACATGCTCCCTACTTTGAAGAAGCCTAGAATTGATACAAGTGAAGCATCCATGGAGCATGCCTGACTACAGATACACTTTAATGATGGTTCTGGTTAGGATCTCCAGGGTGTTGGCTTCTCTTTGGCTGGTGAACAGCAGAGAAGAAAAGGGCAGAACATTGTTAAGGTGAAAGTGTTGGAACCTGAATCCCAGTGGCTGTTAACATGAGAAACAGGTCCCTTTTTTAGATTTTATCACAACCATGCAGTGATAGGTGGGGGTTTAAAAATGAAAAGTAAATTCTTAACCATATTTTTATTTATGACATTCATATTATATACACTTTCAGCTTTTTCATTCTTGAAATGTGCAGCTTTTCACCGACTGTTTTCTGGATGTGTGCCTTTATTCTGTTTCTTTTTCTCCCATGGAGAAATTTAACACAAATATTAGACAGTTACCCACTTGTTAGAGAATGATATAAATGACCACACAGTCATGCCCTTCAATCAAAATGAGAACAAGCACCTTGGAGGACTGTCTTTTCTGTTTCACAGTGATTCAGAGGATGGTCAACAGCCAGTGAAGACTAAACCAAGTGACTGCTATTGGTCCCTGAGGAGCGTTCAAGCCAAACAGGGAAAATGGTAACACACAAAAAAATATCTCCCTATCAAGAGACAGGTGTCTGCATTCCTGACTGCAAATTTTCCTGGCACTGAATCTTGCTAATGGGACCCAGGAGATCTTTCTGGCATTTTTCACAAAGGGAAAGGAGACTTGAGAAGCTCTACATTTCCTCAGATTTTAAGAGTACTATGCTTTCAATCTGTCAATATTGACTTATGTTTCATATTGAAACAATTACAAAAATATAGTAACTTTAAAGAATGTGTGTGAAATGAAAAAAAGGAATGAATCAACTTTAAATACTCCAGGTCCCCATATAAAATTATTATTTCTATACATTATTTTATTTTCTGTTTTTGACCACGCTGGGGATCAAACCCAGGGCTTTACACATGCTAGGCAAGTACTCTACCACTGAGCTGAACCCTATGCTTAATTTTAAAATTTGGTATTCTTTTAATTCTATATATCTTTAAGTATTAACTAATCCCTTTCTCAAGTAAATGTATAGTATGTACTCAGAATATTATAGCTCTTGTGACATAAACTTTATTTGTTGTTCCTCAATTGGTTGACATGCACATTGCTTCTAGATTGGCTTACAAAACACAGTATCATGAGATTAGTTCTCTGAGGTCAATCTCCCATGTAAGTGGGTTACTGAGTTTTAGAAGCTCATCACCAAACTGTTAGACAAAATTGTTGAATAGTGGTTCTAAGCACCAATGCAACAGACTTGTGGCATGGCACATATTATGGCATTTACAAAGAACACACACATTTTTATTAATATGATTTCTTATGGCAAAAGTGTGCATTTTATATATATTTTTCTCTTTATTTTACTTATTTTGGAATTGGATTGTCCATGACATTTGCATTTTGTATATTAAGGAATATCTCAAAATTAGCATGTTTTCTTTATTCAATAATGATGTTTTGTGTGTGATACATATTGCAATATACTCTGGGTTCATTTGGGAAATTTTCCCATGGAAGAAAGTGATTAATATGCAATTCTTTTACACTTTAAAAAATAAAGAATATGTATTACATAAAAATATGTGATAGCGTAATTCATCTAAAACTTATTTAGGTCTTTGTTGGAAATTGTGGTAGTGTGGGTTTTTTGGTAAGACAAAGAATATAATATGCTTGTCTTTTATGATCATGCCACTGAGTCCCAATTCTTAGTTCATTACAGAAGGAAAAGAGCTAAAGAATAAATGATTAATATGAGTGATTTGCTTATTGAGGTTCAGCATTTATCTCTGTTAATGTGAGACACACGATCACCGAGAAAGAAGTTTTCACTCACATTGCATGTGCAAATTCTGGCATGAAATATGGGTATAAAAAACAGCTGAGTTGTTATGTTGGCCTTAGAACTGTGAGAGAAGTGACAATTAACTATTGGAATCTCAACTCATGCTTTCCATATCTCTTCTCTTCAATAATAACAGATCCAATGGCAAGGGCTTGATTTTTCTTTTTTAAACAAAACTTTTGATGTTATCATTTTCCTGTCAAATACTGCTCTATGTCACGAATGGATACAGTTCGTGGTGATCATCTAACTCAGAAGGTATCTGAGACTGCACAACGCCTGCTTTAGAGATGACCTGAGGACAGCTGACATGAACAGGTACTGTCCTGGGGAAACAAGCATAAACAGTGACCCTAACTAAAAGCCACTTAATATTATTTAACCCAATGTATTATTTTTTTTTCCTAGGCAGTATTTTCATACAAAGTCTCACTTTTAATTGTGTCATAAAAGACAATTTCTAAAATAAAATCACTTAGGAAGTCATTTAAATGATAGAGAAATACAAAGAAGCCAATGGACCATTCTTTTAGATGAATGCAGATCAAAGTTATGGTCATCTCATAGTTAATTCTCAAAGAACTTTGAACCGAGGTCTTTCTCTGCCTGTTCCTACCTTCCAAAACCTGCCTA
Organism: Castor canadensis; assembly: GCF_047511655.1. Taxonomy (NCBI): domain Eukaryota; kingdom Metazoa; phylum Chordata; class Mammalia; order Rodentia; family Castoridae; genus Castor; species Castor canadensis. The sequence continues at coordinate 69,988,305 of NC_133396.1, read as the reverse complement.
TCCTCAGTGTTTGGTGTGTAATATTGCAAAGCTTAAGTATAGTTTGTGGTCAGAAAAACTCTTTACTTTCATCATGTCTGGAGAGCCACTCACATGTTCTCTCCTTTTGGCCTCAATTTATTTCTTTTCTTTCTTTTAATTTATCATTTTTACATTTACTTACATGTGTGTGCATTGCTTGGGCCACCTCTGCCCTCCTCCCGTCCCTTTCCCCACCTGCTTCTGGGAAGAACTTCCTCTTTTTTTTTGTGGTACAAATAATAGTAAAGTTTATTGGGAAAGAAATTCGTTTAACCAGGGTAAATGTGGGGAGAAATGAAAAAAAAAGACAGACAAATATTTCCTGCCCCATGCAGGAAAAGGAAGAACAGCCTTCTCAAGTAGTTTCTAAGTATCAAAGAAGAAATCATGCTGCAATCATTTTCTGGAACAAATCATGAAGAATTTTTATGACAAAACCACTTTTACAGATATTTATGAGTTCCCTGAGGAGATAGAATATTATAAACAAATTAGATAACACTTCTCCCTGTATTTATTTTAAAATCAAATACATGAATACAATGTTCCAATGATGAAAACTTTGTTGAATCTTTGCATGAAAGCAAAACTATACAGAATTTTCCTGAGCAGAGAAATCACCTACATTCTGTTGTACATGGTATTTCATCACATCAGATGATAGAAGAAATGAACTAAAAAAATAAAATTTACAAGAGGAACAGTGATTCATAAAGACTTCATTAGAATGCAGAGACAGATCACTCTCAATGTTATCCAATATTTCTTTGGTTTCAACCTACTTTCCAGTAAATACTGAGTCTCAATTTAAAACACCCTGTGATTGATCAATATAAAGTCCTCAAAGTTACTTACCTTACACAGTAGCTTCCCAAGTCTGATGAAATTAGTCGTACTATTCAGAGAAATAATCTTATATAACTGAAGTAGTAAATATAATTGTTCAGCACTTATAGTTATATGATAAATATAGGCACAGAAGAAGCATAATAAGTTGGACCTTCTAACCTGAAGACTTTCTCTCTTCTTTCTGAATACAAAAAAGGAAAGGAGAGAAGAGGGAAAAGTTCATATAGGGAGCAACTATAAATTCAAAAAATAAAATGCAGCAGTGGGTTAAGCTTGAAGTTACATCTTGTTGACTTAAGCATAAAAGTCAGTCTCTGAGGTGTTTTAAAATACACAAAGATAGGCAAACACAATGAAGACCCAGAACTCAGCCTGAGTCTTTATGCCTAATAAAGAATTGCAGAAGGAGCTGGCAGCACAAACATTATGTAGGTTTCTAAAAACAAAGAGGCCAGGTGGCTTAAATTGAAATGCTTGTCTCATAGTAGTGGACAGGTGCTCCCATTGGAAGAAAAATTGACATCAGAATATTCATCCCTAGGGCCTCTCTCTCCCCAAACTACAATTACATATGTCATATAAATGTGAGTAATTTCTTTACCATAATGTTAACTGAGAAAAATATCACCTTCTGACTTACAAAGATTTATGATAATTAAAATGTCCCCATGTAAATCAAGTTATGGGCCCCTACAATTCAAAACAAAGTACTTTTTCCTCCTTTAATTTGTACAAGGCATTGTTTTAGAAGATGCTTTCTTTTTACACATTTCTGAGCATTATTGACTTTTCTCCTCAAGGATTAAAGAAAAATTTCACATTTCTAAGGCAATATTATGTTGCTAAATATACCACACTGTAGCCAATTACTTAAGTTGTCAGTTTTCAGGTATTCATCATGATTTTCTTATAGGATATGATACATTAGAAAACTTTCCGCATGTAAAGCACTTAAAATACATAGTGAAAAAAAGCAATGAGAAAATCAAACCTTTGAGTTATTTTAAGATCAAAGAAATCCCTTTCTGCTCTTTTTCAACATTCTTACTAGCACCCATTGTTAAGTTTTTGAGAAAACTCGGACAGAGGGGCCAGACTGTGCAGCTGTTTGTCCTTTGATACCTGGTGTCTCTTTCTTTTGCATGCTTCATTCTCAGCTGATTTGTGCAAGAACTCTCTGTGGAATGCTCCTTGACCCCATTTGAGGTATTCTTGGCTATCATGACTTCACTGAGGCAGGCTTCACACTTAAACAGTGGGACCTTTCTGTGCCCCTCTTAGTCTATATACAAATAAATTGCACACTTTGTGTCCAGTGTTGTTTCTGGGTGACTTTCCATGCTCTGTAGAACCTAAGCATGAAAGTAGATAGTTTGCCTTGTGTCTTTATTCAATATGAAAAATCCATAAAATTATGATTAAAAAATTCACCATGCTTTCCTCTTGTTTACTGGCTTTCATTACAGGGATGCTGGCCATGAACTTTTATGATGGGCTGGAAAAGAATGACCCCCTTTTCCACAGATGTGATAAAGTAGCAGAAGTATACATCTATGAGCAAATGGAATATTAACTAAAAGGGTCCTTACTGGTTACCATATGGTAACCATTGAAATGGTAGCTACAGTAGGATTTTAGCACAAACACAGTGTGATGTCACTAGTTGAATTTGGTTTTCAGAGAAAGAGCTTCATCAGGAATGGTCCTTAAATTAGAGAAAAGGTTAGTTCAAGAAGAATTAACCTTAGAAGGTAGCACACACGCACAGGAAATCAATGAGAGTCAACTCCCTGTATAGCTATCCTTATCTCAATTAGCAAAAACCATTGGTCCTTCCTATTATTGCTTATACTCTCTCTTCAACAAAACTGGAGATAAGGGCAAAATAGTTTCTGCTGGGTAGCGAGGGGTAAGGAGGGGTAAGGGAGGGAGCGTGGTGAGGGGAAGGGAGGGGAGAGGGGGAAGGGAGGAGAAATGACTCTAACACTGTATGCACATATGAATAAAATAAAAATTAAGAAAAAAAGGAATGGTCCTTAGTATTGGGATTGAGCCACTGGATGGCCCATACACTGTCAAGTGGCCTGGGTGAAGCCACAGCTGCAGGAATTTTGGATAGAAAGGAAGGGACACATATCAGCTCCATTTGGTGAAAACCACATTTGAAAAGAAAATTGATCACCCAGATGGAGGTGAGAAGTCAGATAGATGAGTCTGTAGTTTAGGAAAGAGGTTAGGACTGGAGTGACTGGTATATAATATTATATACAAATAGTTTTAAAACCAGGAACAGATGTAGCTTACCAGAGAGTAGTACAGCAGAGAAGAGAAGATAGCTAGTACCTGAGCACACTAATATTAAGAAGCAAGACTCAGGAAATGACATCAAGAGAAAATTAATTCAAAGCTACAAATGAAAAAAGAAAACCATCACAGTATAATGCAGTTAAAGCCAAATGAACCAAGATAAAACAAAACACACATGCTCAATTAAGGGAATAATCAATTGTGTCAAATCAATGAAAAAAATAAGGAAAAGCAAATGTTCCATTTTAGGCAAGTGGAACAAGACCTGAGAACTAATTAATAAGTCATAAATTAATTATTGCTTTACCCACATAAGGTCATTGAAAAATAGGTGACAATCCTGACCAGAGAAGGAATGAGTGAGAATGGAAGGGGAAGAATTTCATACACAAGGTTTTGAAGATGTGAGTGCAATGGTGACAGAAACATTACAGTTGATCAGGGAATAGGGGAGTTTGTGAACAAGCTTGCTGAATCCATTGCACAAATGGAAAGGGAGAATCTTGCCTATAGTTATAAGCCACAGACCTATTCTAAGAAGGTAAAATGAGAACATGAAGAAAGAAAGAAATATGAAGCTCTTAGGAGATAAGAGAATGTCTTACCATACAGTAGGAGTATATAAACATGATATGAAAAACAGTACCATAAAGAACAGGAATGGTAATTTTGTTTATATGTGAACAAAATTAAATTGCAAAGATAGGTCAGACACTAGTAGATTATTTAACAAATAAAACCCCAAAGTATATTTCATCTTTATGAAAATATTCTTAGACACTTATAAAAAATGTCAGGCTTTTTATTAAAAATGGGCAGAAGACTTGAACAGGCACTTCACAAAAAGACTTTGGAATAGCTGATGAATCAAAGAAATGTTAGGAAACATCAACAGAAAGCAGAAAAAAATGCATGATAATATCATATTGCATAGTTGTATATGCCAAATTGATTTGAAAATATTAAAATTTTAGTAAAAAAAACTTGGTCAAATGTGGAACTCCAGTGCTGTAGGGCCTGTAAATTGAGAAGTAGGCATTAGCATATTTTAAAGTGTGCACACTGCGTAGCCCATGATTACTCCACTTAGGTACCTACCTTATTTATTGTGTGTCTAATACACAATAGACAAAAACTGGAAGCAATACATATATGTTGCAGCCACTAAAATTTTATTACATTTATATAATTCATGCCATACACTAAGGGACATGTTCAAACTATATCTAGAAAATAATGAGATGGCTATCACAGATGTAATATTTAGCAAAAGGAGCAAATGTCAAAACAGTAAATCCCGTACAAGTCCATTTTTAAAGTTCAAAAATAGGAAACAATGGACAAAACTAGGAAAAATATACGTATGTGGTATAACTAAGACTAAAAAAGGAAACTATTCACCCATAGCTAACCAGATGATATCAGGTACATTCAAGTCAAAAAGTAGAAGCAATATATGCTGAAACAGTTAGCCATCTATCACAGTTCTCTGTGGTAACAATAATTCAAGAAATTCCAAACAAATTGACAGAAATTCCGAGCAAATTTCTCTGTAGAAGGAATATATAGGACACATTAACTCTGTTGTGGTTTCTATATGAATTAGGAGTTCAGTACAGAAGTGTGTGGTAGTGGTACACATGTCTGTGAAGTTTATTACTGGTGTTGTAGGGGAGAAAAAGTCTTATCATTTTCTTGCCAGTAAAAACAACCATACCTGACATCTTTATAGTAAAAGTTAGATTAAAGCCAAGCATGGAGATATATGCCTGTGATCCCAGCTATTCAGGAGGTGGGGTAAGGGGATTCTGAATTCAAGACTAGCCAGGGCAATGTTAGGGAGATCCTGCCTCAAAAATAAGATAAAAGCAAACAAGGGGCTGGAGGCTGGCTCAACCAGTACAGCATGGGACTAGCAAGCACAAATTGATGAGTTCAAACCCAAGTACCACTCCCCCCACAAAAAAATTCCAAAGGACTGTAGGTATAGCTAAAGTTGTAGAAAACATACCTAGCAAGGGTGACACCATGGGTTCAATCCCCAGTACACAAACAACAAGACAGAGTAACAAGAGAAAAACATAGATATATATTTTAAACCATATATATATATGGTTTAAAAGTATAAACATATACCCGGTTTCCAGACCACACTGTGCTCCTCTCTGCTCAGTCTTTCTCTGTCAATAAAGTTTCTTTCCTGCTTGTAACTCTGGTGCCCCAGCCTCTTATTCTTGAGAGTGTCCTGAGAGCAAGAATCCTCTAGCACATCAGTGGATTTCCCTGTGACATCTTGGTGACCATGAAGGGACCCTCTTCTCTCCAGGGTGAAATGTTGGTTTTGGCTGTGCCTAACTGCAATAAGTCTTCCTGGGAAGTGACCGTGATTGTCTGGCACTCCTATGGATTCTCCCTACTGGGTGAGCCCCCCAAGCAGAACTCTCAGGCTGCTTTCTCCTTCTGTCTGTAGGAAGGTTTCTCCTGAAAGCGGAGGGGGAATTTCTCAAGCCCACTAAGGCTTCTGGAAGAATCTCGACATCCCTTCTTGGAGTGCAGCATGCTAAGCCTGCTCTGGGGTTTATATGGGACTGCCCTACTATCACATGGGTGAGTCTGAATACCTCCGACTATTAGGCTTTTTCTCCCTCTCTCATTTCTGCACTGTGACCCAGTGGCCCTTTTGCCCCTGACAACACTGTGTGACCTTCAGGGACATATGGGAGGACACCATGCCTTCATTTAGTAGGGAGATAATAAAGTGTCTTTGCCCTAAGGAGGTTCCCTGCCCTTTTTTTGTTCCCCATTTTTCCTTGAATGACATATGTCCCCGTGACTGCCCATTTTGGGCATTTTTACAACACCTCACCCAGTGCTGTCTTCCCTTACACTCTTGCTGCCTCATCCTTTATTCTTCAGCACTGCTCCAGGGAATGTCTTTGCACTGTTATGGCACACGCCACTTGGGTTTTCTCCTATGGCCACCCCCAGAGATCATCTTTTCCAAAAAGATGCCCTTTCCTCACAGTCTTCTCCAGAAGATGCAATTGACCCCAGGCTCACACAACACCCCCTTGGCCCCCTTATGTCTCTCATTTAGCCCTTCCTTCAATGAATTCTGTTTGAACTGGATGCCTTCACTAACTGGAGACATTATAAGTACTTGGGCTTTAAGCCTGGCAGGGTCACAGGTGGTCAGTGCCATGCCAGTGGGGTGACTGCAACCTGGAAGGCCTTTTCAACTTTGGGAGAGATTTCTATATTGGGATGTTGATAAATAGGAACACCCCCTCTATTGTAGACCATGTGTTCTTTTTCTAGATGGGAACTTCCTCATCTCAATTTCCAGAGAGGTCTCCCCTTGCATGCCTGTTAAAACATTAGAAGGACATTGATCCTGACAACTTTTGCAAAAAGGCTTTGATTTTCTTTTGCTTTTAGGCCTGGCTCCAATATCTTCTTGGAGACCAGAAAAGTGACTTTAGAGCGGGGCTCTTAACTACAATACTATTCTCCATTTAGACTTGTTTTGCAAGAGGCATGGCAAATGAACAGAAATCCCCTATGTGCACCTGTTCTTTTTCCTTAAAGAACATCCCCAATGGGTAAAACAGTGTAAGGGAGGTGCTCAAACCCTGACAATGCTTTGTAAAAACATACCTGAAGAAGGGGAGTGAGGAAAGTGGCCAACCAACACCCAAAGCTCCCTTGCCTCTTTACTCAGTGACCATCAGTTACTACTTCCTCCAGCCAGTTCCTGGGAGGAGGGGCTGCCACCAGGAAAAAATCCATGTCCTCTTCAGATTAAGCGACCTTAAGGAAATTAAATGGGACTTGGGCAGCTTTACTGATGACCCAGACCAGTACATTCAAGCCTTTATTACTGTAATCCAAACTTTTGAACTGGCTTGGAAAGATGTCATGTGCTACTCATAGATCAAACCCTCGCTTCCCTGGAGTGGCAAAGAGTCCTTGATCAGTCCAGTCAGGTTGGCAATGATTACCACCTACAAAAGTCCTCTGTTAAGCCTGCATGCCTAGAAGGGGAAGCTGAGGACCCTGGAGTCCCAACTGGGGCCCAAGTTGTTCCCAGGATGGATCCTGGATGGGATCCCTGAAATGAGGCTGATGAATGGTCTAGACATCATTTCATTCACCTCACCATTGAAGGTTTAAAGAGGGCTAGAGTCAAATCCCTTAATTACTCCCAGGTTACTGCTGTCCAACAGGGGCCAGATGAATCCCCCATGGCCTTCTTACAGCATCTAAAAGAGGTCATTACAAAACACACCACAGTGGATCCCAAGTTGCAGGTCGGTGAATTCCTCCTAGGAGATAAGTTTTTTACTAATCAGCCCAAGGCATTTGTAGAAAACTTCAAAAGCTGGTGGCTGAGGGCAACAAAACATTAGATCAGCTGTTACAGATGACTACTTCTGTATACTATAATGAGGACCTTACTAGAAAGAGAGAAAAAGACAGAAGGCACCATGACCTAGTGGCAGCTCTTAGAAAATTCACCTCTCAATAGGGACCAAATGTCAGGACCTGCTACCATTGTGGACAGGAAGGACACTTCAAACGTGAGTGTCCACAGGGCTGCAGAGTGGGAGACAGTCCTGGCCCACTCTGAGACACTGCCATCTCTTCAAGAGTAGCCATTGGAAGTTACACTGTCCCTGTCTCCACTCAGAGAAGAGGCCAGATGGCTGCCTTGAATGGTGGGTCACAGGGCCTCCTGTCCAGGCTCTGATTTTCAACATCCAGACCAAGGAGTCCCAGGCAGTCCTGATGGTTGGAAACCACAATGTTGCCTTCCTTTTGGATAGAGGAGCCCATTTCTCTGTCATTTTTTTCTCTCCAGGGCCCAGGTCTAACAACAAAGTCAATGTATGGGGCATATCAAGCCAGCCCCTAGAAAGAAAGTTATTTTATCAAGCCTTTTGCATGTTCTTGGGGGAACCTCCACTTCTGCCACTCATTTCTACTAGTCCCTGAGACCCTTATCCCTTTGTTGGGAAGGGATCACCTGTCCAAACTTTGGGTCCAAATACTATTCCCCACTGGGAGTGTATTTCTCCATGCTCTTAATTGAGAAACAAGTGGACCCATCAGTCTGGACAGACAGCTCCACCATTGGGAGGATAAGGACAACCTCTCCTGTTCAGATTCACTTAAAAGATCACCTCTATTGTCCATGGAGGCCCCAGTCCTCAGGGAAGGTGGAATGGGCCAATGGGTTACTCAAGTACCATCTAACCAAAGTGGTCCAAACTTCTGCCCTTGGCCCTCTGCAACCTCAGAAACACCCCAAACAAGCTAGGTATCACTCTTTTTGAGACTCTATATGGCTGTCCATTTCTCACTAATGACATTCTGGATGGTGAAACAGCCAGACTTACCTCCCATATCACCCAGCTAGCTAAGTTCCAACAAACCCTAACCGAGTTACACTGAGGCATCTCTCATGCCCCTTCTTCACCTCCACTCTTTTGTTTGGTTATTTGGTTCTCATTAAAATTTCTCACATATCCAGGGAGACTTCAGAGCCCCTACAGGAAGGACCATAACTTGTGCTTCTTTCCACCCCAAGAGGAACCTGGGTGGCTGGATTGGAATCTTGGATCTACATCTCCAGAGTCAAGTGCTAGATTTCCCCTACCAACACGGTCACCATTAAAGCTACTCCTGAGGAGACTCACTACTCATGAGACCCCACCTCAGATCTTAAATTTGTATTTAAGAAGACTCCCTCAGGAAAGTAACTTATGTCAGATCTCCTCCACTACCTCTTCATTGCACCCTATCTTCTCACATAATCATAGTTCAGACATAGGTCTATGGGTGACTTCTCCCTGAGAGTGGACCTGCCTACACCGTGGGGCTCTAATTTTCAGTCTTCTCTTTCTGTGCTCTCTCCCACCCATAATCCAACTTATGTTATGAAAGTTATACTTCTTTTCTCCCCTGTTATAATGGGACAGGTCCTTCACCACTACCCATGGACCCCCACCATCAACTACCTGGCCAAAATTACTAATCTCACCAACTGCTGGGTTTGTCCCAAGGATCTCTGGACACAAGATGGGACTTGGAGTTACTGGACTCCTATTTTCATGCTCAATTGACTCATTAGGTCACAAGCAGTGGTAGAAATTATCACCAACCAGACTGCTTCTGCCTTAGAATTACTGGCCAGACAATAGTCCCAAATGCATGCCACTTTATATCAAAACTGCCAAGCCTCAGACTATCTTCTAGCTGAGGAAGGTGGCATATGTGGCAAACTTAACCATTCACACTGTTGTATTCAAACTGATGACAATGGACAACTGGTAAGAAACATTGCCACAAACATCAGAAAAATCACCCATGTCCCTGTACAAACTTGGGATGGGTGTAAACCTAACAACTATCTTGGCAACTGGTTCTCATGGCTTTTCCCTCTCCTGGGACCCATTGCTATTATCAGAGATGTCCTGTGCTTTGGTCCATGCCTCCTTAGCCTTCTTTTGCATTTCATTTCTTCTTGCCTAGACTCCATCATACTCCAAATGTTACTCTGCACCCACTTTTATTACTGTAGACCTTTGAACACATGCTTGGGTTTGGCAGTAGCTAAAGACTGGATCTTGACATCCCATCTCTTTAACGGCAGTAAAAATTTGTAACAGTCCCATAGCATAAATCAGCCCCATGACATCTTAGGAATGTGGAAGCCCCCATGACCTGGGAGAAACTGAGGAACCAGCTCAGCCAGAGGACCAGGAGGTACAGGAGGCCCACATGTGCCAAGAATGGACCTATAGGCTTCCACTATGAACTGTTCTTTGGGTTAGGGTGGAAGCCTTACATACGTATATATCCCCACTAAACACTAGGGGGGGCACCTGGTTTCTGGACCCCGCTGTGCGTCTCTCTGCTCAGCCTTTCTCTATCAATAAAGTTTCTTTCCTGTAACTCTGGTGCTCCAGCCTCTCATTCTTGAGAGTATTCTGAGAGCAGGAACCCTTTAGTGCATGCGTGGATTTTCCCATCTTGTGTCCATGACAATATCATCTACTTAATCATCATAGACTAAATTAAACAGTTAAATAAAGTGATGAATTACTTTGAAAAATGGCAGTATTAGAAGGTATCTGTGCAAACATAGAAATCATCCAACTGTTAGGAATGTGACAGAAGAATTAAGAACTATGCATGAGACCATAGTACAATGACAAACCAGGCAGCAAGTATGAAGATACATCTTTGTTCCTTTTTTATTTTATTGTATTTATTCTTACTCTTCATGAGGAAATGCTTCTGTTCCTACTCAAAATTAGACATCCTATCTGGACTTTGTATTGCAACCTCTTTTGTTCTCCTCATTGGGTTCATCTCAGAATTCCTCTGCATTTTGCCTTGAGTCATGGATTTCTCCCTCAGCACCAGAATGTTCTTGTGGAGCCCAAATAATCATTAATATTATGAGTAGTATAAAAAAGTTAAGCCTTTTCCTCAACCAAAGGTTATTCTTCATGTATAACTTCATCTTTCTCCAGTTATTCAGAGAAAATTTCTGTTTTCTCCAATTTGAGAGCTTCTTTAGTTTACCTTAGAAAGGATTCTGACACATCCTCCCACTGAAACCCCTTTATGAAGGACACAAATGATCACTATCTGATCTACTTACGGATCAATATCTTGTTTCACATTATTTGGTTCCACATATGGACTCTTCCCTTCTGTTGGAAGGATGATTTTATAGGCTTTTGTCACGCCACCTTCCCCTGGGTACTGTCCGTCATTTGTTCTTTCCCTTTATTTTCACTATTTTCACCTTTTCTATGGCTTGATGTTGTAGAATTTACAAAAAATGTTAAGAAGTTAAAAATACATCTTAACAAGCACAGAAAACTCTGTAATGAACTGTCTTAGTGCACAGTGATCACATTGTGCTCCAGCTTTCTCTTATTCAACTTGACAGAATCAAGACCTAACATTTCTTACTAACATAAAAATCAATTATATAAATTAAAGCTGGGTGTTGTAGTTCATGTCTATAATCCCTGTTATTTGTAGGCACAGATTAAGGAAGATCACTCACAATTCAAAGCCAGTTTGAGCAAAAAGTTATTGAAGCCTCACCTCAACAAATGAACTGATAATGGTGGAGTATGCCTGTAATCCCAACTGCGAAGGAAGGCTATGTAAAAGGCACAGTCTGAAACCAGCCCTGAGCAAAAACATGAGACCCTACTAGAAAAATAAGGCAAAAAAGGACAAGTGGCATAGCTCAGATAATAGAGTGCCTGCCTTACAAGGCACTCAAACTCCACTACCTAAATAAATAAGTGATAAAGTTAAATTTCTAAGCAATGCTTTGCTTCATTTTGAGAAATAAATTTTGTGTCGATTTAATTGCTGAAAATCAAAACCTGGAGTTTCTTCTTGCTTCTGTTGTTTCTGTCATGCTGGACACTTTATTCATCATAATCTTCTGTTATTCATGCCTCCAAAATATATTCCAGTTGTTCTGTGTACTGCCTAATCCTAAAATTCTAATGTATGCTACAAGTGTCTCCTTTCAGAGCACATGAAAGTCTCAGGAAGCCCTGTAAAGCACAAATATGCCAAGGTGTGGGATCCAACAGGAATATGTTGCACCACTGGCAGGCATTCTTTTTTATCTGGACCAATCCATAAAGAACACACAAAGTCCTATAAATGGACACATAGGGCTGCGAGACTTCCAGGAGCTGGGGGACACCCAGACTGTGGACAAAAATAGCAATCATTGATTACTGACCACCACCTGCGGATCCCTCCAAACCAGAGAGAGGGGCTCACAAAAAATTCAGGTGAGCTAGCCACTGTCAGTTTGCAGGGCTATTACATAGTCCAGCTCAGTTTATCGGAATCTGACTGCATGCCACCAACTTGTTAAGCTTCTGGCCTAATAAGCTGTGTAAAATCTCCCACACTACCTGGTGGGGGAGAGCCACCATGGCTCCAGGCTCAGACTGTGCTCCTGTATACAAAGGAAGGGAGTGTGGGAGCAGGCCAGCCAAGCCTGAACCTAGTATGTAGGGAATAATAACTCATTTTTTTATCCATTTATTCACATGTGCATATATTGTTTAGGTCATTTCTCCCTTCTATCCCCTGTCCCCTCCCTCTCTGCCCTATCACCCCTTGCTTCCAGACAGAATCTGTTCTGCCCTTATCTCTGATTTTGTTGAAGAGAAAACATAAGCAATAATAAGGAAGACAAAGCGTTTTTGCTAGTTGAGATAAGGATAGCTATACGGAGAGATTCCTAGCATTGCTTTCATATACAAATGTGTTACAACCCAGGTTGATTTATCTCCAATTGATCTTTACACTTGTTCCTAATCCCCTTTTCATGTTGACCTCCGTCACTTTAAGGTTTCTGTATTAGTTCCTCTGTAGTGGGGATATCAAACACTTTCATGCTTTGGGTTTCTTAGCTATCCACCTACTTCCCTTGTGTGCTCTCCCTTTATCATGTGACCCAAGTCCAACCACATGGCTGTATTTGCCCTAGATCTAAAGTCCGCATATGAAGGAAAACATGATTTGACCACCTCCAAGAAGTCCAGCAGTGAACAGAATCTGACTGGCCCAATCCCCAAGAAAACCTTTTGGCATAACAGTCTCAGCTGAAGTCCCAAACTTGCCTGGTCAGGGAGAGGAGCCACTGCTCACTCTCAGTGACTCACAAACACCTGAAAGAAGCCTCCAAGTGAAGCAAGCTGAAACTGACTGCCTCCAAACTAAGAGGAGCATTTGTCTAAACAGCCTGAGTGGAGCATCCTCCCAAACCTCCACCTACCCAAGCATATCTATTCTAAAGAAGGTCAGGGACTGAAAGAAAGCCTCTGTCTAAAGAAACTCAGACTTGGACAGTGGGGGAGTGGTTCCAATCAGAGGGTCAAGTGAGAACTGCAAACTAAAACCTGAGGACCATAAGTTGGAGGGGCATGTCCAGAGTACTCAATGACCACAAGAAAAATCCCACTCCTCTCCACAACAAGGAAGAAATTTGGACTTTACAAAATATTTTTTACTCTACCCAGCAAAGCTACCATTCATATTTGGTGGAGAAGGAAAGCCTTTCATGATGAACAAACCACTAAATGACCAATCTTACACACAGAAATAGAAGATAAGCATACTCATGAAAGGATGGATGGGACTAATGAAATTTCAGGAGATGAGCAGATAAGCACTTGTATAGTAGCAAAAAATCAACTGCACACACACACACACACACAAACACACAAATACACCAAAAACAGCAAAATGCAGTAATTACCACATAACTCTCAATAGTAACACTGAATGTTAACTATCTCAACTCCACCAACAAAAGACATAGGTTGGTGAGCTGTATTAAAGAGGATGACCCAACATTTTGTTGTTTACAAGTAACTCACCTCATTTACAGAAACAAACATTGTCTTAAGGTTAAAGGGTGGAGGAAGATTTTTCCAAGCAATAAGCCCCCAAAACAGGTAGGAGTAGATACACTTATATCTGATGAAGTAGACTTCAAACCTAATTTAGTCAGAAGAGACAAAAAAGGTCACTTTATGTTAATGAAATGAACTTGTCAGATATCAACAGAGTATGTCATCTAGCAGCAGCACAATATACATTCTTCTCAGCAGGTCATGGAAATTTCTACAAAATAGGTAATATTTTAGGATACAAAGCAAGTCTTAACGAATAGAAGAAAATTGAAATAACCCCCTGCATACTGTCCGATCACAATGTAATAAAGCTAGAACTCATCAAAAACAAAAATAGAAAAGAAAAAACAGAGTACATTCAAATACCTGGAAACTAACAAACATTGATGCACATCCAGTAGGTCATCAGAGAAATAAGGGAGGAAATAAAAAGTTCCCTGGAATCTAATGAAAATGAAAACACAACTTACCAGAATCTGTGTGATACAACAAAAGCTGTAGTAAAGGAAATGTTTATGACAATGAGTCTTTACATTGAAAACACAGACAGTTCTCAAATAAATGACCTAATGCTCTACCTCAAACTCCTAGAAACATAAGAACAAATTAAACTCCAAACCAGCAGTGGGAGAGATTAAAAATAATATAATGGAAGCCAAAAAACTATACAAAGTATCAATGAAAAAATGTATTCTTTGATAAGATAAATAAAATTGATAAGCCTTTTGGGAATGTGACTAAAAGGAGTAAGAGAAAGACCTAAATTAATAAAATTAGAGGTGAAAAAGGGACTATCAAAACAATTATCAATGAAAAACTCAGTATCATTTGGGAATACTTTAAAAACTGATACTCAAATAAATTGAAAAATCAAGAAGAAATGGATAAATTTCTAGATGCATATGACCAACCAAAATTGAAGTAACATGATATTTACTACCTAAATAGATCTATAACAAGCAATGAAACTGAGGCAGCAATAAAGAGCTCCCAAAAAAGAGAATCCCAGAGCTTGATGATTTACTGCTGAGTTTTATCATATGTTTAAAGAACTAATACCAACACTCTTCAAACTATTCCATGCACTAGAAAGGGAAGGAAAACTACCACACACATTCTATGTATCCAGTATTATACTTGTCCTGAAAACAGGCAAGGATATAACAAAAAAAGAGAATTAAATGCTAATTTATTTAGTGAACATAGATGCAAAAATTCTCAATAAATATTGGCACACCTAATTCAGTAACATATCAAAAAGATTATGTAACATGGTAGAGTTGGATTCATATCAGGGATAACTCAACATATGCAAATCATTAAATATAATATAGCACCTAAGAAGAAGCAAGGAGAAAAATCACATCATCATCTCAATAGATGTAAAAAGAGTCTTTGACAAAATTCAATGTCTTTTCTTGACTAAAGCTGTGATGAAAATAAGGATAGAAGGAATGTACCTCTACATAATACAGGCTATATATAACAAACTTATAGCCAATATCATACTAAATATGGAAAAACTGAAACCATTTCTTCTAAAGTCAGGAATGAAACAAATGTGTCTGCTCTCTCCACTCTTATTGAATGAGTTTTGGAATTCCCAGCCAGAGCAATTAGACAGGAAGAAGAAATAACTGCAATTCAAACAGGAAAGGATTAAGTCTAATTATCTCTATTTGCGTATGACATGTTCTTATGCATAGAAGACCCTGAAAAATAAAAAAAACACTGATACATCATAAACAAACACCTTCAGCAAAGTAGCAAGATACAAAATCAATATAAGAAATCAGTAGATTTTGTATATAGCAAGAATGAAAAGACTGAGAAAGCATTAAGGAAAACAACTTCATTTACAATAGCTCCAAAAACAAAATATACCTAGGAATAAATTTAACAAAGAAAGTGAAAGACCTCTATAATGAAAACTGTAAACCTCCAAGGAAAAAAATTAATGAAGACATTAGAAGATGGGAAAATCTCCCATGCTCATAAATCGGCAGAATTAATATTGTGAAAATGGTTGCACTACAAAAGCAATCTATGTGTTCTATGCAATCTCCATCAAAGATATTAAATATTCACATTATGCACAGAGATTGAAACACCAGCCCTAATGTTCATACAGAAGACAAAAGACCATGAACACTCAAGCAAAAGAGCAAAAAGAGCAACACTGAAGCCATCACAGTATCTGACTTCAAACTATACTACACAGACATAGCAATATAAACAGCATGGTACTGGCACAAACTAACATGACGATCAACAGTACAGGACAGAAGATCCAGACATAAATCCACACCCGATTCTTGACAAAGGCACTCAAACATGATAGATAGCCTCTTCAACAAATGCTACTGGGATAATTCAATATCTTCATGTAGAAGAAACTAGATCCATGTCTTCCACTCTTATAATTATCAATTCAAAATGGATCAAAAACCTTAATTTAAAGCTTAAAACTTTGAAACTACTGCATGAGAGTAGGGAATACACTGGAACATATAGGCATGGGAAATAACTTCCTAAATAGAATTTGAATGGATTTGCAATTAAGACAAAGGATTAACAAATGAGATTGCATTTAACTAAAATGCTTCTGCACAGCAAAGGAAACAGTCACCAGACTAGAAAGTTGGAAACATTTGTAGCTGTGTATCTGACAATGGATTAATAACCAGAATTTACAAGCAGCACAGAAAACGAAATTTCCAAAGAATCAATGATCTAATGAAGAAATGGGCAAATCAACTGAACATAAATTTTTCAAAGGAAAAAATACAAATGTCCAAAAACAAAAACAAAAACAAAACACACACACACATGAAGAAAAACTCAAGATCACTTGCTATGGAGGAAATGCAAATCAAGACCACATTAAGATCCACCTCATTCTTGTTAGAATAGCTATCATCAAGAACACAAACAACAACAAATGATGAGAATGTAAGAAAAAGGAACCCTTATGCACTATTGGTGGAAATGTAAATTCGTACAACCACTATAGGAAACAGTACAGAATCTCCTCAAAAAGCTAAAACAGTACCACCATATGAGTCAGAAGTACCACTCCTAGGCATATAGCTGAAGGTATGTAAGTCAGGATACAATAAAGACACTTGCATTCCCAGTTTATTGAAGCATCATTCATAATAGCCAAGCTATGGAAACAGCCATGATTCTCTATAATTTATGAAGGACTAGTATTATCTGGCCACAAAAAAGAATGAAATTTTGTCATTCACAGGTTAATGGCTGGAACCTAAGAACATCATGTTAAATGAAGTAAGCCAGGTTCAGAAAGACAAATGTCTCATTATTTTATATAGAATATATATCCAAATACAAACTGTATCATATGTGTGTGTTTGTGTGTGTATAAAACATGTTGCACCAGAAACTGTTGAACAGTACAGGGTAGGGAGAAAGGGTAAGGAAGAGTAATTGAGGGGGGTTGACTAATTATTTATTTTTATTTCTTTTATTCATATGTGCATACAATGTTTGGGTCATTTCTCCCCCCATCCCTCCATCCCCTCCCTCTCCCCCCTACCCCCTTGCTACCAGGCAGAAACTATTTTGCCCTTATCTCTAATTTTGTTGAAGAGAGAGTATAAGCAATAATAGGAAGGAACAAGGGTTTTTGCTAGTTGAGATAAGGATAGCTATGCAGGGAGTTTACTCGCATTGCTTTTTAGTACATATGTGTTACATTCTAAATTAATTCTTCTCGAACTAACCTTTTCTCTAGTTCCTGTTCGGTTGCCTAATTAAATTACAATATATTTATGGCTAAAAGACCAAGGCAAAATCCCACAGAACAATGAACAGGCATTAAAACAATGAAGAACAGGAATGTAAAACAGGTCATGATAAATGGAAGGTATCATGAGTGAAAGGGAGAAGGTAAATGAAGCAGGTAATGGAGGGTGAATATACTAAGGTACTTTCTATGCATGTAAGGATATGGAACACTGAAATCTGTAGAAGTCATTTTAAGAAGGAGAGTGAGAAATGATGGATATTAATGCAGGGGATGAGCCAAACCAGAGTACAATATATGTATACATAGAAATGTCACAACAAAACACATATTTTAATCTATGTACAATAATAACATACTAATAAAATATTTTGTTAAATAAAAAATACATTTTGTGAAGTTCTTCTTTACCTTAACACAATGTTTGGGAGATTAATCTATGTTGTCAAAGTGGTATTAAAACATCTATTTTTGTACAAATATGATAAAATATGTTTATTTATTTCTCTGTCGGTGAGCTTTGGTAACTTCCATGTTGTTTGTGTTACTGTGTGTTTTGGTGAATATTATGCTAGGCAGAGATATGTTTATGTTCATCTTTCATCACAGCTATGAAGAGTAAATGAAAGAAGAAAGAATGAAAAGAGCAGAATGAAGGAAACAGCATTCTGTTATGCACATTCCTTGTTTTTCTTCTTTATGGTGGTACTGTTTTTTGAGCTCAGGGCCTTGCACTTGCTAGCCCAGTGCTCTATCACTGAGCTATGACCCCCATCCCAGGCACATTTCTTAGAATCTTGCCATCTATTATTCAGAAAGTTCCTAACTTAAGTCCCTCTAATCTGACTCAGAATTTACTACTCATAGTAAGTGGTTCATTTGAGAAATAAGGTAGGTTCTGATAGAGAAGTACTGGGGGTAGAGTGGGAGAGTGTCTGCCTAGCAAGTACAGGGCCCTGAGTTTAAACTTTAGTACTATAAAAAAGAGAGACAAAAATATTCTGTGTTCTCTCATATACAGAATCCAGATTTTTTAATAAAGGGTCATATACATAGAAGGGGGATTATTCCTGGGGAGAGAATAGTGAGAAGCAGAGGGAAGAGGGAAAAGAATATGATTGAAGTATACTATATGCACACATGTAAAGGTCATAATGAAACCCATTTAAAAATGTGAATAGCTGACTGTTGTGGCACATGTCTGTAATCCCAAATACTTAGGAGGTAGAGACAGGAAGATCACAGTTTGAGGCTGATCAGGCAAAAATTTTAGTGAGACTCTATCTCAACCAACAACCTGGGCATGGTGGCACACAACTCTAATAAAAACTACTCAGGAGGACTAAGTAGTAGAAACATGATCCAAAGCCAGTATGAGAAAATGGAGACCCTATTTGATAAATAAACTAAAGAAAAATGGCTGTGGGCATGGATGAAGTGGTAGAGTGCTTGCCTAGCAAATGCAAGACCCTGAGTTCAAATCACAGTACTGCCAATAAAAGAAAAAAATGCAAGAGGGTTTAAAAGAAAGAGGTGGTTGTGAAAGGGGTTTAGGTAGAGTAATATAAGAAGCAAATGTGGCCAAAGTATATTAGATGACTGTATAGAAACACCACAAGGAATCCCCTCACTTTGTATTATTAATATATGCTAATAAAATAATTTTTAAAATAAGTGCTTCATTTGTTATGAGGTATATAAACTATTAAGTTCAGAAAGAAATTGACCAATATGTTATCAACTCCAGCTGTGGTTAAGTTTCTATGGTGACAGTTCCAGAGGGTGACTTAAATATTTAGCAAATTCACCTGTTTGTTTCCTAAGTCAATTCCTTATATAATCACAGGGGACACTTAACATGATTTGCCTCCTGAATTCCAAGATTGACTGGAGATGTGAAGATGACCTGTGAGCTGACCCTGCCACCTGAATGGACCGTGCTGAACATTGATGATCACGTAACGCAACTGGAAAGTCTCTCAATCTTTCCAACCCATCCTCTTGCACATTTCTCCAGTGCTTTGGAAATCCTTCAAATAGTATTCTCATGTTGTCTTCACTGAGTTGTGTCTTTTTCTTTCATTTATCACTTGTAACTTACTTGAAAAATGTTTTTTGTTGATTATTGAGCACAAACAAAAGTTAAAAACTGAAATTTTACTGAAAGTAACAGTCATTTAATGACTGTATTAAGAACACTGACTATCTGAGAAAACTATGTGTAGTGACTCTTGTTACCACCTGATGAGTGGAACAGAAAGTTATTTATACCAACTCTCTTCCTGAAAAGCCTATACAGAAAGTATCACATTTCTATTATCCTTAGAAGATGAGTTAGACTGTCACAGCAGTGTCATGAATCCCAAAGCGCCATATTGCTTCCTACCCTCCTTGGTAAAGCCCATGCCATTCATTTTTTGCATGACTTATTATAACTTCTAATGGTGAAATATGTCCAGGCACAGGTGGCTCATGCCTTTAATTCTAGATCTTTGTGAGGCTGAAATTGAGAGGATTATGGTTTAAGGCCAGCCCTGGCAAATAGTTCAAAATCTCATCTCCAAATAACCAGAGTAAAATGAACTAAAGGCATGGTGTGACAGCTTTGCAAGTGTAAAACCCTGAGTTCAAAATTCAGTCCTACCAAAAAAAAGGGTAAAACTCTGGGGTAAAATTTTTGAATCTGTTTTTCTGGAAAACAATGGATATTTATTTTGAATACATATGAACAGAGTGGGAGGAAAGCCCATTTTCAAAAGGGAACAAAAAAGAGATAAAACAGGTTATCGAGAGGTCACGTGTTTTATATCGATTTTTGTTTTCTGCCTAGTTGGACTCTTTCAGTTTAATTCTTCAGTGAGATAGGATGGACACATTGACCACAGAGCTTCTTATTCCCATCCACATGAGAAGTATTCGGGTATCAAAAGCCCCTTTCTGACACTTGCTGAGAACCCTTGAACGTTCCTAGTGTCCGCCTCAGTGCTCCAGCCACATCCTTGTTTCTCAGGCTATAGATGAGAGGGCTCAGCATGGGTGTGAGGATGGTGTAGAACACAGAGAATACTTTGTCCTGGGCTGGTGAATGGTAATAGTGTGGCACCATGTAGGTGTACATGGCGGCCCCATAGAACAAGGTCACCACGGTCAAGTGAGATGAACAGGTGGTGAGTGCCTTCTTCCTCCCTTCCACTGAACTCATGTGGTGGACTGTGGTCAGAATTCGGGCATAGGAAGCTATCACCACAGAGAAAGGAATCAGTAACATAAGAACACAGCACGCATACATCACTGTTTCATAAAGGGCTGTGTCTGCACATGCCAACTTCAGCACAGCAGGTGCCTCACAGAAGAAATGGTTAATCTCTCGAGAACTGCAGAAGGGAAAGCTCATGGTGATGGGGATGAGAAGAAAGCCATCCAAAGAGCCCCCAAACCAGGAACCTGCTATGATCAACCAACAGACCCGGTGACTCATGAGGACAGGGTATCTCAGAGGGTTGCAGATGGCAACATAGCGGTCATAGGCCATAAGACCCAGTAGGAAGAACTCAGCTCCCACCAGGGTAAGGTAGAGGAAGTGCTGTGCTGTGCATCCCACAAAGGAAATGGTCCTTTTACCCAACAGGTAGTCAACCAGCATCTTGGGTACAATGGTGGAGATGTACATCATGTCAATGAAAGATAGGTGGCTGAGGAGGAAGTACATGGGGGTGTGGAGCCATAAATCTGTATTAATCAGGAATATCATGATCCCATTGGTCACCAGTGCAGTGAAAAAGATGACAGAGATTATGGCAAAGAGAAGGCCTGAGGTTTCCTGTTTGCTGAACAGTCCCATGAAGACGAAGTCTGTAGATGATGTGTTATACATTTTCATTGATCCTATCATGGTGCTGATATAATGTAGACTCTTCCATATAAAATGATGATATTCCCAGGGGATTAAAATAACCAAATATGGATTAACTATTAAGCATCAGACTTCTAAAACGTGGAAGAAGCATTTAAAGCATAAATTTCCTGGTATTCTGGAACTGATATGTAGCCACTACTCAGAGTGTGAATACACATACCAATTTTCAATAAAGTTTATCATTATTAATAAAATTTTTATGTGTATTGGGCAAGATATTAGCAAATGCTACCACATTACAATAACACTCGTACTACTACTCAAGTGTCTATACCATGCGCTATAGCATGTTATACTAGTATTTTCATACCATTGTCTAATGTTTGTATGTTTCTGTAACTTAGGTGGATTTAGGTTGGTGTAATGATTAAATATATTATTTCTATGGTTAGCATAGTCACCATCTTCAAAATATTTCTGTTTCTGGCTGTTGTCAATGTCTGTCACTTAGCCACAAGTATGAGTAATCTGCCACAAGTAATTGTCTACATCGTCATGATAGTACACTCAGTGTCAGTTTATCCATTTTGAAGACAAATTGTATAGAATGAAATGAACAGGGAAATGCAACTACTCTTGCAAATTGAGACATAGAAAAAATAGCCAATGAAAGAAGAAATAAGAAGTATTCTTATTTATTTTTAAGGAAGAAATTTTAATTTAAGATGCTAGAAATTAGCATAAGTATTATGATTATGATTAGCATGAGAATTAGCCATTAGGATACAGAGTAAATAGCACAGGGAAATAATAGATTGAGTTATAGCCCATCTATTAATTTTGAAATTGGAATTTTATGTGATTATATTCAATTTTTAAATAAAAACTGAAAAACTGTGTCTCCTATAATTTCAGATTATGATAAAGAGAAAATACGACAAGATTTATGAAAGTAAATGATGTTCTTTAATGTGTTTTATGGCTAAATACTCATGACAAACTGTGTGTTAAATTTACCAAACTAATTTAATACTATTCCTGCATACATCCTAAAACTGAGCATTTCAGTCAACTGTACATAAAAATATCTAGTGAAAATAATGATGATAACATTGTTAAGTTATTCATTTTTCAAGTGTTGTGCTAAGAAATACCTATTGACACTTTGAGGTACACAATGAGCCTAAAAGAAGCAAGGAGGTCGCTCTCTCCCCAGTGGCAGGACTGAGAGTCCATGTCAGTGGTCGGTAGTCTGTAGTGGGGGGAACGTTTGGACCAGGCAGTCTCAGTGCATTCTGTTTTCCTACCCATGGCCAGAGCACCAGCTAGGCAATCACTACAAGCACAAAATAAAACATGCCACAAGTGCGTGACCATTAATTTGATTAGTTACAGTTACTTGTAACTGAGAGATCACATAAATTACTATAATCAGGACTTCTGTCTTTTTAGAGGACAAGGTTTACTATTATTATTTGATTAATTTCAGAATCTTTTGTGTCAGATTTCATAAATTTCTCTGAATCAGGTATAATTTCATTATAATTTACAGTGTGGCTCATTATCTTTTGCCTTTTTTAGTTTTCATTAATGAAGTCCATTAAAATATGTATGTGGAGGGAAAATGCCATTCAGTTCAGAGAATCCCCAAAGTAATAGTCATATTTCAACTGCTTCCAGCCTTTCTGCATTTTGGGTTTAGTGTCTATCAGCTCTGTGACCCCAATAACAGCAGAAGACTATTGCTGTTTTACACAGTTAAGTGCATTTCTCTGCATTCTGTTCATGTTAAAATTTTTCTGCCATCCTACCTCTTTCTCTATTTTGCTAGTCTTGTAATCCTAGCAATATGAAGGTTAAGTCTAAAGACTACTCCCTATTACAGCTCACCAACTTTACCCTTGTCTTTGCACACAAAAAGTCTGATTGGTCAGAGAGGAAGTCTGCTTTCAGTGTGAACTATGATCTTAAACAAAATGTCTGGTTAAATTTGTTATCTGCCCTCTCACTGTGGCAAAGGGTAATGAGAAGAACCTGTACTTTTATTTCTGCTGGGCATGAATTTATCACTTTACTATGATTTAGCATGCAAAAAATAATGAGAAAATACCTGGAATGGTTCTGTGCCCTCACATAAAAATATGCTTCTGAAGTGATGTAGCAGGCATATAGTAAAACAAAATTTGGAATCAGATGAACTGAGTTCTTTTCCTGGTCATGGCATTCTGTGACTCAGGTGTCTGTCCTCAAAATCTCTGAACCTCGGTATCTGTTTAACTTCTGATGAGCTAATAAAACATTAAAGGTTGCTTTAAGAATTAAAGGATAAATGTAGATTTACAGGTGAAAACATTTTAAGCAATGAAAGGAAAAATGGAAATGTCGTACACATATATGCATTTTTCAAAACTATTGGTAAGTGCATGAGAATTTCCTATCTCTCCTTGAAGCAATCTACTCATTCAAATAAAATCTATGAATTTGAATTTCAAATACCTACTGATCTTCAGGCACGTAAACTCAGGCAATCTTAGTAAAGTTAATTCAGCAGATTGTGTATCTCTTACTTCAAATATCCCATAACTCGAAGGAAATTGTATTTTATAGAAATTCTTTGAAAATATATGCTTTGTAATTAAACCTTTAGAAAATCTATGTGTCTTAGAGAGGTATAGATATGCACAGCCAGAAAATTGTGAGACCACAAGGTAAAAAGTTACTGGGTAAAATAAGAATAACTTCAATGGGTAAAATTCTCTCTCAGCCTTATTTAAATTCCATTTAATTTCCTCACACTACATAAAGAGAAAATATGCATTTATTATATCCTTATATTTGCAAATATCTTCCTTTCTTTATAAGGAGAATACCTTTGGTTGAGTGTACTTGATTTCAAATTTCTTCCTTCCACATTGCTACAATTTGAAGTTAGGATGCAATTCTTGTCCAGGTCTGTGATGATCTCTATGCCTATCCTCTAAGTTAACCTTTAATAGACAAAGTTATATGTAAGTTGTAGTCTTCACCTGCTTCTCTGTGATCACTGCTGGAGTTTCTGCCAAATGAAATAGTATTGTCATGTTCCTCAATGCAAAAAATGCAAAAAACCTGTGTCTAAGAAGCTCTGTGCTTCTTAGATGCTCCATGCAAATTCCTTCCTTGTATCTCAATCTGGTCAAAAGCAGTTTTTTTCTCTCTTTTCTTACAATTAGTCTAAGTATAGCAGAGAATAACCTAGATGTCACTAGATAGCTTCATTTTAATTGAGAATTTCACATTTTTAGATAAAACCTTTAATTAAAACTTCAAAAAGCATCGAGAGAGTGAGAGGTTTTTAAAGTTAGATCAATATAAAGTTTGCAATTTGAAACTAAATTTTAAAAATATATGGCTAAATATTGCTTGTGTTCCTAAATTCTGTTAAGTATTTCAAAAAGTTGAAATGATTAAAGTCAAATTAAAATAATAATCATAAAATTATTAGATAATGATGTGTTAATATATTCAGACAATTTGAGAGTGACGTAGGGAGTCACTTACCCCTCTTACCAGGACATGTAAAGAGAATACAAATCCAAATAAATCCTACAACTAGAGACACCTGCTGTTTCCTATGGGAATTTATTCCATGTCTTGGTTTGGTAGACACTAAAAACTTCTCATGAATCACTGGCAGCAGGCTTTGATGAAAGCAAGTCTTCAGAATCCTTTAAATCATTACAGAAACATTATTTTAAAATGTTTTACACACCTATTGTAATGGAAAGAGCCTGGGGCTTGAAGTTAGTGGATTTGCAAGAGCTGTCTTATGTTATCTCTGCATGCTTTTAAAGCAAGTTATCATCTATTTTCTGATGGTCTATGTCCTCATCTTTGAAGTGAGAGTGAAACTAAAGGACAATGCACCATGCAGAGAATTAGGAAGTATGGTTCACAACCTGTACTTTGGAAACTAAGACTTAAAACATGTTTTTTTTTTAATGTAGGCTGCCTATGCTTTTCAAATAATATTGTACTGAACTAAACTAATCTACAAGACTAAGGTTTGGTTAAAACTTTAAGGCATGAAGTAAAAATAACGTACACAGGCACATAAACATATTGTAGAAAAATATTCATTGAGCTGTCATTTCAACCTGAAATTTGTAATATCCACTCCAGATAATCCAATATGCAATCCGGTTTTCAATCCACTTGGCTTCTGGGAATGAGAGGACATGTGTGCAGACATTCCTTCATTGAATTTGCACCTAAGATTTGCAGTCCAGAGCTGCAGATAACCCTGTCTAGATATCCTTACATCCAACTCCATAAGTATTATTTATATCATTCAGAGAATGTAAATTCAATCAGACCACTACAAAAATCATCCATTTCCTCATTCAATGTGTTTTTGAAGTATTACTGTAGGACATTGTCTCTGAGCTCACCACCATTTAACCTATCACCTAAGAAATTCCTGCATAATTTCAATAGACCTGGCTTTTCATTAAGGGAACAGAGAGAGTGGAAAAAACAAAATTGGTATAAATACAGCAGAGAAGCTCCTAATTGTTCACTAGATAGCTTAATTTTAATCAAGTATTCTACATTTTTAGACAAAACCTCAGGTTATTCAACTACTAATTGAAATTTTAAAAAACAACAAGTAGCAACCAATTTTTCCTCTATCACCTCACACTCTTCATATATTTTCTCATTATGCAATATGAATGCTAGCTATTAAAATTATCATGCTATACACACTTATTAGAAGACATTAGAGAAGGGACAACATATTACTGCTACCAAAACTATCCAAATGCTCAATTTTACCATAAACTACATCACAACTAAAGTAGGTCATCTGTCACTTACTTTGAGTTGAATCCTCTCCAGAGATCCATTCAGAAGAGACAGCATTTTTCAAAGATGATGGGAGGTTATACATAACTTAGCAAAGCTAAACTTACCAGCAGACTACAAGTAATTAGAGTTGCAGAATGAACAGAGACTTTTCAGAGGTTCTGTTGCTAAAGGGAAAATGCTTAAATTAAGTAGACTTAATTTCTCTCCAAGTGCACATTGAGAGAAAAATGCAGCCAGCAATTCATAGTGATGGAAATCCATGACAGGAAAAACCTTAAAGATCTGGTTCATCTGTGTGCTTAATTATTGTCAGCATATTACCCCTGAAGATCCAGCACACACAGGTCTTTAAACTGAATTTATGAAGTTGACCTTACTGAATTATAGACTAGAATTAAAGGTAGCATAGCAACTTAGGGTGGAGTCAGCCCAAAGAGAGCATGCAGCAAGTTATTGAGAACTGTAATTCAGAAGAAAGAACTGTTAAGACCAACAAAAATGTGAACTGGAAATACCCAAAACAATGTGCATTACAGGTGAAATCACACATATTCTCTAACTTTCTAGAAATGTTGGTAATGCATCTTTCAAATCTTTTAAAGGGTCATATTAACAACCAAAGCGAGACAAATAGTTGTGTACAACTAAAAAGGCAGGAAAATACTTCAGATCATTAAAGAATGCTGAATTTGTCTTGATTTTATGGGTTGAGCGCCCTTGACACGAGAGGGAACACCTAGACTGAGAAGGGGCAGCAGTTTAAATAGTTTTCTGAAAAAGTCATGGAGACCTCCTGCACAGAGCCCATCCCTCTACTGTGGATCTCAGGAGACTAATGAGGCATAGTCATCACTGCTAATGAGAAGCGAATGAATGGAGGTGGAAGAAAGTGAACCTTAAAGTGACAAGGGCTTTAAGAAAAGTATTTCTTCTGCTGGGCTGCAAGTTATTAAAATCTAATTCTTATTGAGTATGTCATAAAAATTCCTCACAGAGAAATGTAGAAACAAATGTGAAAAGTTATTTTTAAACAGTGAAAAATACTGACTTCTGCCATTTTAGTGTTCTACTAGTAGTTTGATAAGCATTATTTTATCTCAGCATTCATTAGGAAAATATGGAAAGCACAAAATTATTCCTTTCCATAAAACCAGAAATATTCATCAAAACATTATAGTTATCCTTACAAAATTGCATTTTTACTATGTGTATAGGTTTGTGTATGTGTGCGTATGTGTATACACATGTGCTTATACCAACATGTAACAAAATATATATACATGTGCCTCCTCACGTGTGTCTGTGTGCTTACAAATAATTTTACTATTTGTATTCTCAAAATACATCATTCGTGTCCCTGATGTGATATGTTCTTCCAAATGTAACAGATATTATTCAAGGGGTATTCTACTCCATGGATATAATAGCATTTTATTTAATGCTCTATTTCTAACATGCATATTGACTTAATTTTGTTCCTAACAAGTCATGTGATAACCATATATATATATATATTAGTTTCCAACAGATATGTAACTGTCTGTGTTAAAGTCATGTGTTTTACTTCTATAATGAATGCATTTTAGTACTTTAAGTAATTTTCAATGTAGGCCATATGTCTGTTGTTATAAACTCTGGTGGATAGGAGCGGATTTGTTCAGCTGTAATCATGTGGATAGAATGAAATACCTGAAAGAATTATGTAAATAATGAATGAAGAGAAACAGAACAAATGTATTTTTAATAGCTCAGATGAAATAAATACTAATTTGAAAATTTAACTGAGCTATCCTTCAGATCTACCAGTGAATGTTGAACTAAATATGTTACATTTAACAAATGGTGATTTTTCCTGTGAAAGCAAAGTTCTACCTTTATAGAGCAGATATTTTTGTGATTATAATATTTTACATTTTTGGGGTTGCCTGCTTTAACAAGGTTAGATCATTATTGCCCTAATAAAGGAATGAATTAGCTGCTTCTCTGTTAACTATCACAAATGTTAGTAATTAATAAACCTTTATCAACAGTGACATTTCCCATGGCAATAGCAATCAAAATTCAGCCCTTTGAAGATTCACATCATCAGCTGCAATGATTTTCTTTCTTGAACAATTAAAAACTATGGGTTAACATTCCATAGTAACTCATCAGTTATGCAGCCATGCTACCCAGGGATGAAATTTACCACCTTCAGTCACATTTGCAGCACACATTCACAATTTCCAGAAATAAATCTCTTTATTGTAAGTATTGATGAATAAGAAAGAATTCTTATTATTGAAAAAGATGCCATTATAAATTATAATTATTTTTTTCCACTCATATGCAGTTTCCTTTGGGATCAATAACAGTGAAGCTATATGGATTTATTTTCACTGCATTCTATTAAACATATGTTTTGTTTTGGATTTTCCTTTTAAAAAATCTCTTTTATTAAATAAAATAAGGTACATAATCCTTTCTTCCTATTTGCGTTAATTTTTTAAAAACTTGTTCATTTAAAGGAATAAAATTTGATTATTGATATCTAGAGCTATGCTTAATATGAGATCAGGTTATCAATTAATATAATCGGTAGAGCCTGTTTTATACACAATTGAACTGATTATTTAACAAGTGTACTGGTTAAGAGTAAGGAGTGGCACAAAAGTTAAAAACAGCTAACCAAACAAAATAATGCTTCTTCCATAGTTCTCAATATTCTTTCTGTTGGCTTAATGGAAGAAATCACTCTACATTACTCAAATATATTGAAGAAGAAATCTATCTGAAGGATATATACTATAAATATATATGTGTATAAGATGTATGCATAATTCTGGAGGGAGTTTATTTTCCTGTATTCATCACTATTGGTGAGCTTATATGAAAGGTGCTTAGCAAATATGTATTGAATTTAAAAGTACAAATTACTTTGAAAGGAACATTATTAAAATAACTCTCAATAAATATATATGCATAGTCTTTAGAAATAAATGGATATTTCAGTTTCATTTTTTTAAGGACTGATGTGCTTTTTAAAATATGACAAAATGAAAGAAACACTTACTTGCACACACATGTGCAGACCTGCAGAGTCTCTGGTATTCTCTTGTTTCTGAAAACATAATTTGTTAATAAATGAAGAGTAAACTTATAATTAGTCCTCAGATGATGTAACAGTTGATGGAAAGCTATTTTCCTAGCCCATTCTATAAATGACAGAATTTTTCTACTCAAGTACTGCATACAATATTTGCATATTTAATTTGTAGGAAAGGTTAATTGCATTTCTCTGTTAGTGTGGCCTGCTTGCATGCTCAATATAGGGAACATAAATGATTTTTAAGTACACAGAGGGAAAGAGGATTTCCCCTTAGGGTAATTCCTGAGGCTTTTGTGCTCAGTGAAGCAACAAGAGTTGTTACATATCTCTATGATGATTTTTCTCAGCTTCCCTGAAGTATAAGCCTTAAAGATCAAGAGACAAAAACTCAGTAGTGAATAGAGATCTGATTATGGTCTGTCAACAAAAAACAACACAAGAGACTTTCTTCTTAAAATGATATAAAGCATGTACAAACTGAATCTCCTCAGATAATGCCTTGGCTCACTAATTGACATGCAACCCTTCCTGTTGCAACAGTGAAGATGCTACTGTATTCAACATGTTTTATATTATAATCATATTTTCCTCCATTAGGGAAGAATAACTTTGGCAAAAATGTGAGGTATTAGAATGAATGTAATTTGGAATTATATGTGTTATACAGCTCTTATTATGATTTAAATATATTATTGCTGACACTAGTATAAGTGACACCTACTCAAATGTTTCTACTGATATTTGCTGGAGATAAATTTATCTTGCCTAATAATTTCTTGATTCAATTCTGGCAAGTGAGGCATTATTGAAAAACTTTGAACATATATAGACTTAAATACAGAAATAACAACAATGTTATTTACAGCAACAATTACTGCTTTCAATGATATGGTTATTATGATAACATACTGAATTAAAAGTAGCTCAAGATGTTAATGAAAATTACAATTTGACTTCTGTGTTTGCTTTTTAAAGTCTTCATTCATGAATGAATTCATGGAAATGAAAATAAAATAAAAGTATAAAAATAAGTAAGCAAACTCACTAATTGTCATTAGCTTAACAATTATTCCCACATTGGTCTTAGTTTCTTACATTGTGAATACCACAATTAAGAAAAATATCACATTGATTCCATAGTTGAATTTCTTCAGTTTTACTTTTCAAGAGACCTATAAGATATTCAAAACTATGTAATGATTCTTCTTAATTTTAGTGAGTGTTCTGAGATTCTAATTATGTCACTAATAATATTGAAACTTTTTCCTTATGTTAACTGTTTTTAAAAATTTTTGCATAATATTTTTAATATGCATGTTTAATAATGTATTTAATCTTTCAGGAAAACCAACTGTTGCTAGACAACAAAGGATAATGAGGTACATTTGACAACAGGGGTCAAGATGCCAGAAAAACTGAAACTTCTAATAAGTGAGCCTGTCATTGTGATAACTTTATCCTGCAGCTTTTTGCCATTTTCTCATCTTTGCTGTCTGAGCCTAAGCTCCACCTGACCAAAGCATCATTGTAGGAGGATGTAATTCAGTATAGCGAGGAACAAAGAGCAGTCAAACATCTTATGAAAACAAAAATCAAATTTGGAGGTTTCACATATTCTGATTTCAAAGCATATAATAAAGCCACAGTAATGAAGAGAGTGTGGTGTTTGTATAAAGATGGACATGTTCCCTGCTATACTGTATAATTTTCTTAGATCACCTTATCAATTTGTGACAAAAATATATCCTGATAATTTCTTAGGGTTTGCTTTGGATTTGTAGATAAATTGGGATGATATTTTCAACTTAACAATATTAAATCTCCCAGTTATAATCACTAGAACTCTGCACATTTATTTAAATATCCTTTAAATTCTTTCAACAATGTTTTGAAATTTTTTATTTTATATTTTGTACTCAGTTTGTTAAATTTAGTCTTAGGTATTTATTCTTTTTGATTGAGTCTACAGGTAAACTCTTACCTTTATCATCAGTTGATTTGGGACAGAAGTTTGAAGATAATGTACTGTGGAATGAGTAGTCTCAGCTAATGTTGCTAGTACAACTTGATGTCATCTATAACAGAACCAAGATGGAGACCTGCCTCATGTCATCCTGAAAGGGGAACTAAACTCCAAATGGATAAAAAACTTCTGTTAGTTTTCCATCTCTGTGACAAAACATACCTGAAGGCATATGCTAATGAGAAGGAAATGATTTATTTTGCTCACAGTTTGTGGTTTCTGGTCACTTGGTTTGGCTGCTTTGGGCTTATAGTGGCACAGTTCATCAAGGCAGCAGGATCAGTTGGGGGATGTAACTGTCCACCTCATGACATCTCAGAAGCAAAAAGAGAGAGGATAGGCCAATATCTCAATATTGCCTTCAAGGGCATGGTCTCAATGACCTACCATCTTTCCTCTAGGTGCCAAGTTCTAAAGGCTTCACCATCTCCCTACAGTACCACAGGCTAGGCACCAGGCCTTTAACACATGGGCCTTGAGGGGAAATTCCAGATGCAAACTATAGTAACACCTAAATAAACAGAAGAAAATACAGGCATTAAAATTAATTAACATCAACTCACAAAGGGTAGAGATTAATTGCAAATCAAATAATTAGAACTCATATTTGATGAGGAACTTAAACTAGAATATATAAATGTCACAATGCCAAAAATAAAAATAAACAAATTTAAAAACATCAAGGATATAAATAAATTGCTCCACAAAGAGTAAAGTAGGTATAGAAATTAATGGAAAGATGGTAAACATCATTAGTCAATATAAAAATGCAAATAAACCCCATGATGAGATGTCATTTTACCACCACCATGACTGACACAGCTGTGAAGAAACCAGAATTATTACTCAGTACAAATCAGAATATGAAATAGTCTAGCCATTTTGGAAAATAATTTGTGGACTCCTCACAATGTCAAACATAGTATTCCTGTAGACTTGACAATGCCATTCTGAGAAATGAAAACATTTGCCCATATAAAACATTGCAAAAAAATGTTGATAGCATCAATATTCATGATGGTCAGGAAGTGGACATAACCCAGACATCAATCACCAGACAAGTGGATATAACTACATGGTCTAACTATAAATGGAATATTGTATGATTATAAAAATGAATAAAGCATTCTACAGCAGGGCTGCATCTAATAATACAGATGCTTGCATATATTTTCTGTAAGCAATAGTATATAGTCAACAAAGACCATGTATTATTCCATTTATTTTAAATGTCCAGAATGGATAAATTGATAGCAACTCAGTTTCTTTCTGGTGTGACAAAAACTTTCTAAGATTTTGGTAATGGTCGTCCAACTCCTGTATGACTATATAATAACCATTGAATCAGAATGGGTAAATTATATGGTATGTTTATTATATCTCAATTAATCTGCTGAAAATAAAACAAAAGAAAGGTAATAAAACACAAAAAGCATCTGAAAAGGGTTTGAGACAAGAAATTGTAGAATTTCTATGGCAATGAAAGCTGGAGAGGCTCAGCTCTCAGACAGGTGAGCACACATTCGCACATATTTTTATACTTGCAGTATATGCCAACTATGGTACTGGCAAAGAGGTGGAAATCAGGAATTTTCATCAGTAGAAGTCAATGTTTAGGGACTGAAAAAGCCATTAAGAGCTTTAAATTTAAGGTATGTGACTAAATTATTCCTTCAACAAAATTGACAAATTATGGCTATTTTCAGTATAATAGGTTAAAAATCTGAGCAAAGGCTCTCACAATACAAAACTGAAATTTTGAAAAGAGCTATCAATGATTAGTTTAATACAAAGTGGGAAAATGACTTCAATGTGAAAATTTAGGCCTTCTAATGAGTAATATTATGAGCTCATAAACTTCTAGGAGAAAAATAAAATGGAAGCAAACTGAGCCTTAAAGGGCTGAAAAATTTCCTCGACCAGGCCAGACGAGGATAACAGTGATCAGTCCACATGCTGTTGACTTACTGGAGGGAAGATAAAACATTTTTGTAGGCAAGCAACATTATCCAAAAGATTCTGTATTTTGTGTAAGCAATATTCAGGATTCATTAGATAGTTACAAGGCTCACCAGAAATAGAACTGCATTGAATAAAGTAAGAAAAAAACAACTAAACAGAAGCATAACCATGAACAAAGAATGGGTTTAATTTGACAGGGGCTTTAAAATTACTTCTAAAATTGTTAAAGAATGACATGCATAAAGTTAAAAGTTTTTAGATAGATTTTGAAGGCTATTAGTACCTACATCTTCCCACAAAGACAAAATACATACATTGTTCATTTTTTTTTCCTTTAAGAAGACCTAACAACTCTGGTTTATATTCAAACTAAGGTAAGATGATTCTAAAGTTGGAGAGGAAGCAGGCCTGCTGGAGACCAGATTTAACCTTGGCACAGTACTTATTAGAAAGTATCTTCACATTAAAAATACCAAGATTCTAGGCACGACATGGGGTGATTTTTTAAAATAATTTTGTCTACTGCAACAAACTATCTTACACTAGGTGACTTAGAAACAACAGAAATTCAGTTCAGGGCAAGTGTGAATGAGAGTTCTAGTGATTCTTAGTTGTAGACAAGTTCTCACTTGTCATCAGAGACAAAATTAGGGCTAACTAGCTCTCTGGCCTCTTTTTAATAAGGACCCTGTGATGGTTAATTTTATGTGCTGATTTGACTGGGTTAAGCGGTGCCCAGATAGCTACTACAACATTATTTCCAGATGTATCTGCCAGGATGTTTCCAGAGAGTCAGCAGACAGAGTGAACTCATTCTCACCAATGCAATATTGAGTGTTCAAATATAAGAACGAAGTGGACAAAGGGCATCTTCTTTCTTCTTGAATGGAGCTATCTTCCTCTACCCTAAGGCATTGGAGCTCCTGGCTCTTGGTACTACTATTGACACCCCCATAGCACTGACTAATATAGGCACAGATCTCCTCCTTGTGAATTATACTTTTTCAAATGGCCCACACTCCATATTACCTATGTTCTACCAATACAAGATTCTCCAGGCTTGTCTTGTGTTTCCCCTCACCCAACCCTAGAATTAGCCATTTCTTCAAGTAGCCATGATCCTTTTATTGGTAAATATTATTTAAAAACAAATATTAGGACATAAGGGAGGGGTTTTGTTTTTAGTAAGTCTCATTGGAAGACAGAGCTAGGAACCAGATGAATAAGCACATTACATAAACCTATTTAAAATACTCAGCATAGACTTGAAACAACTCAATTATATACACGAAATATATTTGGATTAACTGTAAGAAGTGTGTGTGTTGTGAGTATGTATGTGTGTGTGAGAGAGAGAGACAGAGAGAAAATGATTATTTTTTCTGAAAAATCTTCACTCAGTTACTCATTATGTATCAGAATTTTCCTTTAACTTAAAGAACTGCTATTTGTATTTGTTGCAGTGCAGTTTGATTCTAAATAAATTTTTTTGATATTTGTCTTTCTATAGTATTTCTATTTATGTCTATGTCTGAAGAATATTTCCACCAGTTCTAGAATTCTATGTTAAGAATTGTTATTTGTTCTCACTATGTTAAATATTTTTTCACACTGACTCCTCTGTGTTTTGGTTTTGTTTGTTTACTTGAATGCATATTTGCTTTATCTGTATTTTTAATAAATGTCAGTCATCATTTTTTTTGTTTAATTGTATCTGGTTACTCTTGATATCTTTCTTTTCTCTTGGTTGATTTTTGGAAGATTGTCAGGTTTCTGTTTAGCTAGGCACATATGTATGTTCACTGGTATGTGTCGTCATTCTTGATCTGATGAGCCTTTTGTATCTATGGGTTTATGTTTTGAATTTGAGGAAATCTGTAGACATTGTCCATTCAAAGTTTTTTTTTCTCTTCCATTAACCCTCTTGTCTTTCCTGGCACTATAATTTCATTGTAACAGAAGAGTTTTAATTATGTCAAGATCATTATTTTGTGTTGGTGGCATGTTTTTGTTTGCTTGTTGTTAGGAATCAGGGTCTCCCTATGTAGCCCAGGCTGTCCTGGAGCTTGTGTGTGACACAGGCTGACCTCAAATCCATAAACCTGTCTCCACTTCCCAAGTGCTGGGCTTATAGGTAGATGCTACCATGCCCAACTTCTTGAACTCTCAAATTTACTTGCTGCTTCTCGTTACCCTTTGTATTCCGCCCCCATCTTTGTGATAATGGAGATTGAACCCAGTGCCAGGCAAGTGCTCTAGTGCTCTATTTCTACCTGAGCCAATGCCCCAAACTATTTTGTTTGTATTTTGTTTTTGAGATAGGGTCTTGCTTACTTTGCCAGCCTTAGCTTAGAACTCACAGTTCTCCTGCCCTCACCTTTCAAGTTGCTGGGATTATTGGCCTGCACAAGCATACCTGGCTCAAAGTTTCTTTGTGTGGTTTGTTGGGATTGATTGACTTTCAAACTTACTGACTTTTATCCCCTGTTTTGTCCAGTATTCTCATAAGTCTATTGAAATATTCTTCATCTCCAATCAAGTATTATTCATTTGTGGCATTTCAATTTGGCTTATTTTATAGTTTTTATCTCAATGTTATATTTCTTTACTTTCACAGAGTTGTTTACTTTGGCACTGAGCCATTAAATACATTTATACTAGATTTAAAATGTATACATATATATGTCTGTATATCCACCTGATAAATCCAAACTACATTGCACCTCTGTATCAGACTTTGCTGACTCTTTTCTTTCTTGATATTATTCCACATATTAATAACATTTGTTAAATATTTCATAACATTTGTTGTGAGTGTAATGTTTTGTAGTGTGCATGTATCCAAATATCATGCTGTACCTGGTACATGTGTGTAATCATTATCCATCAGTTAAAAAATAAAATCAATATAAACCAGCACAAGATGGAAACTGAAGTAAGTGATGTTAACATCTTACTCTTAATAATATTATTCTTCCTCAGGAAAGGTCATACTTCTCTTCTGTCAACCTTTAGCATAATTAGGTGACTGGAGTTGGGTTGGGTTTTTGGCTGACAGCAGCAGAATCTTCCCTCTGTAGTTCTTAGAATGTGGATTGCAGATATCCTGCCTGACCCTCAGGCTGCAGGAGGCCCCTGCATGGTACCTCAGAAACACCTGCTGAGCCTTTGATGCTCCAGTGCAACCTGCCAGGGCCGGGTGATCAAATACCTGTGTGCTTGTCCCCTTTGCTCCTTGAGCATTTAGCCTTGGGACACCACACAGAGACGTTAATCCTCGGTAGGTAGAGTTTCAGCTTCTCTGGTCATGTTTCATTCACTGGTGGCTTAAAATGTTGGTGGATTTCTCTCAGGCACCTATCTAATGTAATATTTGAACAGATGCACAATTTCCTACTGGGTCTCCCTTGGTGTGTCTTCCTCATGCTCTCACAGGTGGGAGACACTGCTGACCTTTCTGTCTTAGGGTAATGTAGATGTTCCTGTCCTGCTTCCCCCTCAGACTTCAATACTTGTGCTTGAGGTCTCTTTTAGTCCCTCTATGCCATGAGCTCTGTGTGGAAGGGTGTGTAAAGCTTCAAAATTGTAAGCAGATTCCTGATGCTTCTCGACCTGCTAGGGATTTTAAACTGCATCCCTACCACCATCAGGTAGCAGGAATTTGACAGATTTCATCAGTAGTCTTATGTGTATAATGGGCTCTTCCCATTACCTCCTGTTGTTTATTCTTTAACTTCTATTTTATCTTTGAGTTCTGAGATTCTGTCTTCTGCTTTTTCTAGTCTGCTGGAGTGCACTTCCAGTGTGTTTTGTGTTTCTGTTTCGTTCTTTTTTCTGAGGTTTTCCATATCAGGAGTCTCTTCCTCTTTAATATTTTCTGTTTTCATCATTAATTCATTTATCTCTCTATAGAGTTCCCTGTTTCACTTTGGTGCTTATTTAGGGCAACTATGAGTTCATTTATTTATTTCTGTATCTTCTTGTATTCTTTATTTTTGGGATCTTGAAATTTCTTTAGTGCATCTTGTACATTTTGGTTGACCATGTCTAGTACCTTCTCCCTGAAATTCTCAGTGATTACTTGCAGGATTTCTTCTTTGGAAATGTTTTTGAGGGCATTTCTGGGTTCCTTGGTGTTGTTTATCTTTGTTTTGTTGGGGTCAGGAGCTGGGTATCCATTTTATTCATTTTCCTCTGAATCCTGTATTAAATTAATTTTTTTGAGGAACATGGTTTCCATCCCTTTTTGTTCTTCCCATTGCTCCACTTGGTACTGTGCAACTATGTTCTTGATAGGTTAGTTGGTGGTTTTAGTCACCTGTTTTCTTTCCCCTAATTTAATTTTTGTTTTGTGCCTGTCTTGGTTCTTAGTTAGGTTGGTGTGCTATTTCTGTCCCTGGTCTGGGTGTAATTTAGTAATAACTAATTCACAGGTTCAATACCCAACCAGTAGTTTATATGCTATATAGAAGGTCCCTTGGTGGTAATTATCTGTAAGTAGTGTGAGTTGGGAGGGTTAATGTTTGTTTGGCTAGCTATAGCAATTTGGGGAGTTGGATAGGGTGGCACTAAAAGGGGATTTGGGAAGAGGGGTGGGTGAGGGTGGGAAGCAGTGAAGGCCTGCTGGTTTTTGTGGTCCTTGTGTGTTTACATTTATTTCTGTTGTTGTAGTGGAGGGTGCTTGTGCCAGGGATTGCAAGGGTTTGGGGTTGTGTAATGTTGGTATAGTAGGTTGGTCAGTGGGTAATGAGTGTGTAGGATGAAAAGGTAGTCTGGTGACAGGCTGGGAGAGAATGAGAGTGAAAGCAAGGGGAGAGAGTGAGTGAGAAGGGGTAGAATTAGTTGTGGGAAGGAAAGCAATGGATTTTAGCACAGGAGAAGAAGGGAGAGTGAAGGGGATGAGAATGGGGATGAGAAGATGATGATGGTAAAGTTGATAGTATAGAAAAAAGAGACAATAGGAATAGAAATAAAAATAGAGTACCCACAATAACAAAATGAACAAACAAAAAACAAAAAACCTGGCAAAACAAGCAAAAACAAAAACAAAAAACACCAGGTGCGGGAACAATAGAATTTCAGTTTTAGTTTAAGTTCTGGAGTTATTCCTCCAGCATCCAGTCCTCTTATTGTCATATAAGCAGAAGCTCTGACATAGTCTCACCAGGTGATTCTCTTGTGACTAGTGTTTTGTTTTTCTGTATACCAGTTAAATAGAGATTGTGAGGCTAGGTAGCTTTGCAAGATCATGCAGGGTGGTCAGAGCTATTGATTTCCCCAGCTGATAGCTGTTACCTTTTGGCTGCAGCTGTTTCTCAGCTCCTCCCCCAGCAGGGTGAGGCAGTTCAGTTTTGAATGTGGTTATTCATGGTTGCTATCCAAATTGTGCCTACAGTTAACAATATTGAACTGTGTACTTATAATTTCAAGTTTAAATGTTCTTATCATAGTTTTATTTACTTTTTATTATTGTTGTAGGGGAGTATATTGTGATACTTCCAAAAATTCTTACATTATATCATAGTTGAATTTACTCCCTGCACCATTTAGTTTATCCTCCTTCCCCCATTCCTGGAATAGTTTCAACAGTTCTCATTTTTCCATTTACACACTTGTGTATATGATATTTCCACCCTATTAACCCTCCTACACCCTTTCCTTATCTCACTCCCACTGGTACCAAACCCCAGACAGGACCTGTTCCACCCTCCTGTTCTTTGATTATGTAAAAAAAAATGACTTTTCATTTGTTTGAGATAGCTGTACAGGGTGTTTCTTTGTGACTTTTACATGTATATGTGTTTTGTAACCTGAATTGGTTCATCTTTCTACTTTAGTCCCCTTTTTATGGCGGTTTCAACAGGTTTAAAAATTCTATGTACATTCTTGTGTAGGAAGTATAGCAACCATACTCACTTTCTTCTTTTACTCTTTCTCTCTCTCTCTCTCTCTCTCTCTCTCTCTCTCTCTCTCTCTGTTTCTCTCTCTCTTTCTCTCTCATTTATGACTTTCCATTAGAGTGACCTGTTTTTCTAATATTGCTTATATTTTTATTAGATCT
This sequence comes from Castor canadensis, assembly GCF_047511655.1. Classification (NCBI taxonomy): domain Eukaryota; kingdom Metazoa; phylum Chordata; class Mammalia; order Rodentia; family Castoridae; genus Castor; species Castor canadensis. The sequence goes on along the minus strand of NC_133396.1, from coordinate 69,949,046 downwards.
ATAATTCCACATATGAGAGAGAACATGCAACCTTGGCTTTCTGAATCAGGCTAACTTCACACAAAATGAGCTTCTCCATCCCTTTACATGCAAATGACAAAATTTCATTCTTATTTGTGGTTGAATAAAATTCCATTCTATATAAATACCACATTTTCTTCATTCATCAGCGGTATGGCATCTTGGCTATTTCCATAGCTTAGTTACTGTGAATAATGTTGCAATAAACAAAGGTGTGTAGGTGTCTTTATTGTGACTTGATTTATATTCCTCTAGATATATCCATAGGAGTGATTTTGGTAAAATTAGGAAGAAGACAAGGGTGTCAACTCTTTCCCCTGCTATTCAACATAGTTTTGGAATTCCTAACCAGAGCAATAAGACAGGAAGAAGAAACAAAAGAAATGCAAATAAAAAAGGAAGAAGTCAAATGATCCTTATTTGCAGGTGATATAATCTTATACCTAAAAGACCAAAGAAATGACACCATAAAATTCCTAGACATCATAAACACATTTAGCAATGTAACAGGATACAAAAATCAATTTAAAAAATCAGTAGCCTTTCTATATACCAAGAATGAACAAACTGAGAAAGAATATAGAAAAACAATTCCATTTACAATAGCCTCAAAAAATATAAAATACTTAGGAATAAACTTAGTAAAGAAAACAAATGATCTCTACAATGAAAACTACAAACCATAGAAGAAAAAAATTGAATAAGACTACAGAAGATGGAAAGATCTCCCATGCTCATCAATTGGTAGAACCAACATTGTAAAAATGGCTAAACTACCAAAAGCAATCTACATGTTCATTGAAATCTCCATCAAGATTCCAATGACATTCACCACAGAGATTAAAATATCAGTCCTAAAGTTCATTTAGAGCACAAAAGAACAGAAATAGCCAAAGCAATACTGTGAAAAAGAGGAATGCTGGAGGTATCACAATACCTAACTTCAAACTATACTATAGAGCCATAGCAATAAAAAACAGCATGGTACTGGCACAAAAACAGACATGAAGACCAATGGAACAGAATAGAAGACCCAGATTTGAATCCATGAAACTATGCCCCTGATTTTTGACAATGGTGCCAAAAACATAGGATGGAAAAAAGATAGCCTCTTCACCAAAAGTGGCTGGGAAAACTGGATATCTAATTGCATAAAAATGAAAATAGATCCATGTCTTTCACCTTGTGTAAGTATAAACTCAAAGTGGATTAAGGACCTTAAGATAAGACCTGAGGGGGGATTCCAAGATGGCTACTAGAGGGAGGAAGCAGAAAGCGAGCCTCCTATAATGAAATCTTGGAGAGACGCTGGAGACACACTTTGCAGGCATAATCATTGAGAAGAGGCATAACTTTGACCCCTCCAACCTCCAGCTGGCGCAGAGAATCTCCACTTCACGTTAAATGGAGAAACCAGGAGGGCCCCCGGGCCACCAGTTGCCCGTGCCCAGATGGCTTGGAAAGATGTGAACCAGGTGAGCTTCGCAGTACTGTGGTACTCCCACAGACAAGCCTGGGCCAGAGCAGCACAGCCCCTGGACAGACAGACCTCCACCTGGGGAAAAAAGAGAAACTGACTAATAAGCAATAAGAGCAATAAAGACATGCGGGAAAGAGGGTGGGGCTCACAGAGCTCTGAAGATTGGGGGAAGGGAATCCTTCCCGGGACTGTAAATAAACAAGCTGGGCAGGCTGGAGAGGCTCCGGCGGGAGCAGGGACATGCACCCAGCAACCAGGAGCAGGAAAGCTTGTGAGAGTGGCCGAGGGAGGAAAACTCCACAGGAGAGGAGGGAAGACCCACTTCCCACATGAGCTGTAAACAAACATGTCGGCTGGCAGGAGCAGCAGCACTGCCCAGTAACACAGGAGCAGGAAAGCCTCTGAAGTGGAGGTGGGAGGAAAACTGCACAGGAGAGGGGGGAGACCCATTTCCCACATGAACTGTAAATAAACACGCATGCCTGACAATGCGGGTGCAGTGTCACCTTTCTCAGTGTGTTTGGAAAGGGGAAAGTTTGTAGCAGAGGCTCCTGCACAGGAGAACTCTGAGCAAACTGAGACTGCGGGGCCAGGTGAGTGATAAGCTAACCCCAGAGATCTGCATAAATAATGCTGCCAGCAACAGCAGGCTGACAGATGCGGGCAGGCAAGCCACAGCTGCAGATACCATTCTCAGAACTGTCTCCAGACTCTTTTTTTTTCTTTTTCTCACTACCTTTGATGAGAGAACAAACAAATTACAACTGCATGCTGAAAAACTCACTGAAACTGTATTGCATTTGAACTTGGGACACTTGGTGGGGTTTTGTGTGTGTGTGTGTGTGTGTGTGTGTGTTTGTGTAGTTTTATCCTACTTTATGCATCCCCTTTGATGAGACAACTACAGAACAACATCTGAGGCACCATCTCCAGGATTGGACATCCAAATTATTAAGACTGAAACTTCATTGCATTTGAACTTAGAGGTTTTTTGGTTTTTTGGTTTTTTTTTTTAATTTTCTACTTTCTTTTTATTTTAATTTATTTTTATATATAGATATTTCTTTAATTTACTTACTTTTTATTTTTATTCTTATCTTTATTTTTTTATTTTTGATTTTCAATCCTCTCTCTGTCTCTCTAATGTCTGTTCAGCTTACTGTCGATTAGTACACTAACACTCCCTATTTATACCTTTGAAACTTTCTTGTCTGATACCTTGTTCTGTTTTCTCCTTCTTGTCTGTGTATTTGTTCTTCCCTTTCCTTTAACTTCTTGCTTTCCATCTCAGCTCACCCTTCCATTCTAAATATTACCATTGTTATTATTGCAAGGTAGAAAATACTTAATTGCACACAGTACAGGGACAGTAACACAACCAAAGACAATGATGGGAAGACAGAAAAAAAAGGGAAACCAGTTTCCCCTCAGCAAAAAATTAGTACAGGAACGAGAGGGGAACGAAAAAAACAGGTACTCACATCCAGACTCCAACAAAATGAAGATAAACTATGCCAAAGGACCCAATGAAGCAAAAGGAATAATTTAAAAGAAGACATACTACAAGGACTCAATGAGAATTTTATATAGATGATACTGGATAGGGTCAAACTTCTGTACAGGAGACACTCAAGAAATTCCAGCACAACAAAAATAAAGAATTTGAAAAAGTAAAAGAAGAAATAAAGGAAACCATAAAAGCAATGTATAAACAACAAAGTGAAACAGAGAACACGATGAATAAACAGATAAATGAACTCAGAACAAAAATAGACAACATTAAAGAGGAAATCACCCAGGATATGGAAAACCTCAGAAAAAAGGAGGAAACAGAACTGCAAAACAAAATGGAAGGCCAATCCAGCAGAATAGAACAAACAGAAGACAGAATCTCAGAACTTGAAGATGAAATGGTAATTAAAGGAAAAACTGAAGAACTATTAATAAACAACTCAAGACCTGTGAAAAGAAAATGCAAGAACTCACCGACTCCATCAAAAGACCAAACATGAGAATCATGGGCACCAAAGAAGGAGAAGAGGTGCAAGCAAAGGGAATGTGTAATATATTCAACAAAATAATAATGGAAAATTTCCCAAATCTAGAGAAAGATATTCACATATAGATGCAAGAGGCCTCCAGGACACAAAACAGACCAGATGAAAATAGAACGACCCCACGACATGTCATCATTAAAACAACAAGTTCAGAAACTAAGGAAAGAATATTGAAGGCTGTAAGAGAGAAAAAACAAGTAACATACAAAGGTTAACACATCAAAATCACAGCAGACTTCTCAACAGAAACATTAAAAGCAAGAAGAGCGTGGGGTGAGATCTTCCGGGCACTGAATGAAAATAACTTCAACCCCAGGATACTCTACCAAGCAAAGCTATCATTCAAAATAGATGGAGCAATAAAAGTCTTCCATGATAAGCAGAAACTAAAACAATATGTGACCACAACGCCACCACTACAAAAGAATCTGCAAGGGATTCTGCACACAGAAAGTGACACCCAACTTAACCCTGAAAAGACAGGCAGCACCAAACCACAGGAAAAGAAAAAGTAACACAGTAGAGAGTAACTTCAACTTAGGTACACACAATCAAACCTTCAAACAACTAAGACAACTAAATGTCAGGAATCACTACATACCTATCAGTACTAACGCTTAATGTTAACAGACTTAATTCACCCATCAAAAGGCACTGCTTGAAGAAATGGATTAAAAAGGAAGATCGAACAATTTATTGCTTACAGGAGACCCATCTCATGACCAAAATAAGCATAGGCTTAGGATGAAAGGCTGGAAGAAGATTTACCAAGCCAATGGCCCCTGAAAACAGGCAGGAGTAGCAATACATATCTCTGACAAAATAGACTTCAAACCTACATTGATCAAACAAGATGAAGGACATTCCATACTAATAAAAGGGGAAATAGACCAAAAGGAAATGATAATCATCAACCTGTATACACCCAATGTCAACGCACCAATTTCATCAAACATACCCTGAAAAACCTAAAAGCATATATAAACACCAACACAGTGGTTGTGGGAGACTTTAACACCCCATTCATCAATAGATAGGTCATCCAAACAAAAAAATCAATAAAGAAATCCAAGATCTAAAATATGCAATAGATCAAATGGACCTAGTTGATGTCTACAGAACATTTCATCCAACCTCTACACAATATACATTCTTCTCAGCAGCCCATGGAACCTTCTCCAAAATAGATCATATCCTAGGGCACAAAGCAAGTCTCAGCAAATATAAGAAAATAGAAATTATACCGTGCATACTATCTGATCACAATGCAGTAAAAGTAGAACTCAACAACAAAAGTGAAGACATAAAACATGCAAACAGCTGGAAACTAAATAACTCATTACTTAATGAAGAATGGATCATTGATGAAATAAAACAGGAAATTAAAAAGTTCCTGGAAGTAAATGAAAATGAAAACACAACCTACCAGAACCTATGGGACATAGCTAAGGCAGTCCTGAGAGGAAAGTTTATAGCCATGAGTGCATATATTAAAAAGACTGAAAGATCCCAAATCAATGACCTAATGATACATCTCAAACTCCTAGAAAAACAAGAACAAGCAAATCCCAAAACAAATAGAAGGAGAGAAATAATAAAAATAAGAGCTGAAATCAATGAAATAGAAACCAAAAAAAAAATACAAAGAATTAATGAAACAAAAAGTTGGTTCTTTGAAAAAATAAACAATATCGATAGACCCCTGGCAAACATGACTAAAATGAGGAGAGAAAAAACACAAATTACTAGAATCAGGAATGCAAAAGGGAAGATAACAACAAACACCATGGAAGTCCAAAAAAATCATCAGAGACTACTTCGAGAACATATATTCAAATAAATTTGAAAATCTTAAAGAAATGGACAGATTTCTAGATACATATGATCATCCAAAAATGAACCAAGAGGAAATTAATCACTTGAATAGACCCATAACATAAAATGGAATTGAAGCAGCAATCAAGAGTTTCCCCAAAAGAAAAGTCCAGGACCTGATGGAGTCTCTGCTGAATTCTACCAGACTTTTAAAGAAGAACTGATACCAACCCTCCTTAAACTGATCCATGAAATAGAAAGGGAAGGAAAACTGCCAAACACATTTTATGAAGCCAGTATTACACTTATCCTAAAACCAGGCAAAGACACCTCCAAAAAGGAGAACTATATTCTAATCTCCTTAATGAATATTGATGCAAAAATCCTCAACAAAATAATAGCAAACCAAATTCAACAACACATCAAAAAGATTATTCACCATGACCAAGTAGGCTTCATCCCAGGGATGCAGGGGTAGTTCAACATATGAAAATCAATAAACGTAATAAACCACATTAAAAGAAGCAAAGACAAAAACCACTTGATCATCTCAATAGATACAGAAAAAGCCTTTGATAAGATCCAACATCATTTCATGATAAAAGCTCTAAGAAAACTAGGAATAGAAGGAAAGTTCCTCAACATTATAAAAGCTATATATGACAAACCTACAGCCAGCATTATACTTAACGGAGAAAAACTGAAACCATTCCCTCTAAAATCAGGAACCAGGCAAGGATGCCCACTATCTCCACTCCTACTCAACAGAGTACTGGAATTCTTAGCCAGAGCAATTAGGCAAGAAGAAGGAATAAAAGGAATACAAATAGGTAAAGAAACTGTCAAAATATCTCTATTTGCAGATGACATGATCCTATACCTTTAAGACCCAAAAAACTCTACTCAGAAGCTTCTAGACATCATCAATAGCTATAGCAAGGTAGCAGGATATAAAATCAACATAGAAAAATCATTAGCATTTCTATACACTAACATTGAGCAAACTGAAAATGAATGTATGAAAACAATTCCATTTACAATAGCTTCAAAAAAAAATCAAATACCTAGGTGTAAACCTAACAAAAGATGTGAAAGACCTCTACAAAGAAAACTATACACTTCTGAAGAAAGAGATTGAGGAAGACTATAGAAAGTGGAGAGATCTCCCATGCTCATGGATTGGTAGAATCAACATAGTAAAAATGTCGATACTCCCTAAAGTAATCTACATGTTTAATGCAATTCCCATCAAAATTCCAATGACATTCATTAAAGAGATCGAAAAAACTATGGTGAAATTTATATGGAAACACAAGAGGCCACAAATAGCCAAGGCAATACTCAGTCAAAAGAACAATGCAGGAGGTATCACTATACCTGACTTCAAGCTATATTACAAAGCAATAATGATAAAAACAGCATGGTACTGGCACAAAAACAGACATGAAGACCAGTGGAACAGAATAGAGGACCCAGATATGAAGCCACACAACTATAAGCAACTTATCTTTGACAAGGGAGCTAAAAATATACGATGGAGAAATAGCAGTCTCTTCAACAAAACCTGCTGGGAAAACTGGTTAGCAGTTGGCAAAAAACTGAAACTAGATCCATGTATATCACCCTATACCAAGATTAACTCAAAATGGATCAAGGATCTTAATATCAGACCACAAACTCTAAAGTTGATACAGGAAAGAGTAGGAAATACTCTAGAGTTAATAGGTATAGGTAAAAACTTTGTCAACGAAACCCCAGCAGCACGGCAACTAAGAGATAGCATAGATAAATGGGACCTTATAAAGCTAAAAAGCTTCTGTTCATCAAAAGAAATGGTCTCTAAACTGAAGAGAACACCCACAGAGTGGGAGAAAATATTTGCCAGCTATACATCAGACAAAGGACTGATAACCAGAATATATAGGGAACTTAAAAAACTAAATTCTCCCCAAACTAATGAACCAATAAAGAAATGGGCAAGTGAACTAAACAGAACTGTCTCAAAAGAAGAAATTCAAATGGCCAAAAAACACAACAACAATAGGTGTTGGCGAGGATGCGGGGAAAAAGGAACCCTCTTAAACTGTTGGTGGGGATGTAGACTAGTACAACCACTCTGGAAAAAAATTTGGAGGCTACTTAAAAAGCTAGACATGGATCTACCATTTGATCCAGCAATACCACTCTTGGGGATATACCCAAAAGAATGTGACACAGGTTACTCCAGAGGCACCTGCACACCCATGTTTATTGCAGCATTATTCACATTAGCCAAGTTATGGAAACAACCAAGATGCCCCACCACCGACAAATGGATTAAGAAAATATGGTATCCTGAAGAAAGGATTAAGAAAATGTGGTATGTATACACAATGGAATTTTATGCAGCCATGAGGAAGAACGAAATGTTATCATTCACTGATAAATGGATGGAATTGGAAAAAATCATTCTGAATGAGGTTAGCCTGGCCCAAAAGACCAAAAATTGTATGTTCTCCCTCATATGTGGACATTAGATCAAGGGCAAACACAACAAGGGGATTGGACTTTGAGCACATGATAAAAGCTTTAGCACACAAGGGAGGGGTGAGGATTGGTAAGACACCTAAAAAATTAGCTAGCATTTGTTGCCCTTAATGCAGAGAAACTAAAGCAGATACCTTAAAAGCAACTGAAGCCAATAGGAAAAGGGGACCAGGAACTAGAGAAAAGGTGAGATCAAAAAGAATTAACCTAGAAGGTAACACACATGCACAGGAAGTTAATGTGAGTCAACTCCCTGTATAGCTATCCTTATCTCAACCAGCAAAAACCCTTGTTCCTTCCCATTATTGCTTATACTCTCTCTACAACAAAATTAGAAATAAGGGCAAAATAGTTTCTGCTGGGTATTGAGGGGGTAGAGGGAGAGGGAGGGGGCAAAGTGGGTCGTAAGGGAGGGGTTTGGGGTGGGGGGAGAAATGACCCAAGCCTTGTATGCACTTATGAATAATAATAATAAAAAAAGATAAGACTTGAAACTTTGAAGCTAGTGCAGGAAAGAGCAGTGAATACACCTAAAGCAATAGGCATAGGCAATGACTTCCTAAATAGAACTCAAATGGCTCAAAAACTAAGAGAAAGGATCCACAAATTGAACTTCGTGTAATTAAAAAGCTTCTATACAACAAAAAAAAGGGTCACTAAATTGAAGAGGCTGACCAGAGAATGGGCGACATTTTTGAATTTTTCCAGTCATACATCTGACAAGGAATTAATAACCAGAATATACAGGGACTTCAAAAACTAAAATCACAAAAAATCAATGAGCCAATGAAGAAACAGGCAAATGGACTGAACAAAGCTTTTCCAAGGGAAGAAGTCCAAATGGCCAAAAAAAAAAAAAAAAAAGAAAAAGAAAAAAAAAACACATGAAGAAATGCTCACCATTCCTGCCCATCAAGGAAATGCCAATCAAAACCAGATTCAGATTCCACCTCACTCCTGTTTGAATGGCTATTGAGTACACAACACTAAATTTTCATGAAGATGAGGAGGAACCCTCATAGACTGTTGGTGGGAATGTAAACTAGTACAATTCTGGGAACAATATGGAGGCTCATCAGAAAACTAACATAGAATCATAGTTTTTTAAGGAGAGGTCTTTATCTTCTCTTCTGTCCATTTCAGGTAGTGTCAGACTTAGAAACCATAAAAACTGTATGTGTTAATCATCTTTCTATAAGTGGAGCAAATGTGTAAGATAACAAATTTACAAAGAGGAAATATGTATTTGGCTCATAGTTTTAGAAGTTCAAGTCTATGACCAATTGGCCCCATTGATTTTGGGCCTATAGCACAATGTTGTGGGGATCATTTGGAAGAGTGAAATTGCTCAACTCATGGCCAGGGTTTGAGAGTGAGAGTGTGCCCCTATGGTCTAAAGACTCCATCAGCTGCCAAAAACTTCATTAGCTAGAGACCAAGTGTTTAACACATAGACTTCCAGGGGGACACTTATTCAAACCATATTACTACATATTTGAAAAAATGACTAGTAGGGCCAAGTACTAAGATTACACACCTGTAATCCTAGCTATTTGGGAGATGGAGAGGAGAACATGATTCCAGATAAGCACAGAGAAATGGTTAGTAAGAGCCTATCTCATAAACAAGCCAGGCCTGATGGCATGTGTCTGATGATTCCAGGTATGCAGGAGGCAAAGGTAGGATGATTTTGGTCCAAGGCCAACCCTGTGCAAAAGCAAGGCATTATATAAAAAATATCTAAAGAAATATGGACAGGGGACATGGTTCAAGTGGTAGAGTGCCTGCCTAACAAGTGCAAGGCTCTGAGTTCAAACCCAGTACATCAAAACATTATAATACCATTATCCAGATAGTGATTTATTAATAAACAGCAAAAGATTTCTTTTTAATGAATAATGCCGATCCCATATGGAGAATTATGAAATTGCCTTAGAAAATTGAAAACATCCATTGGTAGAGTTGTAATTTATGATTTTAGTAGGAAAATAAAGACAATTCTATATTTCATTTATATCTAAGCTGCAAGTTTCAAAAATCTTACTCTTTGGCTTTTTTTGAAATCACTTTATGTAAAATTTAATCTTAAAATATTTGTTTCACATTTACATGTTTACTACGTGACATTGTAGATTGAAAGCAAGGGCCTTCCACATGCTGAGCAATACTGTGCTAAGGAGTTACACTTCAAACCCCTGTCTCATATTTGTTAACTGAACCCTCCTTTAGCAAACTAAGTTGCAACATCCCTTTATGATAAACAAGGCATCAACTGAGATTCAGTCAATCTCAGTGATGTTTTGCACATGCATTCATCTATGAGACAGTCATTTTGGTTTAAGATATAGAATACTGTCATCTCCAAATGATATACTTCATGCCCCTTCCCAGTAAATATCAATAACTTAAATACATTCCTTTTATCCTATCAGTAGGCATTAATTTTGTTTGTTCTCGAGCTTCAAATGAATAAAATTATACAAGATATGCAATTTAAGTCTTTGTGTTGTTCCCATGTTGTTATATGTAGCAGAATTTTTAACATTTTCATATCAATGTAGTGTTTTTGAAAATGAAGACAATGGAATTTTACTTCTCCTTTCTACCGTTGATGAGGTTTTTATTTTGATGAGGTTTTTAAAACTGATTTTTATTATTGATCTCATGGTATAATAGTTGTTGACCCTAGATCCAGGCTGTGTCATAGGGTAGCAGCTTATTTAGCTGAACCACTGGATTTTTTCAAGTTCATTGTGCCCATTTCTGATTACTCCAAAAATGTAAGAAATACCAGTTGTAATACTTCCCGATCGACAAATGTCAGTCTTCTTAATAGCTATGCTAGCATTTCTGCAGTGTTTTATCATGGTTTTAATTATTAATTTCTTAAGAGCTGGTGCTATTGAACACCTTTTTTTACTTTTACTCATTGCATTTCTCCATGTATGCAGGGTCTTCAGTACCTTTCTTACCATTTCATGGAGTTCTGTGAATATTGAGGAAATAGATCATATTGAAATGTACAGTTTTATTGTGTGGCTTACATGTTCCTTTCTAATTTCTAACTTTTAATGAATAGACTGTGACATTTAGTAGAGTCAAATCAATCACTTATTGTCTGGTACTTTTTCATAATATTGAAGGCTATGAAATAATCTGCTGTATTAATTTTATGGTAATATCTCATTTTTCTAGTACCATTAACATAAGGCCATCTTTCTACTTAATTAGATCAAAGATCAGGTGACTGCATGTTTTTGTGAGTATTTGGGACTCTGTATTCTGATTAGTAGTTTTTTCTTTTCTTGCACTAGTACATTTTTGGTAATGCCAAATTTTATTCAGCCACAAAGAAGAATGAAATTTTGTCATTTGCAGGTAAATGGATGGAGCTGGAGAACATCATCTTAAACGAAGTTCAGAAGGCCAAAAGCTGCATGTTCTCTCTCCTATGTGAAATATAGAACTAATACAAATACAGCAATTGTATGAAAAACATGTCAAACTAAGAGGAGGCTACATACAAGAAGGGGAAGGTAAAAGAAGTTAAAAAGGTAAATATGGTTAATATACTGTCTATCCAAGAATAAATGTGGAATTTTTAAACCTGTTGAAATCACCATAAGGAGAGGACTTAGGTGGAAAATAGAGAAATAGAGGAGATGAACCAATTCAGGCTATAATATGTATACATGGAAATGTCACAAGGAAACTACCTGTGTAGTTATCTTTAACGACAAAAATGTCATTTTGCTTTTCTTTTACAAAATCAGGGAAAAGGAGGGTGGAACAGGTCCTGAATGGGGGGTTGGTACCAGTCAGAGGGGAAGGAAGTAGAGAAAGGGTCTAGGAGGGTGAATATGGTGCAAATACTATGCACACGTGTATGAAAATGTAAAAATCATATCAGTTGAAACTATTCCAGGAATGGGAGAAAAGAGGGATAAAGGAGAGTTGTAGGGGGTGTGAATTCAAGTATTGTCCATCACAGTGTAATATCCACTTCCCATTCATTTGTCTTGTTAGTAATAAGTTCTGAACAGTAAGTCACAGGAGTACAAAAAGTCCCTGGAGAAGGGAAGCCCATTACACAATTACAAATATAAGGAAACATTTTACAAAGGTTCATTACTATAAGACCATTTCCTTTTTGTCCAAACTTGGCACAAATGAAGAATTTTTTCCTTTACTATAGGAAACAAGGCACAAATAAATATTTATGTCTGGATTCAGTATGGTCAAAAATTTTAAATACTTTAAAGGCACAGAAGTTCACATTATTAGCTAAGGCCAAGTTTCTCACATAACCATTCTTAAGTTAGGTCTCCACCACTTCTTTAAAACACCTGTGTTAGCTCAGCTGTTGGACTTATTCTTACTCCCAGCATACATTATCCATGGTTGAGGTTTACTTTCAGCAGGACTGGAAAAAGCAAAGCACAGAGGATATGAAACTCTTCCATCATCATGCTGGTGTTTATTTCTATACACGGATAAAAAGGTGGTTGCTCAGGTAGTTCATGTGGGAAATGCCCTCATATTCCTTGTCCAGTAACACCTGGCATTTGTCCTTGTCAATTCTCATTAGAAAGACAACATTGTTGGTTTCTTTATGCAAACAGAAATTTCTCAGCTTTTCCACTAAATCTTGTCCAAACTGCCAAGGAATTATTTATGTTCTTTCCAGCATTCAATAGCCCATATATGTATGTATGCATGTATCAAACACCTACATAAAGAAGGGATGTAATAGTTAAAAATCACATAAATGAGCTGATGATTTTGACTTTAATTTCTTCTAGGAGCATTTCTTATTCTAAGTATGGTCTGAGGATTTGGCCTGAGCCAGGCAGAGAACACTTCTCAATGAGGAACTAAGTTAGGCTTGTAGTTGTCATGGTAACAACTTAGGGTTGCTTTTGCCTTAGGCCTTTACTAACTATGGGGTCCTAAAGAAGTTTGGGGAGCTACAGGCAAAATATTCTTTTCCATGTCTATTTAGAAACTCATGTCTCTGTATTTTTAAATGCAATACATTTTATATAGAAAAGTAAAATTTAAGATAAGAAAATGCTAGGCCCAAGAGCCCATGACTATAATTCCAGCTCCTTAGAGGCTGAGGTAGGAGGATCATGATTTCAAGGCCAGGTTGGGTCATGAAAAAAGATAGGAAAATATATTAACATAGAATATATTTGATTTAAGCATTTTCTCCATGCTTAATATTCTTCAATATGCTTTCAACATGTCACAGAGAACAAGTTCCTACTGAACACGAATTGCATTCACTGTCACCCTGTCCTTCCATGACAGTTTTCCTGCCCATATCTTAGCTCTTGTCTATGATATCCCAGGGCCCTTTCTTTGGTCAGCTGTTTGGATGTTGTTTATTTGCTTAGGTGGACTTGTGACAGATTACATTGATTTCATACTTATAAATATTTGATGAAATCTTCCTACCTATATTGAATAAAAAGTATTTACAATAGTTTACAACTTCAATCATGGCAGCATTTGCAGTATCTCATTTTCAGAATGTGAGTGTACCAAGTTACAGTCACATTTCCATTGAATGTTATTGCTGCAAATTGTCTTTTCATGTTTTTGCCCATAGTAATTTTAGGTTTCTACATTATTTTCTTATTGGCTTCTATTGATAGCTTAGTTTGAATATAGAGATGTTAATTTTTTATATTAAATATTACAAATATAAATTATTTTTGTCTTATAAAAGTATTTTTATTTGATATAATGGTTCTTGGGTTTCATGTAATCAAATCTCTCAATTTTTAAATTTTAATTTATTTATTTTTTGGTAGAACTGGGTTTTGAACTTTAGTTTTCATTTTAATATAATACCAACTTGAATAGGAATAATTGTTCAAATAAAGTTTAGAAAGGAGTAAAATATTGTATTAAACTATAACTAGAAATAGTAACATAATAGTTTTGGTTTCTTGTGGTATGTTTGTGTATGAAATATTTTTTATGAAACTGCTATAATGTGTGTAGTATTTTATAACACATTTCCTATTGATAGTAAAATGCAAATTTATTTCACTATGTTAATGGTGATCTTTACAGAAGAAAATTATTCAGAATATCTAACAATAAACAATAAAGTTTTAATGGCAAATGGCATCTCTTCAGATTCCCTTGATCACAACAGATATCTCTACCTCTATATGTATATCTATGTATAGCTATGTCTGTATCTATATCTGTCTCTACGACATCTATATCTATCTATTTCATCTCTCTCCAAAGCACAAATCCTAAGGCTATTTTTGGGCCAATAAAAATATTTGGGACTAAATGACATATATAATGTTTTAAAACAACTAAAAATTTAATAATATGTTGGGGTAATCTTGGAAGCTTTGTATCAAAGTAATATCAGAATAACATTTGCAAATTGCCAAGGATGAGTGTTCAAAATTTGCATAGGCCTAATGACAAAAATTAAAATGATATAGCCTTTTAAATATGATATATCACTTAAATATTTACAAAACATGACAAGGTAGCCCAATCACATAATTTCAATTAAAGTACAAAGCTTCAAATCAATATTCCTTGATATTGAAATATCCACTTAGTTTCCACTTTAATTTCATTTCTTGTGACTTATTATATCTTTCATAGATTGTACCATTCAGCAGAAATACATGGATATGACAATAATTTCACTGTGCCAAGAAACTGCATATTTAAAACTCTGTGAATTTTCCACCTATTCAAGGCTGATTACTAATATACATGCACACAATCAAGGTAAAAGAAGGTTCACCCTTGTGTTAGTTATAGGGAGTATAGGAAGAAGTCTTGGCAGAGCTCTGCTGCCTCTAACCTTTGCTTCCCACTTCATAATCCTGAAGCTTTCTGCAGACAATTGCTATGACTTACTTTAAAATGTTTGTTAAAAAGAATATGTCAAATTAACTGCAATCATAGGTCAGATTTGGGAAGAGTATTTTCCTTTAGCTAACTTTTCCATTTTATTTTCCTTGATGTTCCAAAATATTAATTTTTGTAAGCTATATCATAAATTGCAAGTATATATGCATGTATAAATAAGACACATACTGTAGTCATTAAAGTGTAAGTTGCTTTAAAGTATTACCCATGAAAATTACATTTGTCACTGATGATATGCAAAGTATTTGTGAAGAAAAATCACATACCTCCAGAATTCATTTTTCTGCCTTCTTTGAGGAGCAAAGTGTTATCTTGTATAAGCCAGTACTTAAAGTACAAGAGCTTCCTGCTGCATGTTTCTGGAAACACAGTTCTCCTAGAAGCAAAACCTTTCAAAAACCATCAAGGAATTTGTCTTCTGCACTGTATTTTTCTCAGGATTTTGGCCACTGATAATTATCTACAAAAGCAACATGTTTTAAATAAAAAGCTTAGTTTTAAATGCATGATAAGGAGAATCAAAGAATACTGGAATATTATATTGGCAACCTTACATACACCTATGCTTTCTTTTTCCATGGGCTTACTTAAATAGATATTGAGCTCACAAATTTTAAATATGTTGCTTAAAGAAAAACATAGTCATTGATAAGGTCAGGTATTATTTATCACCAAGACTCTGCAGTCTCTTTGCAGTGTTTCTTAAATTCTTAAATATATCTTCAGTTTTCTGAATGGGTGTCACAGATTATACACAAATACAGACACACACACAAACACACACACACAAACACAGACACATACACTTATTCACTAGCTTTAGAGAAGATTTCCTTTTCCCAAAGTGGCTCATGAAGATGACAAATAACTTGCTTCATTTCTGTATTGATATAGAACCTTGAGTATTTTAGTCATATGCATTTGAATATTATCCAATGTGGTGTGAATCTAAATTTTTGATGCTTCATTAAACTGATAACCTATAATAATCACATTGAAAGACTCATATTTCATGCTTACCTCTCAAAAATGTAAATTTCTCTGCTCCCTTTACTGTGACTTCTGGTGTGGCCTCCAATAAAAATACAAAGTAAAATATACTTTCACAAAGGAATTATATGTGGTTCACTTGAAAGACTTCTCTTTACTTAAAAGGCTCAAATGACTACTTTAGATCCAGTTCTGGATCTTCTATTTATAATTTTAACTAATCAGTCTTATAATTACCTCATTCTGAAATGAAAACGGAAGAAGCTATCTTTCAAACTCAACATATCTAGAATGTACACTTTTTAGCTAATATATTCTATCCTATGTTAAAAATCTTCCTACTAGTATGATAAACACTTCTCAAGACTGCTTTCCCTCATATAGGTTAATTGAAAGGAAAGAAAATTCCATTTTTTATTCCATTCTAAGTGAATTACAAGAAATGAAATACTCAAATGTATAGATATCTCTTGGTTGTAACTCTATTACATGTCACCATGTGCATACTAAAAAAGTACATGTTCTACAATTGTCTACCATCATTGTAAGCTAAAATTTCACACATATAGCTACTTTACATGCTTTAAATATGTTTTTATTTCATTGATATGAGAAGCCTTGTTAATTACTATGATTAATAGATTCTAATTGTGAAACAAATAAAAACTAATTTGTTACAATATTTAGAAAACCCTACTTAATTCTGAATAACTATATTTTAAAAGTTTTGCAAACCCTGTAGAATGTAACTACATGCTTACATGTTTGAAGATACAATTCAAAATTGATGATTACTAATTCTGTGTGGCACCACTGGATCTAAGCATTGATAACTGATCCCAGTTAGATGAAGATTCTCCTCCAACATACCTTTACTCTTCGTGGAGTGCTTCCTTTAAATAAGTATTGATCAGTACACATGAAAGAATGCCGTAGGTTTGGTGGTGGTGGTGGTGGTTGAGGTTGTTTGAGTTTTTATGCTTTTTGATCAAGGCACCAGAACAATGTGTGTAGTAATTTATACCACCTTGCAAAAGGAAAGAAGGAAGGAAGGAAGGGAGGGAGGGAAGAAGGAAGGTAAAAGGAAAGAACTGAATAGATATCAACATGGCATACAGATTCGGTCTTCAATCTCTTCCATTGGTATATGGGAGAGATTGTGAAGAATTGGGACTCTTAAATATAGACACTCGTATTATTTACAAGTAGCATATAACAAAGGTGGCTCAGATGAGTTCATACAGAACTTTAGAATCACGCAAAAACAATTTGTCCAAAATTCCCTAAGATATACCTTGAATCTTGTATTTCAGAAGTATTCTGGGGATGATTATAATATAGAATAATTTCTTTTGAATCTTGTTTTTTTAATGTAACTTTCACTGAAGTGTGGCTTTGACATATCTGCTTCTTAGGTTAGTTAGGAATAACTAAGGTAATAAAAATGTCTGAAAACTACTGACGTCTGCAATTGTTCAAGGGAAAACTTTGTGAGAATTGGAGTGAACCTAGGAACAAAGGAATTGTGATTCATGGTTAACTTGGGCCCTACTTGTAAATTGTTAATCCAGCACAAGGCAGTTATATTAAAAATCAGTGCCATTGATTAGCTGCACATGATTCACACCCTCCTGTCAACAGTTTTGCCTAAGTCTCTGCTGACTACATGGTTATACCAAAAGTCTGAGTCATCCTTGTCACATTGTCATCATATGAAAGTCCATTATCTTTCCAGCATAATTGAAAAATTGCTTTAATTAGTATTCTTAGGTTCAGAATGGGAGTCTTTAGGCTTTGTTTTAATTTCATTTTTCCATACTTTGTAAGAACTTGTTTTTTATCCATGTGATTACTTTAGCTTTCTATTTAATAATGGATGGGCATAACTACTTCTAAGCTAAATGTGAAATATCAAGATATTTTTGTTAGAAAAAGAATTTATATTATTTTATAAATAGAATATGTTACAAATGCAGATATTTCAGTATCACTAAGTTCCAAGTACAAATGCACATATTTAATACTACAAATAAACCATTTTTATTATTTTGCCATGGTTATATATAACTCTTACATAACCTGGTACTATTTCTAGATACCATACTCATTTTTTCAAGGCTGTTTCTTATAAATCAAGAAATTTATTCATATTTGCCCTATTTTATTAGAAGATCCTTAAATTCATTCCTTATGAAAATATTTTTCTGAACACTTTCAAAATATTAATTTGGATTAAATAAACTATTCAATTTTCATAGATGTAAGACAAAACATTGAAAATTATTAGATAAAAATTACTTTGGTACAATCTTATTTGAAATATAAGTACTTCAGAGATGAGCATAACGTTTCTTATAAGCTAATTTATTTATTTATTTTTATTCATATGGGCATACAATGTTTGGGTCATTTCTCCCCCCTCTCCCCACCCCCTCTGTAACCCACCCCCACCCCCTCCCTCTCCCCCACACCCCCTCGATACCCAACAGAAACTATTTTGCCCTTACCTCTAATTTTGTTGAAGAGAGAGTATAAGCTATAATAGGAAGGACCAAGGCTTTTTGCTAGTTGAGATAAGGATAGCTATACAGGGAGTTGACTTGCATTGATTTCCTGTGCATGTGTGTTATCTTCTAGGTTAATTCTTCTTGATCTAACATTTACTCTAGTTCCTGGTCCCCTTCTCCTATTGGCCTCAGTTGCTTTAAAGTATCTGCTAATTTAATTTAAATTGATTTTGTTAAATTTTTAACTATTAAAACCTAAAGATTTGTGTTTTATGAATTTTAACTGTTGTATCAAAACATAAAAGTTATACATACTAATGGGTACCATGTAATGTTCAAAATATATAAATATTACCTAATGTAAGTTCAGGTTAAACATATTTATCTCCTAAAACATTTACCTTTTTAAAAAAATTTTTATTTTATTCATATGTGCTTACAATGTTTGGGTCATTTCTCTCCCCTTTCCCTGGCACCCTTCCTTCCCCCCAGTTTATGCACACTTACCCCTCGCTACCTGGCAGAAACTATTCTGCCCTTATCTCTAATTTTGTTGAAGACAGAGTATAAGCAATAATAGGAATTTTTACTAGTTGAGATAAGGATAGCTATACAGGGAGTTGATATGCATTGATTTCCTGTACATGTGTGTTACCTTCTAAGCTAATTCTTCTCTAACTAACCTTTTCTCTAGCTCCTGGTCCCCTTCTCCTATTGGTCTCAGTTGCTTTAAAGTATCTGCTTCAGTTTTCTGCATTGAGGGCAACAAATGATATCTAGTTTTTTGGGTGTCTTACCTATCCTCATACCTTCCTTGTGTGCTCTCACGTTATGGAATTTTATGCAGCCATGAAGAAGAATGAAATGTTATCATTTGCAGGTAAATGGATGGAATTGGAGAACATCATTCTGAGTGAGGTTAGCCTGGCCCAAAAGACCAAAAATCCTATGTTCTCCCTCATATGCGGACATTAGATCAAAGGCAAACACAACAAGGGGATTGGACTTTACCATTTATTTGTGACAAAACTTTGAAAATCCTTTCTTAAGCTTTTTAAAATATATAGTACATAATTGTTTTGTATGGTTACTTTCTGTAAAACAGAAACTCATAACTTGCTCCTGAAAACCTAATGATTAAGTAAATTAGTCTAAATCAAGTGATATTTTATTTAAATACTCATTTTCTCATGTCTGAACAAATATTCAGTTATCATAGTTTCATAATTTCTAATGGAAGACTTGATTCCAATTAAAATCACTGGTGAAGTGGCTCAAGTGGTAGAGTGCCTGACTGATTAAAATCAACTATTGGGATAGGTAGCTATTTTAGCAAGAATATTAAACTCAAATTTCCAGCTGATCCAAGCAGATGTGATATACAATGTAAAGAAGAATGAGTGTAGTAAATAAAATCATAGTAATGATTTCTTTAAAATAGCAAAAGCAAGAACACAGACAAAACATTTATCTCCTCCTCTTTCAGTCAGTTATTCACACCAAGGAGGGAAGTATAAATATTTTTTGAAATTTTAAAAAACACAGTTGTAAAGCTAAGAATATCACTGATGTAGAATAAACCCTTGAAAAGATAAAGCAATGCATATTCTTGTAGCTTTTTGAGGAGGTTCTGAGAATTTTAAAGAATGATCATTCTATTAGAATGAAAAATGCTGTAAGTGTGAGGAGAAATTTAATATTCATTTCACATAAAATCTTTGTAAGATGGGCATGTTGGCACATGCAATTAAGGTTAGCTTAGGCAAAAGTTATTCAGATTTTCCTCAAAACAAACCGGGCATGGTGGCACATGTGTGTAATCACAGCTACTCAGGAGGCAAATGTAGGAGGATTGGAGTGCATACAGCCCACATAGGCAGACATGTGAGACCATATCTGAAAAAGAAACTGAACAGCAAAAGGGCTGGCAGTATGGCTCAAGTGATAGAGCACATCCTAGCAAGTGCAAGGCCCTGAGTTCAATTTCCAGGATCACCCACAAAACAAAAAAGAAAAAAGAAAAAAAAGGAAGAACTTTCTGTGAATCTGGTTTAAAGTGGATGTAAATCTAAAAGGATACACCATCATCCATGGTTCCCCTGACTCTCACCCATCATTGTTGCTGAACTAATAAAAAATGAAGTTCTCTTTTTTTTTCTTTTGCAATCTGAGAACAGGAGGGCAGAACAGATAGTGTCTGTGGGGTTAGCATGAGAGGGAGAGGGAGGATGTGGGGAAAGGGCATGGGGGGGTGAATTAGGTGCAAATACTGTATACATATGTATGTAAATGGAAAAATGAGACCTGTTGAAACTATTCCAGGAATGGAGAGAAGAGGATAAAGGAGAATGATGAAGGGGGTGAATTCAAGTATGATATATTTGATATATTGTAAGAACTTTTATAAATGCCACAATGTGCCCTGAGCACAACAATAAAACAGATGAAACAAAAAGAAGTTACTGAGAGATAGGTCATAAGATAGTATTCACTCATCTTTACCAGAAGCAATCAACTTGATAAAATGATGGAACCTACAGAAGACTCAAGTAAAATACCAGCTTTGAAATATCTCCACACAAGGTTGGATCACTGTTATCTAGACTGCATAATATACAGTAATGCTGACCAATGTATGGTGCTATGCACCCAGTAGTATTCAGGATTGAATACTGAATAAGAGTCCCTAGTCTTCCAGAGTCTTCTCCATTTGTGATTCCCATCTGTACGACTTTAGGTTGTACTGAATTATCAATCCCATTTCCCAGGTGATGGATATTTCTACCAAAAGACACAGTAGTGATGGGGTTGACTGGGAGTTGTAGCTATTTGGTAACTTTGGGTTGCAATTATCAATGGAACTTTGATAAGTTTCCATTTTCTTTCATTAGGCGAAAGGAATTATATATTGGCTGAGGCATTCATCCAATTGGCCATAGGGATCTATGGTTTTAAATGCAAAAGATGGCAGAGGTGATATGCTTAGAGTTCAGCAGTTTCCTTGGGGTCACCACTAACTATGTTATGCTCACTAATAAATGTCAATAGTAATTGCAGTAACTTCTATTCAGTAAAGACAAGAAAAGGTAAGGTTGAAGGTCTAGGTTACCTCACCAGCATGCATCCCAAACAAGTCAATCTGGTGTTTAAAGACAAGGGAATACCAGAACAGATGAAGATAAAGTTGATTACTCTTAACTCTAGTTACCTCCACAATCAGTTAACCTCAGGGCTTGGCTCAAATATCTTTCTCTTTGTATTTGCTTCCTAATATTCTCCACTCACTTTATTTTTCCATTTATCCTCTGTGATTATATCTTACAATAAATAAAACATCAACACAGTTTTGCCTCATGCTCTATGTTCTAGGGAACCCAGTCAAAGACATTCCCTGAGAACAAAACAAAACTAGTAGAGTGTAGGTGGTTTCATGAGCACAGAAAATAAATCCTACTTAGCATAAATTCAATAGGCAGCAGTCTTGGAAATGACTCACACTGAATTATACCAATCAAGTACCTACATAAATATAAAATAGCTACAACAATTATCCATTATCCTTCGATACATAACCAATTTTTCTTTGAAGCAGTGTTATTTCAATTAAAATATATTTGAAGCTTACATTTTGGTTAAATGTAAAATTTCTAACAGGTAAAAAGTGCAGAATAAATAGCACATCTATGTAGCAAACAAGTCAAAGGGCAATTAAGAGGGAACAGACATTAGAATCTTCTTTAAAAGGAAGTCATTTGGGATTTAAGTGCCTTTTTAGCTGATGTTCATTTTACAATAGACTCAATTATGCAACCTCCAAAGATTTTTCTAAGGTCAAAGGAAGTAATTCATATGTGTGCATGCTTTTCTCCTCATTATTAAAAAAGCCATTTAAACTATTTGTCCCCATGATCCCTAGAGATTATATCCTGATTTAAGGGCCCACAGAACTTCCAAGTCAAATTGTCTATTGTAATACTATAAGTATCAGATTTTGCCCAGAAAATGTATAAGGTTTCAGGCAATTCTTAAATATTGAATGTTCATACATTCCCAAGAATTGGTAAATGGAGTCAGGAAACAGAAGCCAATAAAATATAGAGGTGCATTAGGTTACCTTATGTGTAAACTGAACAGTATTCACATAAAGTTCAAACTCCCATATGAAAATACTTGCCCACACGTTGTAACTCTACCACAGTCAACAGTATTTTTCCTGTAATGTCATATGCAGCATTTTTCTTTTATCTCTACCACAGTGTAAATGTTACCATATTCTTCTGCAACCATAGTGCTAAGCCAAAGGCCTGACTCTGGGAGTTTCAACTTGTCAAATCTGCCTACTTATCTGAAAGAAAGTAAACAAATATAATCATGAAAAGGAAAGAAAAAATTTTTTGAAAATTCTGGGGAAATGGAAGTTAGTCATTTCAGCCCATCCTTGAGGTACTGACATGAGTTTTAGGTTTTCATACAAGCAGAATTGGGGTAGGGGGCAAGAAGTAGGCATAATTAAGCAATCTTAGTCATAGTGTACTCCCATTCATTTTTATCTAAGTTCTGGTTCTACAGGAAGACTCTGCAAAAATCATTATCACTTGAGGGGACAATCTGGTTCCTCTGAGATTATTATGGGATGATCTTATCATACAGTGATCTGTCTGTGACTCTTTGCTTTTCTGTAGTCCAAGATGAGTACAGACTTTCAGGTACTTCTTAAGACATTAAAAACACTGATGGACAGATGTTTAATTTCTCTTACCTTTGTGCCTTCATCCAAGAAGGGGTATAAGGTTGGTTAAGTATCATCAGTTTTTAAACAGACAGGGCTTGAATGATCTACATGCCTAATGTAGAGTTAAGCAGGGGTCTGACCCAAAGGTCTAAGAAAAGGAGACAGATGTAAAGTGAAGGCAGTATACCAAACTTTTTTCTTGCTTACTTTGTGGGACCAGGTGAAGAGTCAGTGTTTTGTTGTTGTTGTTGTTGTTTGTTTGTTTTGTTTTTTTAACAAAAGCAGTTTCTAAGAACTTGATAAAATTTTGCTTCCTGTTCATGCTTGCAAACAGTATATGAAAACTTAAGTCTTAGTGTATTAAACACTTTGTACTTACTATATGTTGGATATCAGTGTTTTTGCCTCAGATTATCATCAAATAAGTAGATAAGCAAGCATTCCTGTTCCTCAAAGAAAACACTAATTTCAAAATAGAGGAGATGGACCTTTTTGGGTTATAGTACAGATATACATGGAAATGTTACAATGAAACCCCCAATATAGCTATATTAACAAGCAAAATGTAATTTTCTTTTTAACAAAAGTGGAGAACAGGAAGGCAAAACAGGTCCTGTCTAGGGTTGTTACAACTGTGAAGAGGAGGATCCAAGGAAAAAATGTAAGTGGATGAATATGGTGGAAATATTATGTACACATGTATGTAAATGGAAAAATGAGAATTGTTGAAACTGGTCCAAGAATGAGGGAGGAAGAATAAAGGAGAATGACAGAGGGGTGAATTTAACTATGTATATTGTAAGAACTTTTGTAAATGTCACATTGTACAGCAATAATAAGAAAAATTTTAAAAAACCCAGTGTAATGCATTGTTACTGTTTGTTTGTACTTTGTACCTGAAAACAGTATGTGGTGTTAATGCTTCATAATTTATTCTAAACTATGTACACCATTACTTTATTAAAACATTTCTTTATTGGTAAGCTTTGATGTTTATTCAATTTTAACACTACAATCCAGAATTTGCCATATACCTATAAGTAAATTATATAAGGAACAACACCCTTTAACATAATTGTCTGCTTAGGTTTCTTCTTCTAAGGTTAGATCTCTGTGTCTTTTTATTCCCCCAATTTTGCATTTCTTTCTTTTTTAGTTGTTGGTATTGTCTTTAACTTTTGTCTCTTGAGGAGTACAAGATCTTTTTTACAATAATCATGTTAGTTGTTTACCTGTCAATTGTAAAGCAAATAATTTCCAAGATAATATGTTTTTAAACCTACTGCTTTTCTCATAATTTCAAAATTATTTTGTAAATGGAATATTTCAAGAATGAAAAATTATATAAAACATTAAAACAGACTATAAGAGACACAGTAATGATATTAAAACTAAACAGACATATTTGCTGAAGAAAAATTAAATGCCTGTAGAGAAGAAATATTGTTTAACTGATAATTAAATGATTTCTTGTGTCTGTTATCATAAATAGAATATTTGCAAATAAAAACATGTTCAACAGATGATTACCACACTAGATTATAAATGTGTTCAATTTCTGCACTTGTATTACAACTTAAGTTTATTGGTATATGCTGGCACACTGACCGGTAATATACCATTATTTGTTCATCCTGAAAAACAGAATAAATTTGTGTGTGTGTGTGTGTGTGTATAATACCATTTCCCCCAAAAGATGAATAAATCATAGAGCCAACCAAATATACCTCTTCTGTAAAATGTTACATATCTAGGTGTGTTCCATAAGACTATTACTTACTATGAGTTATTATAAATGTGTGACCAAAAAGACAGAAACTTACTTTTGTCTTCCCTCCCTAAACCTATCCATAATCATTTTGTGACTCAGAGGTCCATATAATGCCTCCTTCTCTCTTTAGGACATATGAATTGAATTTGAGAAATGTAACATGTTTGATTGAAAAGAAAATGCAGATGCTTACCCTAGGAGGTCAATATCCAGTGCTAACGAGAGAAAATCCCCACCCAAGAAGGGGATTTCCTGCCCATTGTCTCACTGCAGACCCTTTATATCCCATGAAATCCCTGCACACACCTGAGGTGCTCAATGATTTTCAAGATCAGAACATTATTATTTGTATTCCAATGTTTATTCTCTCTATATTTTTTCAAAATACAGTTTCAATACTTTTATCTAGATGGTACATTTTAGTTCCTCGCTTTTCTGTTATCTAAACATCCTTATAATAGGGGAGAAAGCAATTACTTACATCTTAAGATGCTTATATCTAAAATTCAAAGATTCCATTTTAAATAACTTTTAGATCATTCTAGGATTGTTTCAGTATTTTATCTGAGTTTTTGTTGTCTTAATTCATGTACTGAGAACACAAAATTAAATTACCATCTTCAAGAGCCAACTGGAATAGCATTGATTATAGTAGTCATCCTTGTGAAAATGAAGGATCCCAGCAAAATATATTACATAGCTAGAGCTTGGGAGGACTTAGTGTGGCAGGAAGGTGGGGAGGGAGAAGAAAGATAATGAGAGGTAATGAGTGCAACAGTGAAACAAAAAAAGAACAGATTTGAGGAATGTCAAATAGCACCTGGGGCAAGACCAGAGAAGTGTCACCTTCCCGCAGAGGTTAAAGTGGTTGATGAAATAGCATATGACCATGTATGGGACAAGTTGTATCCCCCATTTCTGTAACCTGCTATAAATGGTATATAAGGAAAGCCCCTTTTGTTCTTGGGGCTCAGCCTGGGGATGCAAATCTGCCTAATGAATGCTGGCCTGCTTAATAAACTTGCTTCCCAAAAGCTTTGGTGCCTCATCTGTGTCTGAGACTTCCTGCAACATTTCCAGGGGCTCGTGTCCTGGATTCAGAAGCAGTATTTTCACCTCCTCATCACAGGCTCAGCAGCCCCAGCCCACTGGGAGGGCCGATCCTGCCAGGCACCACAGGATGGCAGTTGATGTGATGGGAGGGAACCTCTCTCCCAGTGAATTAAGGAGGTGAGATTTGGTCACACAAAGGAACCCAGAAAGGCTCAGGAACCAACTTGGGAACCCCACTCATCAGACTGGTAAGAACCCAGGTTCAAATTTAGGCCTGCCTTAGTAGGCAGAGATGGAGTCTGATCAACTCCAAGAGACACCTGAATAACCCCTTTTGGGGGTGAAACCATGTCTCTATGTCCAGGTAGTGGGGTGGAAGTACTGTGTTGTGTGAGATTGTGTGAAAGTGCAAGCCTGAGATGTGGCCCAGCTGCAAAGTGAGTGAGAAATCCCAAAGCAGTTTCATGTAGTCTATGATGTGTGGCCCATTTGGGGCTCCAGTCCATGGTTTATATGGTCTCACTATGGTTAAGAGGTGCCTATGTCCTCACAAGGGGGATAGCCAGAGACAAAGTGAGTGGTGTTGTTTTTGCCTGTGTGCCAGAAAGGAGGACCCCTCACCTCCTCTCCACAATGCTCATACATTCCATTTCTTTCTCTGTCTTGATATCTGGTAACTTGAGGAATAGGAGGAGGTCAGAGTAAGAACCTACCCCTGGGGTGCATGCTTAAGAACTTTAAAAAAGGGATTTAAGGAAGATTATAGAGTCAAGCTGACTCCTGGCAAGCTTAAGACCTTCTGTGAAATAGAGTGGCCTGCCTTTGTTGTAGGATGGTCCTCAGAGGGGTCATTAGATAAGATCATAGTCAATAGAGTTTTTGAAGTGGTTGTAGGGGAGCCTGGACACTCAGATCAGTTTCCTTATATTGATTGCTGGGCAGGATACAGTCTTCAGTTGGTCCATGTGGCTAAAGCCCCATCTAGAGTAAGCATCTATGGTCATGGTAGCCAGGATGGCAGGAGCTTCCAACTGCAGGGAAAAATGTGAAAAGCCATAGAAACCCATATTAGTGGGGGACCCCAAGGAGATCCTACCCCCTTATGTGCCTCTGTACCACCTATGCCACCACTTTCCACCCCTTTGCCTCCACCCTCAGAAGGGGAAGAAGTATCAAACAGGGAAGCTCCAGCAGCAAATATGCCTACAAGGCTGGGCCCAGGAGTCCTTGAACCTACAACAATCACACTTTCCTCAGACTCTGAGCCCACCAGTCCTCACTCCACAGCTCCTTGCGAGACCAGCCCCTAGGTCCAACTAGGAATATTTGAACAATCCCAATATGGGCCTAGCCTCTCCCCTGGGACCCACTGGCCTGCGGATGACCCTGAGAGAAGTCCAGATCCCAATATATTATGACCAGCATGGTCAGATACAAGAAGAAAGGCAGACATTCATCTACCAGCCTTTTACCACAACAGACCTCCTAAATTGGAAGCACCATATCTATCCTCTCCTTCATGGAAAAGCCTCAGCTCTGATCTAAGCAATCCATCATCCAAACTCATAATTATGTCCACCTGAACAGACTGCTGACAGATTCTTCTGACTCTATTTAATACTGAGGAGCAATGCTGTATAACCTTGGCAGCTCTAAAGTGGCTGGAAGATTATACACCTGGAGGAACTTTAAGTGCCCAAGCCTATGCTCAGGGTTAGTTCCCTGAGGAGGACCTCCATTGGGACCCTAATGATGACTGAGATTACCAGCAGCTTGAATGATATCTGGAGGCATTATTAGGAAGCATGAAGTAAGGCATTAGTTCCTTTACCTTCCTGATTGCCCTATGGCTTTGATGGGCAAAGATTTATTGTGCAAACTAAGGGCCCAGATAACTTTTGACCCAATGGCACAGCAGCCTTAAAGCTTAGAGGGCCTGACACCAAGATTCTAACTCTCATGGTTGCACAGGAGGAAGAATGGCAACTCTACACCCCTGAGAAAGAGATTCCTGTCATGCCAGAGCTTCCCTCTAAGATTCCAGGGACATGGACTGAGGACAATCCCCCTAGACCAGCTTGGAGCATACCTCCAATGGTGGTAGAATTAAAGCCAGAAGCCATTTCTGTTAGCCAGAGGTCATACTACATTCCTTTCAAGGCCCAAGTTGGGATCCATAATCATCTTGACAGGCTCCTAAGTATGAGATACTTCGGACTTGTTAGACTTCCTGGAACACTCCCTATCTGCCTGACCGAAAACAAGGGACTGAAGATTTTAGGCCAGCTCAAGGCCTCTGTGCAGTCAACTCACCAACTGTTACTTTATACCCTGCAGTCCCAAACCATATATGCTTGAGGCCTTATCCCAGCTGAGGCAAAGTTCTTAAACTGCCTGGACCTCAAGGACACATTTTTCTGCATCTGCCTGGCCCCACAGAGCCAACCCATCTTTTCCTTCCAATGGGAAAGTCCTAGTACTTGAGAGAAGGGACAATTGACTTGTACAAGGTTCCCACAGTGCTACAAAAACTCTCCCACTCTCTTTGGGGATGCCTTGGCATCCTACCCAAAGGCTTTCTCAGCTGACCAGCATGGCTGCACACTCCTTCAGTACAAAGATGATCTTCAGTTGGCTAGACCAACTCAGGAGGATGTATGGAAGGAACTCACCTCCTTCTCTCTCTTTTGTGGAAGAGAGGACATAAGGTTGCCCAAAAGAAGGAAGGCTCAGATTTTTCAAATGCCTTCAGTTTCACCAGTCACAATGACAATGTAGACTGGGCCCTGAGTGGAAATAGGCCATCTGTTCCCTTCTGGTCCCCAAGATCTGTCAACAGATTAGACAATTTCTAGGAGTACGGGTTTCTGCCTGATCTGGATTCCCAATTACTCTCTCTTAGCAAAACTCTTTTATGAAGCCACAAAGGGTGGAAAACAGAAACCCATGGTATGGGGAGAGGAGCAGGAAAAGGCCTTTAAGGAAATTAAGAGGGCATTCACAAATGCCCCTGCTCTGGGCTTGCCAGATGTGATGAAGCCCTTCTTCCTAAATGTACATGACAGACTGGGGACAGCTGTAGGAGTCTTGACCCAGCAGCTAGTTTTCTGGCACCATCTAGTGGCCTGTTTATCAAAGCAACTTGCTGCAGCTTCCTGAGGCTGGCCACCCTGCCTATGCACCTTGATGGCTACTGCTATCTTGGTGACTAAACCAGACAAACTTACTTTGGGACAAAAACTCACAGTCAGAGTTCCCTACTCTGTTTTGACTCTTACAGAATATAAAGAAAATTATTGGCTGACAATCCCCCAAATGGTCAGATATCAGAGCATGTTATGTGAAAACCCACATATCCAACTAGAGGTTGTTAAGACTCTAAATCCAGCCACCCATTGCCAATTGATTCAGGCCCCCCAAGCATGACTGTTAAGAGGTTATGGATGAGATGTTCTCCAGCTGGTGGGACTTGACTGATCAGTCTATCAGTCATCCAGACATTGAGTATTTCACAGATGGCAACAGCTTTGTATGGGATAATGCCAGATATGCATTAGTGACTCTGGATGCTGTCATTGAAGCACATCTGCTGTCAGTCGGGACCTCTGCACAAAAGGCTGAGCTTATTACTCTCACATGGGTGCTCCTGCTCACTGCAGGAATGCAGGTAAACATCTATATGGACTCAAAATATGCCTTCACTACCATTCATGTCCATGGATCCTTATATAAAGAAAGGGGGCTCACTAACTTGGGAGGAAAAAGTGTTAAGTATGGACAAGAAATTCTGAAATTGCTAGAAGTTGTATGGGCCTCTAAGTGAGTAGCAGTCATGCACTGACAAAGGCACCAGACCAGGGGGATAACAGATGTTCAGAGAAATCAAAAAGATGATAGGGAAGTCAGGGAAGCAGCCCTCACTGGAGAACAGAACCTCAGCCTCACTGATAGCTGCCTTGTTCCCCAGCAACTTATCTGAATGGGACCCATGGTATATTTCCAAGAATAGACTTGATTTGAGATAGAAAGAGAAAGTTTCCTGCCAGGTGGGTGGTAGAAATTTGCCAAAGGCCATATTTAAATTCCAGAGTTGCTGGCTCCCACATTTGTCAAGCAGTTCCATGAAGGAACCCACTCAGGGCAAACAGCTCTCAAGACCACCTTGGCCCAGCATTTTTATGTCCCCAAGCTCTTTGGCATAAGTAAGACAATATGTGAGAGGTGAAGTCTGTGTGCCAAAAACACCCTCTGACAAGGACCAAGAGAGCCTCCCAGGTGCAGTGTTGGAGGAACTCCTTTTTTATATTTTCTTGAGTAAGACATTTATTTATTTATTTTTGATGAGGTAGCATTTTTAAAAATTGCATTTACATTTGTTCATATGTGTACACATTTTTTGGCCTACCTCTCTCTCCTTCCCCTACCCATCCCCGCATCCTATTTACCCCCTCGCTTCCAGGCAGATCTTCTTCTAAGCATGTGTATATTTCTTTTCAGAATATTTCTTTGACAACTGAATTTGAAATATGTTTCAGAGGAAATGTTATACTTTTTGGAGATTTGCTAAACTAATAATGACTAATATTCAAGATAAAAGAGTATGACATATAAAAACTGAGTTATTATTTGATCTAAACTAAACTGGACTATGTAATTAAAATTTTGAGAACAATTGGAAGAGCGGAGCTTACAATCTTTAGAAACTCTTGAAAGGATGTGAGAAACATTCTCCGGACCACTAATTGTATTGTGTGTTTTAATGTGGAGTACTGTGTAGAGGCTATAGAATTACCTTATTTAAAAGGAGTTCAAGAATTCACCAAGTAAAGGTAATTGATATTCATAGTATTAAAATATCATGGCATTAATGACCAATTTTTGTCTATAAGAAAATATTTTTCACATGAGATGGCAAGAATCAAGATTGTCAAGGAACAGAACTTATAAAATGAGCTTTGAACATAAACAATTATTAATATATGAAAGAAGAGTCAGTTATCTTGAAGAACAATATCAAAGTCTTTTCTCAAGTAAGAGTTGCTAATATAGTTTGACTCCTACATTAATATTACTTTACTTGACTTTTAGTATTTCCAGTCTAATCCTAAATGTACATTGCCTCTTAAATACCATTATCAAGTCCATATCTGTAATGACAATATTAAGACTTGAAGAAAGCAGAAGGAAAGTTACACCAATATCTAGATCCTCCTTGGCAAGTGGGAGTGCATTCTTGGAAAGGTTCTTAACTCAAAAAGCAAGTGTTGACATAAAATGATATCAAAGGATTTAATTACACAATTTTCAAGGTGTCAGCCCATATGTTAGATTAACTGCTGGTCTGAGGTCTATTGTAAAGAGCATGCTAAAACTCCATGTTGCGAAACGTAATCTATAGATTCATTATAAAATTCATCAAATTCCAACTGCATTCTTCACAGAAATGGAAGAAAAGTCCCAAAATTCATGCTTCTATGGTAGCATAGAAGATCCCTAATAACTAGGGCAAACCTGAGCAAAGGTGCTGGAAGTTATCCAAAAACTTGACTTCAAACTATATTACCAAACCACAATAACAAACACAGCACAGTACTGGCACAAAAATAGACATGGAGACAATGGAACAAAATAGAGAACCCCCAAATAAGTCCACATAGCCACAGTCACCTGATTCTTGACAAAGGAACCAAAACCATACATCAAACCAACAAAAACACACATGCTCTTTCTTTCACAGGGTGTTGCTGGGAAAACTAAATATTCACATGTAGAAGATTGAAACTAGATCCTTACTTCTCACCCTGTAAAAAAAATCAACTCAAAATGGACTTTCTTTAATGTAAAACATGAAACTTTGAAACTAGAAGAACACATAAAAGATACACATCATGACATAGCACAAGAAAAAACAAGCTCCTGAACAGCAACAGAAAAATTATTAGAGTGAAGATCTTTGTTTATCTAGTAGAAGACTGATATTCAGAATATATAAAGAAGTAAAAAAATTAAACTTAAAATAAGCAAATATTCCAATCAATAAATGAGCAAATGAACTTAATAGGTTATTTTTCTTTTTCTGTTTTGAGAAAGGATCTCACTTTGTTGCCCAGGATGATATTGAACTTGAGATCCTCTTGCCTCCACTTCCTAAGTGCTGGGATTACAGGAATGAAATGAATAGACTCTTTTCAAATCAAGCAAAAATGGCCAATAAATACCTGAAAAAAGTTCAGCATTCTTATTCATCAGAGAAATGCAAATCCAAACTTCCTTGAGCGTCAATGTCCCCTGAGTCAGAATAATTATCATCATGAAAACAAAACCCAGCAAAGAGTGGTGAAGATGTAGTGGAGCAAAGAATGCATTATACCCTGTTGGTGAGAATGTAAATTAGTGCAGCCACTATGGAAATCAATGTGGAAGTTTCTCAAAAAATGCAAAATACAGCTACAATATGATTCAGCTACACCAGTCCCAGATATGTATTCAAAAGAATGAAAGCAAACTTAAATAGAGATACCCTCACATCCGTTGCAGTACCATTTGCAGTTGCCTAATTATGGAATTAGCCAAGGTGTCATCAACAGATGAATGGATAAAGAAAAAGTGGTATATAGATCTTTGAGGAAAGATGACAGATTGCTGACAGACACCATTTCCCTGTGTCTCTATAAATCTAAAATAATCCCTCCCGAATAATCAACAACCCTTTGAGAAAATGTGCACATGAACTGAACATACAATTTTCAAAGGAAGAAGTTCAAGTATGTGAAGGAATGCCCCACATCCCTGGTCCTAAAGGAAATGCAAATCAAAACTACAGTGAGATTTCACCTCACTCCTGTCAGAATGACTATCAATAACACAAAGAACAAATATGTTGATGCATATGTGAGGAAAAAGAAACCCATAAATATTGTTGATAAGAATGTAAATTAGTTCAATCATTATAGAAATCAGTGTGGACATTCTCAATAAAATATTAAAAAGAGCTACCATATATGTCAGCCATACCACTCCTGGGCATATATCTGAAAGAATGTAAGCCAGGAAACAATAAAGACACTTTTCACACCCATGTTTATTCTAGCACCATTCACAATATCCAAGCTATGGAAATAGCACAGATGCCTTACAAATGATAACTGGATTAAGAAAGCATGATATATATAGACAATGGAGTATTATTCAGCCATAAAGTTGAATCAAGTTGTGATGTTTGCAGGAAAATGGATGGAACTGGAGTGTGCCATGTTAAGTGAAATAAACCAGGTTCAGAAAGACCAAGTTCTCATGTTTTCTCTAATATATTGAAGACAGATCCAAAAGACAGACATATACATAGTGCAAACATGATTATATATGACATTATTATATTTATAATGTGATATATTTTATTATGTATTATTATAGATGAACTATATATGCAATATACATATATTACTATAGTACATTATTATATATGCATATATCATATTATTAATATATATATGTAGATAAAATACATTATTACTTTTGTTGTGTATTATGTTACATATTATATAGTTTATATATTATACATATATATATGTTTGAGGAGATAAGAGGCAAGAGGGAGAAGAAAAGAGAATGATAAAGAGTGAATAATTGAAAAACCTTGAATATATTGAAAGTGTTGGAAGATGGCATAGAGAAACTCACTGAAAGCTGTTGAATAATAGGAGTAGTGAAAAGCGGAAAGGGAGAGAAATAGAGGGGATTAGTTGGATTAAATACAGTATATTTGTGGGTGAAACACCATAGCAAATTCCCTTTGAACAATAAATGTACTCTTAAAAATGTAGGACAAGAATGTAAAACAGGTCCTGTTAGGGGTGGGTATCAATGGGAGCCTGTGGGTGAATGTAGAAGGTGATTGTGAACCATTTAGTTTATTTTATGAATATAGAACAATGTAACCTGTTGAAATAATTTTCAGTAGGGGTAGTAGGGTAAGATAAAGTGTTGGTGGGGATCCTAACCAAGGTACATTGTAGGTATATATGGAAATATCATAGAGAAGCCTCCTGTATAACTAATATATGGTAATACAAATATTGAAAAATTAGAAAAGAAAATGTGGATGTGTTTAAAGAATGAAATTATGTCATTTGCAAGAAAATGGATGAAACTTGATGTCATAATATTAAGTGAAATAAGCCAGACCCAGGATGTTTTTCCTTATATGTGGAATTTTGGGGAGAAAACATGAAATTAAAATGGGGACTATTAGCAATGTAGAAGGGGTTAAGGAATGGGAGATTAATGAAGTATAATAGAGAGACAGAAATATAGAAATATGATCAAAGTACATTATTTGCTGTATGAAATGTCACAATTAAACCTGCTACTTTGTACAATTAATATAAGCTGAATAAGAGTTTGTCAAGTTCTCCCCACCTCTACCTACTGTCAAAGGAAGAGCTGATACTGTGTGCATCGAGGACCTAATTCTAAAGCCTTCCAGGGCACTTCTCTGTATTTGCAGAGTGTCAAAGAATGAAAAATATGTACTTTTTTCTCCAGTGTTTACTCATGAATTATAGTGATGTTTCCTTGACAGCAGGCAAGAGAAAATCATAAGAGAGCAGAATAAGAAAATCAGCTTCAACCCTTGCGAATGATCAGAAAGAGCTATTCTGTAACCAAAGCAGAGCCAAGTCATCACCGCTGATGATTGGCTATAACACTCAGTATCTGCCACTACCCATGCTTTGAGGGCAGTCTGCAATCATACTACTTGAAATAGTGCTATTCCAAACAATGTAAGGTAGATCAGATTCTGGCCTAAATGTAGCAGTGAACAATATAGATAAATGCTGCTTTCAAGAGAATTACAGGAAATAGAACAAACAATAGCTACATAATATATAATGTACATGAAACGGTTGTGATAGTGCCATAAAAACACTTTTGAAAATGATGCAGTATAAGTAAATATCAAAATGGATGGGTCAAGGCAAGGGAACTATAATAACTGTAGTTACTATTTAGGCTTCTCTAGGGAAACTGAGAATCCTTTCCTATAATAAATCCCTACTAAATCCATCTATGCTATTCCTGACTGGTAATACTAACACATTATCCATTCTCATTTGAAGTATCCTTTAATCTTGGTCCTTTGCTCTCACGTTGCATGGGAATGATTTTCATAGAAAGACAAATACCACAGGGTGTCACTAATTTGTGAAATCTATAAAAGCTAATCTGACTGAAGTAGAAAATAGAATAGCTGATATTCTAGACATACTCATATAGTAGCCAAGGAGAGCAGAGGGGGAAGAATGGTCAGTAGGTACTAAATAACAGTTAGGTAGGATACAAACTTCTGCTGTTCTGTTATACAGTAGGTTAGCAATATATGTTTTACTATATGTTTCAATATAACCAGAGAGGAAAATTTTATATGTTCTCACAATAAAGAAATGATAAATTTTTAAAGCAATGGGTATGCTTACTCCTATTTAGATCATTACACAAAACAAAATAAAAGAATAAAAATTAACTGGTGATTTTGCAAGTATCAAGTAATGTGTTTTTGCTGAAAGTACCTGGAGTACTTTTTGTATTCTTTATAAGACTATATACAGGTGGCGGCGGTGGTCATTGAGGGAGGAGAGAGGGGAGCTCGCGGGCCAGCAGCAGTGGCCTGAGGAGGCTCAGGTGGCTGAGGCAGCAGAGGCCGAGGAGGAGCCTGGAGAGGTGTGGCTGGACCCAGATCTCCCCAGATATGAGCAGACTCCCTCCTCCCCCAACCACCCCTTGCTACCATGCCAGGGAAGGTCCTCAAGCCCTCGCCTTCAGGGGAGAGGTAACAGGAGCCCAGAGCCGAGACCATGTGACAGCGCTGGCCCTTGCCACCTCAGTCCCCCCCACCCTGGCCCCAGGCCGGGCACCATGATGTTCCGAGACCAGGTGGGCATCCTCGCTAGCTGGTTCAAGGGCTGGAATGAGTGTGAGCAGACAGTGGCCCTCCTGTCACTTCTGAAGCGGGTCACCCCTACCCAAGCCCGCTTCCTGCAGCTCTGCCTGCAGCATTCACTAGCGGACTGCAATGACATCCACCTGCTGGAGTCAGAGGCCAACAGTGCTGCCATCGTCAGCCAGTGGCAGCAGGAATCCAAAGAGAAGGTGGTGTCCCTCCTGCTATCCCACCAGCCAAGCAACACAGAGGCCAAGTCAGAGTACATAAGGCTGATGCAGAAGGTGCTGGCCTACTCAATAGAGAGCAATGCCTTCATGGAGTAGAACCGTCAGCTGCTGTCCTATGCCCTCATCCACCCAGCCACCACATTTGAGGAATGCCCTGGCCCTCTGGCTGAGCCACCTGGAAGAGGGGCTGTCTGGTGGCTTCCGCCCCCGGCCAGAGCCCTCCTACCACTCACACCAGGGCTCAGATGAGTGGGGGGACCTGTAAATCTGGGACCTGGAGAGGCAGGGCCAGGTTGGCAGGACAAACCACCCGGGAAAACGGTCACGTACCCTTCCACCCATCCAGTTCAGTGCCGCCAGCCATCAACAGTATTGGGAGCAATGCAAACACAGGTCTCCCTTGCCAAATCCACCCTAGCCCACTGAAGCGCTCCATGTCACTCATCCCTACAAGCCCTCAGGTCCCTGGTGAGTGGCCAAGTCTGGAGGAACTTGGGGCCCGGGCTGCTTTCACCACGCCCGACCACGCACCCCTCCCACCCCAGAGCAGCGTGGCCTCCTCTGGCAGTGAGCAGATGGAGGAGCAGGTCTCCAGCCGAAACACTTTCCAGGAAGAGGGCAGTGGCATGAGAGAGGTGCCCTTGAGGCTCAAGAGCCTCCGCTTGCACGAGTATGCTGCCCTGTTCTCACAGATGAGCTAGGAGGAGATGATGACCTTGACCGAGCAGCACCTGGAGTCTCAGAATGTCACCAAAGGTGCCCGCCACAAGACAGCCCTGAGCATCCAGAAGTTGCGTGAGAGGCAGAGCGTCCTCGAGTCCCTAGAGAAGGATGTGCTGGAAGGCGGGAACCTGCGGAATGCTCTGCAAGAGCTGCAGCAGATCATCATCACACCCATCAAGGCCTATAGCGTCCTTCAGGCCACTGTGGCCGCCGCTGCTGCCACCTCTACTGCCAAAGATGGGGGCTGGAGGGAGCCCCTGCTGCCAGGTGCTGAGCCTCCCCTCACCCACCCCAGTACAGACAAGGGCACTGAGGCCAAGGACCCTCCAGCTGCGGAGAGCTATCTCCCTCCACCTGCTCCAGCTCCCACTGATGGCAGTGAGCCAGCCCTGGCTCCCGTCGCCTATGGGGACATCCCCAGCCAGTTTACACGGGTGATGGGAAAAGTGTGCACCCAGCTTCTGGTGTCCCGACCAGATAAGGAGAACATCACCAGTTACCTCCAGCTCATCGAAAAGTGCCTGACTCATGAGGCTTTCACAGAGACGCAGAAGAAGCGGCTGTTGTCTTGGAAGCAGCAAGTGTTGAAGCTCCTCCGGATGTTCCCGCGCAAAGCTGCGCTGGATATGCAGACCTACCTGCAGCAGAAGGGCTGGGCGTTCGGCTCCAACTCGCTCCCCATAGCTGGCTCTGTGGGGATGAGGGTGACCTGGCGGACCCAGCTGCAGTTTCCGATGCCTCCACGGGCCCTCCCACCTGGCAGGATGGGCCTCCTGAGCCCCTCAGGCATTGGGGGCGTCTCCCCTCGACATGCCCTCACTAGCCCCAGCCTTGGGAGCCAGGGCCTACAGAATCTGTGGTTTGCCAACCCCGGAGGCAGTAACAGCATGCCCAGCCAGAGCCGCAGCTCTGTGCAGCGCACCCATTCGCTCCCAGTCCACTCGGCACCCTAGGCCATCCTCATGTTCCGTCCAGACTGCCTGGTCCCTGGGCCTGACCTGGAGATCAATCCTACCCTGGAGTCTCTGTGTCTGAGCATGACAGAACACACCTTGGGTGGTGAGCATTTCCTCTTTCCCTGACCCAGCTCGCCACCTACCCAGTGTCTCCACCTCCCTCCGAACCGAGCAACTCAGAGTCCTCCTGAGGGGCCCAAGGGGAGGCCAGACTCCAGGGAGGGCCCTTCTGGGATGACAGGCTACATGAGTGCCTTTCCTTGGGCCTCCCGCCAGCTCCTGATCCTCCTTCCTTCCTCCCTTTCTTACCACAGATGGGACAGACAAAACCTCCACCATCTGACGGGACCCACACCCCAGCGCACCCATAGGCTCCCTGGGCAGCGGGCGGGGCCCACCCCCAACGGGCTTCTCCGCGCAGCGAGCGGGTGGGCTGGCTCAGCTACACATTCTAATATTTTTCTATTCTCTCACCTCTTCATTTTTGTTTAACATTGGCGCACGCCTTGCTCACTCCCAGGCCCGTTGAGGGATCTATGCTGAAGCCGGGAGACAGAGAGGACAGCCAGGATACAGGGGGCAGGGACCAGCCAGACTGCCTGCCCTTTCCCTCCTGCATCCCTCACCTGGTCCCATCCCTCCTCCCTCCTCCCTCCTCCAGACTGCTGAGCACCTGCCTCTTCCTGAGGGAGCAGACTCCCCCAGAGATAAAAGGATCAACACCCTGTGGAGCTGCTCTCCTGCGCCCCGCCCTTCCCCAGTCCCATTGCTTCCCAGGACAGGAGCCACCTCTCACCTCTTGCCCTGTTTATCAGAGTTCTCTACAATTAATTTCTTAGGCCTATTAAGATACATATTTATATAGTTCTTAACGGCTTTTCTCTCTTCTCTCTGATCATTCCTTACCATTTTTAGCATCCCCAGGCCTCTCTCTGAGCCAAGACAGTGGCAGGGGGAGCCTGAACTTTATAAGAGGAGAAGGCAGAGCCGCCTCCTCCAGAACCCCTGCTCTCCTCACTCCCCAGCCCTGGCTCTCAGATGCAGAGGTTGAAGGTGTGCAGCCAGGGCATCGGTGAGGTCCGGAAGTCTGTTGCTTTAAGGCTCCCTTCCTCCACCAACACACCGTTCCACTCCTAGGTCTGGTGGTGAAGGACTTGGAGGTTAGGAACATGGGAAAGGGGATTGTTTGGTTTTTGGGTTTTTTGCCCCCACACCGCCCCCCTTCTTTCTTTCAGCCT
This sequence comes from Castor canadensis, assembly GCF_047511655.1. Lineage (NCBI taxonomy): Eukaryota > Metazoa > Chordata > Mammalia > Rodentia > Castoridae > Castor > Castor canadensis. The sequence goes on along the minus strand of NC_133396.1, from coordinate 69,910,089 downwards.
TTCCCATATCCTCCCCCTTCTGTCATGACCTCATGTAAGCTGAGCACTATATCAAAACCCAGAGGTGCGTCCCAGCCCCAGAGTCACACAGACCCTCTGGTCCCTGATTCTGATGAGGGTTTGTTCTGGGACCTAGGTGGAGGGAGTGGACTTGGGGGTTCAGACTGTGGGTAAGCCAGTGTCCCCCTATTCCAACCTCCTCTTACCCCCACTACACACCCCTCTCACTGGGACATTCTCAAGCTTTTCACACCTAAAAGGAAAAAAATGTTATTTTTAGACACATTTTATGAATAACTTTTGTTATGAATATGGCTGGTAACCATTGTGTATGTTATTAAAGATACAAAATGTTGGGGAAAAAAAAAAACCAAAAAAAAAAAAATCCGAAAACCACCGCCTTCCCTGCACTATCAGCACATTCCCAGACCTCCTTGCCCTTGCCCTCCAGGTCTGTGGACCTCCCTCCGCTCTGAGCCCAGGGAGGGGGAAGAAGCCAGGGGGTAGAGTAGCCCTGGGGACCTTCCTCTGGTCCCCACCTCCTCTCCCAGTGACGGGCTGGGCGGGGTGTCAGGTGTATTATGTACCTCTTGCACACTCATCAACCTGTGCAAGTCCCTGCCCCGGCCCTCCAGCCCGCCAGGTTTCTGTGCATTTGCTCATTCTCCTCAAGCTCATGGGCTTCCCCAGCCCCTCCCTAACTGCAGGAAGCGCGGTGGATGGACCACCTGTTTGGAATCAGCAGGGTGTCCCTCCCCTGGGACCCTCACTCTGCACCCCCCCCCCCCCGGCCATTCCAGGTCCTGTCTTGTTCGCTTCCCATCAAGGGTGACTGACCCTGCCTGGCACTGGGAGGTGGTGAGTGACATCCTCCCCCACACAGCAGGAGGTGAGAGCTGCCCCCCCACACCTGACAGCAGAGTGCAAGACATAGGCGGCCCCACTGTGATGTGCAGGACCCTGATCCTTAAACCTCACCCCCAGGCCTTCCTCCATGATCCCACCCTCCCCACCCACTATTGTCCCCAGCCCCACTGGCAGAATCACCTTTGAGTAACTGTACAATTTTTCTCGCTGTTGGAGAAGACTTATTTGTTGGAGTTTCAATTGTTTAATGGTCTGGGCTTATTTGGAAAAACAAACAAACAAACAAACAAAAAAAGACTATATACAAATGAGATATAGTTCCAAAAATGTCTTCAAGAAATAGATAATCAAAAATGGTAATGGACAATAAAAAATCTTTCCAGATGTTTTTGATAGATGGTGGAGTCTCCTTGACAGTGGACAAGGGATACTAATTTTCTGTGGCATGTAGTTCCAAATGACTATTTAAATCATCATCTACACTCCAATAAACTGCCTTTTGAAGTAAGGGTTAGGTAGTCACTGCAAGACTTCATGATGCCTGGCTACTTTTGTCAATTAACCCCACTAAGAGATATAAAATAACATATTTATGACTTTAAATTCTCAGTCCATGCACTAACAGAAGTCTTCAACCTCAAGTGATACTTTATGTTTTGTATTTGCAGAACATAGATGTCTGAAAACAAAAGGTAATTAATTCTATAGGTTCCAAAATTAAGAGGCGATTGAACGTATAGAATAACTAATTGCTTACCTAAAATTTAGGGCATTGGTTAGGTAAGAGTTACACTCTAAAACTTAAAGTAGATACATAGTGAAGGGCTTAGGTCACTGTGAACATGGAGACTATCTGCTGAATATTTTGGCTTTTGTTGGTTATTGTAATGATCAGAATGACAGATTTTCCTACATGTTTGTAACAGAAGATTTCCAGGGATAACTTCCTTCCTTGTCCAGTTATCCAAGATGACCAAATTCAATGCTGTCATAAAGGTCAACAAGACTCTTCCACCAAATAAAGAGAATTACTTAAAATGACAGCTAAGGGCAAAGAAGACATGAACCAAATAATGGAAGAAGAAAATTAAATGCACCAACATCTCATGACTAATTGAAGGCATTTGATGTAGAACTAGACATGTTCTTTTATTAGTTTTTGTTGGCATATACTAACCATTATTTTCATTTATCCTAGGTATGAGTTAGGTATAAGTCAAGTTGCTGATTTACCTTATAACTGTATCTTTGATTATCATAAAAGAACTTACTATCTCAGGACACATTCACTTGTATGAATGGTCTGTGTTGCATGAGATCGAAGTATGCTATTGCTGATTTTGCCATTGCTCACAAGTTCAAATATACCATAGGTAGAACTGTGGGAGAGAATGATTGTTTGGCAATGAGCACCAAATCTTAAATCCTTTGTGCTCTTTCTATTAGTGTAAGGACTGTGAGCTGAGGACTGTATATCTCGATTCTCTTTCGTCCTGTTTTCTGGGTGAAAATTAATTTCCACTTTTGATGTCCAGAGGGTACAAGGGAAGTGAATGCCATATTAATGTTCATCAATGGTGGTAAATTGATTGCTTTTATTTATTGTTGTTAGCTCTTTTGTCATCAAACTTATGCATCCTCTGTTCTGCATTCCTCCATGCTGCATGCAGAAGTAATAACTGGTGATGGTCTCTTGCGTTGGGAGCAGAAGAGGAACAGAAGCTCCCTGATTCTCTCTACAAAATTTGATCAGTAAAATCTGGAAGCTTTGACATCTCCCATTGACTTTCACTTCATTAGTCACTAAGCAATTTTGTAAGTGCTGATTCCATGTATTAAATACCGTTTTTCTTAAAAACAAACTTTAATATTTTTCTTTTCCAGAATAAGTGCTAATTGGTTTGAGTAATCAGTTAACCATTAACTCAAGTCAAAATCTTTTCACTAGAAAGTGATATAAAGTTCTGAAATTGTGAATGTGCAGCAATAATATTTCTAAAACCTCTTATTGGTATCATTCATATGTTACTGAACTGTACATGACAATACCACATATTTATAACTAACTGTTAAGTATGCTTCCTAGGTTTCAGAAGATATAGGGGAGCACGTTAAAATGATCCTCAGAATGCCAAATACAAGAAATTATTTCCATAGCCTACAATCCTTCTAAAAGCAATGATCTCAACAAATAGTCACGTGTGCATTGGGACAGTTAAGCTTTTGCCTGGCAAATCCCTGAGTGACTCGTAGCAGAAAACCCAAAATGTCCTAAGATCCATTGCTGGAAAAATTTTAATCTGTTGAAAAGATGCATTCAAAATTACCCATTACAGGACTATAAATCTTCAACCTAAATTTTGCATGATATTTTTATTTCAAATTTTGGTAAAGGATATTTTGAGGGTTTATTTCCATTGCTTCAATTTTTGTAATTTAAAATAAAATAAGTAGTTCATATGAATATGCATCATAGGCATTTAAATATGAATGGATAAGTTGGGTTGTATGAGTTGCCTACATTTTATTAGTAATTATGAATATGAAATATCTTTAAATATATAAGAATATTTTGTGTAAACAACAATAAAAAGTAAGAAATTTCTAAAGCTGTCTACTACATTAAAGAAACATTGAGTTGAAACTACTGCAAAATAAATCCTCTATTAGCTTCATATACAAATGTTATAATAATTTGTAAAATGCATTGAGCAATAATGAATATATTCAGAATTGGAACAATTTTTGTAAACTACCACATCAATGGGCCTTTACTGCTTTCCCCATGTAATGTTATAGTAGTGCTTGCAACAAAAAGAAAACAAATCGCCATCAACTAATTCATCATTTTATATATGCTTAATTATTTCTGTAGGTTAAATTTAAAATCAGAAAATACTAAAAGATTTTAGTATTTAGTGAAATGATTAAAGGCACATGGCTATTTTGCATTTAGATTGCATTTTCTTTTCAGTATTTATTTCTTATTTTAAGAAGCAAATACCTTCCCCTCATATCTTTGCTCAGAAAGCAGAACTTATTGCTCTTATGTGGACCCTACAACAGAACAACAAAGATCTTACACATCTATATAGATTCCAAGCATGGGTTTCTAGTATTTCATGCTTTTGAGGGAAGGAGAGGGGAATGTTAATGACTACAAATTTCCTAATAAATTTTAAGATATAATCTTATGACTCCTTAAAGCAATACAATTCCCTGACATGTGGCAGTTTTTCACTGGAAGGGATATCAAAAGGATAGATCCTTAGTAAGCCAAGGCAATAATACAGCAGATAAGATTGCAAGGCCTATAACTAAAACCCAAGCACCATGGAGGATTCCACAGAACTGCATAAATATGGCTTTAGTGCCATATTTTCTAGATTTAGTCAAAAGGCCCAAATACTCTTCCTCAAAATTACAAAAATGGAATAAATGAGAAGACTCTAGCTGGCCCAGTCTTTGTTTGACCTGGAAGTTAAAGGAACCCATGACAGAATCTCTTGCCAGGTTTTCTCCACACAGCCCTTATTTTAGCTGCACTTATTATCACCTACAATTGTTCCTCACTACCCAGTTTCTTAAGGGATTCGAATTTTACTCAGAATCAGTCAACATATCCTACCCAGGGCTATAGATGGATAAATGGATAAGCTGGTGGGTTTCTCTCAAATACTCAGTAAAAACTTCAAATTGTGTCTTTTGAATTTTGGATGCATTCATTAACAACATTTTGTAAGAAACTGCATTTTGCCATAACTAGTCCCTGCACAAATCATAATCTATAATAAAAATCATTACATGTGTCACACACTAAGGGGAGACCACACATGGGAGGAATAGAGAAAGGAAGAAAACCAAAAACTTGAATGTGGTTGATGTGCTCACTGTAGAGGAGCGAATATAGTAACGTTAAACTGTCAGAGGCCACTATATGAAGAGGACTAGGAAGTAGTGAAGAGGTCTGGTAGAGATGAACCATTTTGGGTTGTATTACACAAGTACATGGAAGCAATGCTAGGAATCTCCTTATATAGTTATCTTTATCTCAAACTAGCAAAAACCCCATGTTTTTCTTTTATTTTTTTTCTTCAACAAAAATCAGAGAACAAGAGGGTGGAATAGGTTCTGCCTGGAGAATGGGAGGGTGGGTGGGGAGATGGCCCAAATAATGCATACACATGCAAGTAAATGTAAAAATGATAAAATAAGGTTAAAATGAAAAACAGGGGCCTGGAACACAATGGTATAAATGTGCTATAGGGCTGATTCTTTCAGGAGCCATGGGAGGAGGTGCATCTCCCATTCCCTAGGATAGCTTCCCTTACCATGACTTCACACTGAAAACCCTACCACAAGCCACTGAAAAAAATAGGAAAAAAGTATGACAAATGTGCTGTCTGGCCTAAATTTCTCACTAAATTCCTTAGACAATACTCTAATTGAAAACAGAAGAGTAGGAGGTGTGGTTCCAGTGGTAGAACACCTGCTTTGCAATCTTTATGTCCCAAGTTCAAACCCCACTAAAAAAACATAATAGGAGAGTAGGACTGGAGGTGTAAAAAAATAAAATAGGACAGCAGTGCTTTGAAGGTAGAGGCAGGAGGATTATGGTTTGAGGCTGGCCCTGGCAAAAGTTAGTATAACCCTATTTCAAAAATAAGCTGGGCATGGTGGTAGCACCTGCAACGTCAGCTAGTAGGAAGTGAAGGTAGGAGAATCATTTTTGGTGGCAGCCTGGGCTACATAGCAAAACCTTATCCAAAAAACAAATGAAAAGCAAAAATATTGCAAACATGGCTCAAGTGGAAGAGCACTTAGCTGAGTTTCATCTCCAGTATTACAAAAAAAGGAAAGAAAATAAGGGGGCCTTAGGTTTTTTATTGGCAGAACAAGGAAGAGTCTGTGCAGTCCTAAGCCTCTGGTATTCTCAGATAAAAACCTGAGTACAAGTAGAGGCCAAAATATTAAAGGAACATGCAGGGAAGCTGAGTGGCTGTACAAATATATCCAGAAGGGACCTCTTTAGCCAAATGCTGCCTAATTTTGCCTGTCTTCTACCACTTTTTGAACATTACTGACCATAATACTACTCCCCTTGATTTTTGACCCATGTTTGTTTAGTTTGCTGATATAGCTGGTGTCTTCCAGACTCTAGGTTATTCTGTTTGTTTGTTTTGTGGTACTGGGATTTTGAACTCAGGGGCTTGTGATTGGTAAGCAGGTGCTCTACACATTAGCCACACCCCAGCCCTTTTTGCTTTACTTTATTTGTCAGATAGGATCTCATGCTTTTGCCTGGGCTGGCCTTGGAACATAATCCTCCTACCTTCCCCTCCCAGGGGACTGGAACCATAGGCATGTGCCATCACCTCCAGCCCACTGCAAGTCCTAAGTCAAGTTGATATTCACCAGTGGTTTTTAACCCATCCTAGATTGGGAGCCTATGTCACTAATCTAGTCATCCTTAGATCGGTTGTCTGTGGATTCTATTTATCCTCTAGGAAGGGTCAAAAGTCTAACATCAGCTTTGAAGTCATTCCAGAATATGGGCTTCCACCCTTCAGCATCATCTTTTTTTTTCTTTTATTATTCATATGTGCATACAAAGCTTGGTTCATATCTCCCCCCTGCCCCCACCCCCTCCCTTACCACCCACTCCGCACCCACCCTCTCCCCCACCTCAATACCCAGCAGAAACTATTTTGCTCTTATTTCTAATTTTGTTGTAGAGAGAGTATAAGCCATAATGGAAGGAACAAGGGTTTTTGCTGGTTGAGGTAAGGATAGCTATACAGGGCATTGACTCACATTGGTTTCCTGTGCGTGGGTGTTACCTTCTAGGTTAATTCTTCTTGAACTGACCTTTTCTCTAGTACCTATTCCCCTTTTCCTACTGGCCTCAGTTGCTTTTAAGCTATCTGCTTTAGTTTCTCTGCGTTGAGGGCAACAAATGCTAGCTAATTTTTTAGGTGTCTTACCTATCCTCACCCCTCCCTTGTGTGCTCTCACTTTATCATGTGCTCATAGTCCAATCCCCTTGTTGTGTTTACCCTTGATCTAATGTCCACATATGAGGGAGAACATACGATTTTTGGTCTTTTGGGCCAGGCTAACCTCATTCAGAATGATGTTCTCCAATTCCATCCATTTACCAACAAATGATAACATTTCGTTCTTCTTCATGGCTGCATAGAATTCCATTGTGTATACATACCACAGTTTCTTAATCCATTCGTCAGTGGTGGGGCATCTTGGCTGTTTCCATAACTTGGCTATTGTGAATAGTGCTGCAATAAACATGGGTGTGCAGGTGCCTCTGGAGTAACCTGTGTCACATTCTTTTGGGTATATCCCCAAGAGTGGTATTACTGGATCAAATGCTAGATCGATGTCTAGCTTTTTAAGTAGCCTCCAAATTTTTTTCCAGAGTGGTTGTACTAGTCTACATTCCCACCAACAGTGTAAGAGGGTTCCTTTTTCCCTGCATCCTCGCCAACACCTGTTGTTGGTGGTGTTGCTGATGATGGCTATTCTAACAGGGGTGAGGTGGAATCTTAGCGTGGTTTTAATTTGCATTTCCTTTATTGCTAGAGATGGTGAGCATTTTTTCCTGTGTTTTCTGGCCATTTGAATTTCTTCTTTTGAGAAAGTTCTGTTTAGTTCACATGCCCATTTCTTTATTGGTTCATTAGTTTTGGGAGAATTTAGTTTTTTAAGTTCCCTATATATTCTGGTTATCAGTCCTTTGTCTGATGTATAGTTGGCAAATATTTTCTCCCACTCTGTGGGTGTTCTCTTCAGTTTAGAGACCATTTCTTTTGATGAACAGAAGCTTTTTAGCTTTATGAGGTACCATTTATCTATGCTATCTTTAGTTGCTGTGCTGCTGGGGTTTCGTTGAGAAAGTTCTTACCTATACCTACTAACTCCAGAGTATTTCCTACTCTTTCTTGTATCAACATAAGAGTTTGGGGTCTGATATTACGATCCTTGATCCATTTTGAGTTAATCTTGGTATAGGGTGATATACATGGATCTAGTTTCAGTTTTTTGCAGACTGCTAACCAGTTTTCCCAGCAGTTTTTGTTGAAGAGGCTGCTATTTCTCCATCGTATATTTTTAGCTCCTTTGTCAAAGATAAGTTGGTTATAGTTGTGTAGTTTCATATCTGGGTCCTCTATTCTGTTCCACTGGTCTTCATGTCTGTTTTTGTGCCAGTACCATGCTGTTTTAATTGCTACTGCTTTGTAATATAGTTTGAAGTCAGGTATTGTGATACCTCCGGCATTGTTCTTTTGACTGAGTATTGCCTTGGCTATTCGTGGCCTCTTGTGTTTCCATATAAATTTGACAGTAGATTTTTCAATCTCTTTAATGAATGCCATTGGAATTTTGATGGGAATTGCATTAAACATGTAGATTACTTTTGGGAGTATCGACAGTTTTACTATGTTGATTCTACCAATCCATGAGCATGGGAGATCTCTCCACTTTCTATAGTCTTCCTCAATCTCTTTCTTCAGAAGTGTATAGTTTTCTTTGTAGAGGTCTTTCACATCTTTTGTTAGGTTTACACCTAGGTATGTGATTTTTTTTGAGGCTATTGTAAATGGAATTGTTTTCATACATTCTTTTTCAGTTTGCTCATTGTTACTGTATAGAAATGCTAATGATTTTTCTATGTTGATTTTATATCCTGCTACCTTGCTATAGCTATTGATGATGTCTAGAAGCTTCTGAGTAGAGTTTTTTGGGTCTATAAGGTATAGGATCATGTCATCTGCAAATAGGGATATTTTGACAGTTTCTTTACCTATTTTTATTCCTTGTATTCCTTCTTCTTGCCTAATTGCTCTGGCTAGGAGTTCCAATACTATGTTGAATAGGAGTGGAGATAGTGTGCATCCTTGTCTGGTTCCTGATTTTAGAGGGAATGGTTTCAGTTTTTCTCCATTAAGTATAATGCTGGTTGTAGGTTTGTCATATATAGCTTTTATAATGTTGAGGAACTTTCCTTCTATTCCTAGTTTTCTTAGAGCTTTTATCATGAAATGATGTTGGATCTTATCAAAGGCTTTTTCTGCATCTATTGAGATGATCAAGTGGTTTTTGTCTTTGCTTCTGTTAATGTGGTTTATTACGTTTATTGATTTTCGTATGTTGAACCACCCCTGCATCCCTGGGATGAAGCCTACTTGGTCATGGTGAATAATCTTTTTGATGTGTTGCTGAATTCGGTTTGCCATTATTTTGTTGAGGATTTTTGCATCAATGTTCATTAAGGAGATTGGCCTATAGTTCTCCTTTTTGGAGGTGTCTTTGCCTGGTTTTGTTATAAGTGTAATACTGGCTTCATAAAATGTGTCTGGCAGTTTTCCTTCCCTTTCTATTTCGTGGAACAGTTTAAGGAGGGTTGGTATCAGTTCTTCTTTAAAAGTCTGGTAGAATTCAGCAGAGAATCGATCAGGTCCTGGACTTTTCTTTTTGGGGAGACTCTTGATTTCTGCTTCCATTTCATTTTGTGTTATAGGTCTATTCAGGTGATTAATTTCCTCTTGGTTCAGTTTTGGATGATCATATGTATCTAGAAATCTGTCCATTTCTTTTAGATTTTCAAATTTATTTGAATATAGGTTCTCAAAGTAGTCTCTGATGATTTCCTGGACCTCCATGGTGTTTGTTGTTATCTCCCCTTTTGCATTCCTAATTCTACTAATTTGGGTTTTTTCTCACCTCATTTTAGTCAGGTTTGCCAGGGGTCTATCGATCTTGTTTATTTTTTCAAAGAACCAACTTTTTGTTTCATTAATTCTTTGTATGGTTTTTTTTGGTTTCTATTTCATTGATTTCAGCTCTTATTTTTATTATTTCTCTCCTTCTATTTGTTTTGGGATTTGCTTGTTCTTGTTTTTCTAGGAGTTTGAGATGTATTATTAGGTCATTGATTTGGGATCTTTCAATCCTTTTAATATATGCACTCATGGCTATAAACTTTCCTCTCAGGACTGCCTTAGCTGTGTCCCATAGGTTCCGGTAGGTTGTGTTTTCATTTTCATTGACCTCCAGGAACTTTTTAATTTCCTCTTTTATTTCACCGATGATCCATTCTTCATTAAGGAATGAGTTATTTAGTTTCCAGCTGTTTGCATGTTTTTTGTCTTTACTTTTGTTGTTGAGTTCTACTTTTATTGCATTGTGATCAGATAGTATGCACGGTATAATTTCTATTTTCTTATATTTGCTGAGACTTGCTTTGTGCCCTAGGATATGATCTATATTGGAGAAGGTTCCATGGGCTGCTGAGAAGAATGTATATTGTGTAGAGGTTGGATGAAATGTTCTGTAGACATCTACTAGGTCCATTTGATCTATTGCATATTTTAGATCTTGGATTTCTTTATTGATTTTTTTGTTTGGATGACTTATCTATTGATGATAATGGGGTGTTAAAGTCTCCCACAACCACTGTGTTGGCGTTTATATATGCTTTTAGGTCTGCCAGGTTATGTTTGATGAAATTGTGTGCATTGACATTGGGTGCATACAGATTGATGATTATTATTTCCTTTTGGTCTATTTCCTTTTATTAGTATGGAATGTCCTTCTTTATCTCGTTTGATCAATGTAGGTTTGAAGTCTACTTTTTCAGAGATAAATATTGCTACTCCTGCCTGTTTTCAGGGGCCATTGGCTTGGTAAATCTTCTTCCAGCCTTTCATCCTAAGCATATGCTTATTTCTGTCGGTGAGATGAGTCTCCTGTAAGCAACAAATTGTTGGATCTTCTTTTTTAATCCATTTTGTCAAACGGTGTCTTTTGATGGGTGAATTAAGTCCATTAACATTAAGCGTTAGTACTGATAGGTATGTGGTGATTCCTGCCATTTAGTTGTGTTAGTTGTTTGAAGGTTTGATTGTGTGTACCTAAGTTGAGGTTACTCTCTACTGTCTTGCTTTTTCTTTTCCTATGGTTTGGTGCTGCCTGCCTTTTCATGGTTAAGTTGGGTGTCACTTTCTGTGTGCAGAATCCCTTGCAGAATCTTTTGTAATGGTGGCTTTGTGGTCACATATTGTTTTAGTTTCTGCTTATCATGGAAGACTTTTATTGCTCCATCTATGTTGAATGATAGCTTTGCTGGGTAGAGTATCCTGGGGTTGAAGTTATTTTCATTCAGTGCCTGGAAGATCTCACCCCACACTCTTCTTGCTTTTAATGTTTCTGTTGAGAAGTCTGCTGTGATTTTGATGGGTTTACCTTTGTATGTTACTTGTTTTTTCCTCTCTTACAGCCTTCAATATTCTTTCTTAGTTTCTGAACTTGTTGTTTTAATGATGATATGTCATGGAGTAATTCTATTTTGATCTGCTCTGTTTGGTGTCCTGGAGGCCTCTTGCATCTGTATGGGAATATCTTTCTCTAGATTTGGGAAATTTTCCATTATTATTTTGTTGAATATATTACGCATTCCCTTTGCTTGCACCTCTTCTCCTTCTTTGGTGCCCATGATTCTCATGTTTGGTCTTTTGATGGAGTCGGTGAGTTCTTGCATTTTCTTTTCACAGGTCTTGAGTTGTTTATTAATAGTTCTTCAGTTTTTCCTTTAATTACCATTTCATGTTCAAGTTCTGAGATTCTGTCTTCTGTTTGTTCTATTCTGCTGGATTGGCCTTCCATTTTGTTTTGCAGTTCTGTTTCCTCCTTTTTTCTGAGGTTTTCCATATCCTGGGTGATTTCCTCTTTAATGTTGTCTATTTTTCTCCAGCTTAGAGTTATTTCAGTATTTTCACATAATTTATCCAAATTATTCAAAAAGCTTACCAAATTTTAAAGATAGTTATTGAATTAAATATAAGAACAATTTTAGACCACCCACATGTTCTTTAGTTGAAGAAAATACTGTTTTGCAAATTGGATCTTCATTCAAACAAGAGTTAATTCCTCACCACTGAAATTAATGATAAGGCATATGTATTTTACTCACCCATTAATTTAATGGTTTCATTTAGCTAACATTTACTGAGTAGATCTTTCCTTTACTTAGCAAATACCTACAAGTTCATTACCATGTCAATGGACACAGCATTAATTTAATTCGTTCAAATAAATGAGTTAATGGTATGCTATCATTATTGCTTCCAAAATATCCAAGATTTCTTGGGTATATAAATCAGGTGTTTTATAAGCCACTCAGATCCTTTTATTAATGTATCAGGCTATTTCTGATTCATGTGCTCTTTCTGAGAAAGAAGTTTTATCATAATACTAAGAAGTTCATTACTCCTCCTGGAATACCACTTCAGATACAGTCATGACCATTAATAGAAAGTCTTCCTTGAAATACCTAGAGTTTTCTTCCTATTAATAAAAACTGCTTTAAAGGCAGTACTTAATGTTTTTATATAAATAATGGCAATTATATCTTTCTTATTCTACTTTATTACAACCAGAACTAACAAAAATATTTGAATTTTGCTTATTTGACAATCAAATGAAAATTTCGTATGCTATAAAGAAATAAGTAATTAGATAAAAGGACAATCACAGCCTGGAAATATATATATATATATATATATATATGTATATATATATAATATGTTAAATTATACTATTTTTTTATGAGAAGAAACAAAGCAGAATTAACAGGACACCATGTAAAAGAGTAAAAATGGCTGTTAAATATGTCCCTTTCAGGTAAAAGAAAATAAAATTCTAATAACCATTAGCTTTCTCCAAAGTGCTAACAGTTATTCAAAGTAGCTGTGCTTAATAAGAGATTATTTATGTTCAGGGGATTCTGTTCTACACTAACTTTGACAACATGATTTACTTTTGTTTAATTTGGAGATTACGTCTGTTGTCTTTTCCTTGGGTTGATGACTGAATAGATATATGCTTTAGTAACTTACCAATATGTTTGACTTCAATAATAGTATGCATTTTCATAATTAGTAACTCTTCCAAAGTGAACAGTTTTCATGAGTTGCTCAGCACACTGAAGCTTTATTCCACTAAGTATATGGCTGTTTTCAAATACAGATGGAGATTTACCACTCCAAATACCTGAAAGACAATTGTGGTGTATGTCCGATAGTGTGAACAGAAGTAAAGAATAAATGCCTTATATCTGGGCTTCTTTAACCCTGTTTTAGATTGAGCAGAAATTCTAATAAAATGCACATGGTTTCATTGTCCACCATTATATATACTTTGACTAGGTCATTAGCATAATTCACATTTGTTAATTTATATCCACTCATATGGAAGAAGGGAGTATTGTTCTGCTTTGTTTGTCTTTGACAAAATTGTTAAAGATCACCTGCAATTAACTCCAAGAATGCTGAAAGAAGAGATGATGAAGGGAGAAGAAAGAATGAAAAGGAGGCACAGGAAAAGAATGCAAACAGAAAGCAGAAGCAAACTAGGAAAAAGAAAAAGTGGTTAATAGAGCCGTACTAGAAGTCACTAGTGTGGTAAAATTTTACAAATCTCTTCCTATCATCATTTTTACTATTAAATAAACATTTACCATGAAATCATATTAATGACCCCAAGAGGCATTTCCTTTCTCATATTAATCAAAAGTTCTGTTATGTCTTGAAGTCACCTATATTGTTCCCATAGGCCATACAAGTTGTCTCACTCTAACTCGCCAGCCTCACTTCCATCACAGTTGTGTGCTTACTGTAGATGTAAGTTTCTGTACTCAGATACCAAACCTAAACTTAAAAGAAATGCTGTGTATTCAAGATCCTTTACTGGCAAGAGTTGAACATTTTGCTTGGCAACATCTTTCCCCTCCTCATGCATCTGGAATTCTTGGTGACCCTTGAAGAACCTGCCTATGTCTCAAAATTGCCCACACTGTCCTCCACATTGTCATCCAAGCTCACAAGGTAATTTAAACATGAGATTAAAATTAAAATTTAATTAAAATTAAAATACATGAGATTCTTTCTGTTTTGGAGGTATTAGGGTTTGAACTCAGGACCTTTTGCTTTCTAGACAGGGACTCTATTGCTTGAGGAATGCCTCTGGCCCTTCTTGCTCTGGTTGTTTTCTGACATAAGGTCTCACTATTTACCCAGGCTGACATGGAATCTGATCCTCTTTCTTAGGCTGTCCACCATAGCTTGGATGACAGAAGAATGATACTGGCCGAAGCTGGCCTGAAACCATAATCTTCTGGATCTCAGCCTCCTAACTAGCTAAGATCATAGACACGAGCCATTGGCACTGGTTATCATGGATTCTGATGTCAGATTGTGGGACTGAACCTAACCTTTTTTTGCCCTCTATCAGATGAATAATCAGCAAATAATTTATTTTCTCCACTTTCATTTCCAAGAATATAATAGGTATGATGAACAAAACTTACTTCATCAACATAGTGTGATGACTAAGGTAGTGACCACAGTAGTCTTTGGTTACTGCAAGGAACACAAGGAGATCCCACTGACAACTCTACACTTCAATTGTTTATTTAATTTTCATTGGTTTGTTAATTTTCTTGTCTTGTGTATCTAAGATTTTGTGAGATCATAGAAGTGAACTATTAGGATTTGCTTATGCCTCATTGGGGACAGGTTGGTCCTCATGTAGCCTAAACTTAAGGCAACGCCTAGTGTCAAAATTGTGTTTACTAATCTTTAAAATAAATTGAATTCTAACCAACCACATGGCTAGATTGAAGATTTCAATAATGCATGTTATTTGCTTTGCAAAATATACAATTGCTATATAAGGAAAAGTTGGTATACTTAAATGACTGTAACCAGAATTTACCATTTATTTTTCACTCCAATCTTTTAAAAATGCTAATTTTTCTCTTCCTTAGGAAAATTGGATGAGTAAGTTCTGTCAAATTTAAGACAAATTTTGAAAAACTTGAAAATGAGCTCTCTGGAGAAAATATGCAAAGACACCATATGTTCTCATGGTTTTACTTTTCATGATTCACAAGTCCAAGAGATATGTTGCTGCAGACATAAACTCCATAGGAAACTAGACAAATTATGTACACCCAGTAAGAAACACACCTAATGCCTCACATTTGCAGATTTAAGATGCTGAGGAAATGTTTTTATGAGCTCTAATCTTACTGAATGTTTTACACTCACCTGTGACATTGCAAGAAAAAATTTTAACAGTAAAATAATATAAGTAGCCATACATATTACATGATTACAAAAGTATTCTAAAGATACACATATTAAAAAATTTCAAACAGATTCAAAGTATTTACAGGTTATCATTTATAAGACATTTTTGTAACTTTTATGTACCTAGAAAATATATCAATAGGTATTTTAGTGAATATATTTAACTTACATCAGCACTTACAGCTACCTACCATACAGAAATTCTGTAATGCACTATGGAACAACTGCTAAAAAAGGGGCAGAAATCATAAGCAGATGGTATTTTTCTGTTTATTGTATAATTCTCTAGTTTCTTGCTTTTGGCTACCCTCACCTACCAGATGTGCTTTTTATTTTTTATTTTTTCAATCTGATCTATTTCTTATCTATTTCTTTACCTAGTTTCATACTCCAGAAAGAAATTATATCAGTTTACATACTGTTTAATCACCTGATAAAAACTACTATAAGCTTTAAAGAAGAGTAGAATAAAGACATATGTACAAATGGCTCTCTAATAATATTACAGTCTTTTCTTTCTTTTTGATGGTACTGATGTTTGAATTTGGGATCTTTTGGGTGCTTTGTAAGCAGGTGCTGTACCACTTGAGCCTTATTTCTGGCACTTTAAAAAAAATGTAGTTTTACAAATAAGTTAAAGGTTCAATTTGCAAGACATTTAAAAGTTGTGCATTTACAATAGTGAATAAAATACAATTGTGCTACTGATATACAGTATATCTGTATACTGTATATCAACCTTATAATTGTAGATCGAACACATCATCATTAGAATTTTTGCTATTGCACATAAAAGAATTGAAGAAATGGGGACAGCATGCTAATTTGGATTACATAAGAAAATTCATTTTTCTCTTACATCTGGAAGATTAAGGAGGAATGAAAGAAAGCTGTCACATCCTTTAATTGAGTTTAACTTTATGTTAAATTATAATTGGTTGATCAATTTAATTACATTTTCGTATGTAAAATCAATAAAAACAAATCGAAAAATATGTAGCGATTATAACAGATGTTAAGTGTACTAGTTCCTGTCCATGTACAGGAAAAACTTCCAAGTCCACAGGGAAATCAAATTTTACAAGGGATTTGAGCAAAGGAGGGAAGGGATATATATAATTTTATTTTACAAATAAAGATAAGTATATATACTTGATTATTAAATCACATTTTCAGGTTTGATATTCCTAAAGAAGTTCTTTATTTTCTCAGTTAAATATGTGATTTTATAAATTAGACTTTGGGGGGCAGAAGTACTGGGGGTGAACTCAGGGCTTCTTGCCTGTGAGTCAGGTATTCTACCCACACAATGCACACCCATACCCATAAACTAAGACTATTTTTATAATTGCTTTTAAGTTATTTTCCTTTGTATTTTCAGGTTGCTATTGTTCTAAATGTTGTCCCCTCACTGTTAATAAGCAGATCAGTTGTGTGAAATTGTAGATGGAGAAGGAATTGTAGGCAAAGCCTTTTGCTTATGTCAGTGTTGGGTTGTGTATACAACTGGAGGATGAATTTAAAAGATGTCTCCTCTGTCTAAACTCAGCCAAACACCATTGCTAATGTTTTCTGGGTTCTACTACCTACAGGTGATTCCATTAATACAGACTGGAGACATATTTAACTGATGGTGATTTTGAAAGAAAAGAAGGATTGTGAGTGTTCTGGGCAGCCGGCTCTTCCACTCCAATCTGATACTAACCTAAGGATACACACACCAGCTGTCACTGTCATTTTGGAAGAGGAAGAAGAAAGTGATGATTGGCTCCTGGCAGCTCATAGAAACAAGAGGCCAGTGTTAGCACTCTGTAATTCTCTATGCATCTCATATTCAGTTAAATATCCATTTTAGTGTTGATGTGTATTTAATTTGCTTCTGTCTTTTTTTCTGTAAGTTGCCTTATGAACATTCCTGTACTTATCTCTTTCAAAAACAGCAATTCTAAAGTATGTATTCTGAGAATGTAAATTTTGGGACAAAAAAATGGGCTTCTTCAACCTTACCAGATACTATCTGAGTATAATTGAAAAGTGCCATCATACACTTATATGTGAGCAGTGTATAAAAGTTTACTTCTTACAACTTCACCAGAATTATTATTGTTACATATTTATTGTAAGTATTATAGGTCTGCAATGATATTACCTAAGGCTTTTAACTTGAATTTTCCTGTTTATCAATGAGATTGTTTATCATTTTACTACTTTTCCGTTTTGGGGGTTATATCTTCTGTGGACATTCTGCCTGGCCAATATTTTATCACTTAGGTTATTGATGTCTACATATTTAATGTAAATACTTGGGACTAGTAGTTGATGGTTATATACATTGAATTATTTTAATAGATTTTCCATACCTATGTATATTTTCTATAATTTCTTTTTGTGACAATTTGAAATTGCAATCTAGCTATATTCATTGGCTAATTATCTTTTATTTATTTATAACTATTTAGTAAATTCTTCCCTACAGATAGATTCTAATTATATGATCTTGTATCAGATAGAAGTTGAATACGTAGTTGTGTTGTTTGTTCATTAGGAATCTAATTTTTCCAAGTACTGTTACTAAATGTCTTTTATGACTGTATTGATTAATAAATATTCTCCATTATAAGTTATGTTTCCTTGTTGCATTTATTGCTTTCTGTCCTTTTCAATTGTCTTCAGTGTTCTCTTTATAATTTCCCATATCATTACTACAATCCCTTCCTTAAAATACAGCTAAAATAAGTCTTTATAATTTGTAGGATAAATGATCTCCTTGTATTACTTTTTATTCTCCCTTTTGCTTGGAATTATGTTTATAATAGAGATTATTTAAAGAAAATTAGCAACTTCATAATACTACATCATCCCACTAATATCCATCGTTTTTGCTTGAAAGCATTTTTTCTAGTATTAGTATTGTTTTTATTAGTATTTCAGTGTTTAATATATTTTCATTTCCATACTCTGTTCTTCCAGTTTTTTAATTCAGGGGCCATGAGAAATGAACCATATGTTCCTTTAATAAGCTTTATTTTTGATTAATAACTATAAAACAAGTGGTAAATAAAATATATCTGTGGTGTTTTATAGTATATTGTTAATTTGAATTCAATGTGTAATGTAAATGAATCATGAATGGTTAATGAAAGAAGTTCAGGCCCCAGATGTTTGTTCAGGCCCCAAATTTTTAAGTAAAAACAAAGATTACATTGCTATTTGAACCTATATAAATGTCCAATTTCATCTAATTTTGTACCACAAATTATTTCTCTTTGAAATAAGAGAAATTATTTTCTCTTTGAAATATTTTGAAGGAAAATTAGACATTCATTTATAATTATGAATATGTCCCTTATAAATATTTCAAGTATGTAAAATTATTTTTCAAACATTAATGCTTATCAGGAATAATCTAAGATTTCAGATGTTAACGTTGTTGATAATTTTAGCATGAAAAATAAAAAAAGATTTTTATTGAGAATTCATTGTCAGTGGGAGATTTTTCTCCTCCTTCCCTCTCTTTAGCATTCTAAAATCATATACCTCATGAGGAACTATTGTTTAAGAAGGGTTTTGCAGCGTTTTTTATACAATATTGAAAAAATACAGTTTTTTATTGTTTGAACTCAAATCACCCCCCAGCACTTTCAAGCCTACCCTAGTAGCACCTACAGTGAAAGTCACAGCACAGGTGAACAGCTAATGTGGCAGGGAAGCAGGCGGATATTGCTGGCAGAGACCATCCTTCCCCAAAGCAGTTAGAAGACAGTGCTGGGTAAAGTGTACCATTCCATGTTAAATAGTTAATCCCTCCCTTCCAACAAGCCATGAGTGCTAGCAATAAGGCAGTGCAGTTAACTGCAGCCCTACAGAACTGCACTTATTCAAAAGAAAACCTTTTGCCTCATGCCCATAATTAACATAAAATAAGCAAATTCTTTGTCATTTCATTTAGGAAAATAATCATGCTAAAAGCAAGGTTTACTTTACGTAGATTTTCAAAGAAAAGATTGATTGTGCTTTTGGAATTAGAAAAAAAAGACAGGGTATCTTCCAACCTCATTGACTTACACCTTGTGGAATATAGTACTTCTAAACTAGAAAAACACATCAAAAAGAAAAGTTACCCCAGTGGGACATTCAAAAGCTGTCTTTTGAAAGTTTCTGCTACTGTCCTGCTGGTTGCTGCAAAAAGCACATAGAGCTGCTAATATGTCTCCCTAATTCCCTTCAGATTCAGCAGGTGACAATCAGCTCTGAAAGAAGCTCTGGGCAACCTGGACGTGGGTTGGCTGAGCAACATTGGATGAGCAGCAGGCATTTCAAAGTGTCTGACTCTCTTAATGCATGGAGAAAGTGTCCTCTCTTCGCAACCCATCTCACAACATCCTTTTCAGAATCCCTTCTTCCTAGTCCATCACACTCTCTGAAGAAAGCTGTGTTTTTCACAGGTTGAGCCATTTTGGGTACAATAACCTTTATTTGTTCCAGTTATTGTGTGTTGGGTCTGAAATACCCATTTCCCACTCCCACAGGCAGATGATGACCAGGCTGCCCCCACTGTAGGAACATGCCCAGGGCCTCGAGGCCCCAGTGGGTCTTCTTCCCAAGACTACTGGTCCACCGAGGGCTTGTCCAGGGAGGAGACTGTCTCTTGGTAGGTGAAGATTAAATTTGTAGCCTAAGCTCAATTCACACAAAACAGAAAACCAAAAAGAAACCCCAATCAAATGAAAAACCCTTCCAGTTTAAAGCTCTCAGTCCAGGGCAGTTGTCTCAAACTAGCCCAATACAGGATGTGGCTGTGCATGGGTCTTGGATGAGGAATCATCTTTCCGTCACTTTTCCCCTCCTTTCCTGTCCTTTCAAAAACAGATCTGATGACAAGCTATACCCCAAGAAAAAAGAATCAGGTTCAGAGAACACTTCCCAGTGGTTCTCCAAAGCAAAACACTGTAGCTGCAAGTCTAGTAGCAAGAAGGGCAGGAATCTACATATAAAAATGTGCTTAAAATCCAAGTAAAAAAACCATTAAGTTTCACTTCTCCAGTTAGCTCCCTGTTTTCCACTGCTGCTCCACTCCGCAGAAATGGGGTACCCAGGCCTCCCAGGGAGGAGCAGCTGATTGGTATAGGGCTGGCTCTAAGTGCTCCCAAAGCAGGCCTCTTCCTCCCTACTGTTTTTCTCTCCACTCTGAAAAAGCACTATTCTATCTTCATTCAACAGCTGTTAGGTTTGGTTTGTTTCTTTGGAACCATCAATAAAAGCAGCAACTTTTTCCTGTAAGCTTTACTTGTGTCTGTCTATCAGAGGGCTATTTCTTTTGACAGTTCAGTAGCACATGGGCTGACTTGGCCAAATGGACTTATGAATGCATGCATTCAGACCATATACTGATATCGAAATGGAATGTAGGGTATGCTAAGCACCTCAGGTTGAGAAATGACCAAGGAATCAAAATCTAAA
Source organism: Castor canadensis (assembly GCF_047511655.1). Taxonomy (NCBI): domain Eukaryota; kingdom Metazoa; phylum Chordata; class Mammalia; order Rodentia; family Castoridae; genus Castor; species Castor canadensis. The sequence continues at coordinate 69,889,597 of NC_133396.1, read as the reverse complement.
GGGTGATATATAATACATATATATCAGTGCTATTATTCATAAAAAACTTTGTTTAGTAGTAAAAAAAGTTACTTTGTTTAAATATGAATATAATAGTCTGCTTCTCATGGTTAGGAAATAATAGTCTTTCTGAAAAGCTAGTGCTTTTTCTACTACAACTCCATGTCCTGGGCTTCGTCTTCTGAAAAGTCAGACATAGAAATCTCCAATGTGCTGTCACAGTGCCCTCTTCCTGCTCCTTCAGGGCCTCCTCCCTTATGTGTTTCTGCTTTAATTTTCTGCTTATATTCTTCTGGTTGGTGGAGGTTCATGGCTACAGCGTCACCATTGAGAGATCTATGGGGTTAGAATATGCCAACAACTGGGGCAGGAAGTACTCAAATATATTGGTAAGATCACAGAGAGCTCTTCAAGTTTGATTAATTACGTCTAGACACACAGTTCCTGAGGCTTCAACAATGTTGGGATGGAAAATTTTAATCATGAATCCTCAAAATCTTTCTCATTTTGTTTGCTGGCAGAACTGGAATTGCCAGCTTCAAGCATTGTGCTAGAGTCAGGTTCCCAAAATTCTAAGGAATAATTTGTCACCTTTATCAAACAGAATGAAAACTCATGTGGTAGAAATTTTCCTATCTTAGACATTTAATCTTATGTATGAGCCCATTCTGCTTTATTTAGATTTCTTCATGTACATAGTTATCCTGAATTTAGAAAAAAAGAGTGATATCAAAGCTTGAAATAATGGCTTATTGACTCATTTGTGTGGATTGGATTTTCACAGTGTGTAAAAGTAAGAAATACTGTGTACTTTTATCTAATATGTATACAAACTTTTCCCTTATCTTGAATTTTTTCTATAACATGTATTTCATTGCTTTACTTTTATTAAGAAAATTTACAGCAAACCATACAAAAAGACATTTTCTAATACATAACACCTTACAGGAGTCACACAATAGTGACTCTTTCCGTCTGGCCTGTAAGGACTTTATTAGAAACTCAAATGCTATGAAAACAAGAAACTTAAGGGAAGTTAAGTACCTTAGGAAAGAAGCTTAAGTTTTCACTGCTGTCACTAATGTTTATCTGATAATTATATTCAGTTACTCATGAATTCTTATGTATTTGTTTAGTATTAAGCACTATCCAGTCCAAATACCTTAAAATGAGGAAAATAAGTAGCAGATTTGTACTGTTTGTTTATAAGACTTCACAGCAAATCCAATTTCATTATTGAATCTAAGTAAATTAAAACTTTATATAAAAATTGTTACCAAATATATTACATCAAAATTGTGAATAACCTGTAAAACTCCTAGAGTACCATTAAATTTTTTACTCGATTTTAATTATATTTGCTACAATAGTTTTTAGTTCGGTTATATCTCACATAACACTGTATACTGTAATTGGATTATTCCCATCAGATCCCTCAATTGTGAGAAAGCACAGTTTAATAAAGATTAGTGCATACAAAAGCTTCTTCTTTGTACTGTTTTCTAGGGCATTTAAATGTCTCTGGTAGGAATATCTACTTTCTCAAAATGATGGCTTCATGGTGCACAAATCTTATCATTCTTTGGCTGCAATGTCAGTTATGCTGACTTTGCTGTTAGCATAATTCTTCATTACTTTCAACAGTGCTTGGTCTGCAAAACATACTATGTATTCTGCTATCTCACCATCATAAACTAATGTCAGCCATGAAGACTCCTGAAAAATTAGATGGGGTAGAGATTTTTAATCAACTTATTGAGCAGTAAATATTAATCAGGTTCTAATTAAGGGCTAAGTCTGAATTTCTTGTAAGTATTAGAATAGAGAATATAATTAGGACCTCTGCTTAAAGGCAGTAGATAAAATACATTCCCTTACACTCATTGGTCATTATTTAATGACCATAATTTAAAAATGAATAATTACATAAGGACAACAGCAAGCATGGTAAAAAAACTAATTTAGCAATAATAAAAATGATCCCAGATGATGTGCTAAATTTATTACAATTAGTAGTACATTATATGCCTTATAAATTGGACAGAATATTGTTTCACATTTTACAGTATGAAAAGGAGATTTCTTATCTTTTCAAAAATCTCTATTTATTATTTAATATTCTTAATTTTTTTACATTTTGTTAGTTACACAGGGGAATTCATTGTGACATTTTCCTATATACACATATTATACTTTCCATTATTCTCCCTCCTACTCTATTTCGTAATGGTTATGTGGATTGTAATACTAAGATATAAAGACAACCCTCTGTTTTATTCTTTTACATGGTGACATCTTTGTCTTACTTCAGTCAGATGAGAACCTGAATAATCAACAGAAATTCTATTTATTCTGTCCCATCAATTACATTACTTTCTATCATAAATATGGATTTAATTGTATTTTAAAGATTGTATATTTTATGCATTAAAACTTTTATCTTGAATTGTTTTCTACATGTTTTCTCTCTTGTATGTATGAATAACAATAATAATTGTTTAGAACTTATTGGATATAACAACTGTTTTAAACACTATATGTATATATGTATATGCATATATACACATACTATAATTTTTCTTCAAAACAATTCTATGAAACAGATAATACTATTAGCTCCATTTGCTGACAACGTGCAAAAAGTATAATCTTTGCTGGGTCATAGTAAAGGGAAATGTCAGTATTCAAACTCAAACAGTCTGATTTCAGAGTTCAAGCTGTTGAGAATTTGATTTATACAGGGATTTTAGTAGATTCTTCATTAAAATAACATGATAAAAAAAAACTGAAAGTTCTGCTTTTGAAGTGAATCTGTATTCTAAAACAAATAAGATTATTTTTCCAATCACTAATGTACTTACTCCTCATTAAAATTTAAGAGTAAAAGTTAAATGATTCCTTGTAATGTCAATGAAGTACAGAAAAAGACATTGAATAACAAATGATTCATATAAAGCTCTTGCCTTGTATTTTATTAGTGAATTTTATGAATACACAGCATCTATTTTCATACAAACACTTATGGAAAAATAAAACACATGTATTTAAACTCTGTGAATAAGTTCTATTATTAACAAAAATGTTCACTGAACTGATATACTTCCCATTAATTATAAATATGTGTAAGAGGAAAAGTGAAATAATTGTTTTCTGCATTGATTTAGTAACAAAAAGTTTCTACACTGGAGTTTTTCTTCTGCCACAATGGGATGAAACACTTAGACTTACTCCTAGTATAAACAGAGATGATAGCTGGAGGAAAGAAACACAAATGAAAACAGGTAAATGAAAATTAGGTAATGGATAACTAATAGCACAGAAATATCCTAAAAAGTAAGAAAATCAGCAATGATGTAAAAAAATAAAATTTCCTGGGGACACATTGTAGACCCCAGTGCAAAGTCAGAGATCCCACGTTGAGCACAATATTGTCACAGGTCTAAGAACCTGGTGATGAAAGTTCAGAAAGGGAGGTAAGCCAGGAGGCTGAGGCAGGAGGATCCTGAATTTAAGTCTAGTCTGAGCTACACAGCAGGTTCTGTCTCAAATAAAAAGTTTAGGAAGGCTGAGATAGCTTTAGTTGCAAGATATAGTTCAACACAGGAAGAATCTATAAAGGAAAAAGCACTGAAATTCTGCAGCACATTCGTATCAAGTTTTTCCAGAAAAACTTGACTTGCTTATGAGAATGATGAAAATTTTTGAGATCAGGTGAAAAATTACAGGGACATAGTATAAACTGGATAATTGCCAGAGTTTGCATGGGATATGGGGGTGACCCCAGCTCCAATTATCATTCATGGAGAAATCTATTCATGCAACAGAGATATCAGAAAGTTTACATTTAACTAGCAAGCCCAAATTCCTCCCAGGTAAATCATTCATAATTACATTCACAACCCTTAAAAATAAGTCTTTAGAAAAATCAATTGGAAATACAAGTAATTTAATTACATTTAAAACAAGACCAAGCCCTCTTTTGGGGACAAAAATGATTCTAGATAGTCAACAATGTAAGAGGTGTAATGTTAAACATTCTATCAAAATTGCTAGATATTCTAGAAATTAGCAAATCATCAATGGAAGGGAAAGTAGAACTAATAAAGATGAAAGAACATAAATATTAATTATCCTAAAATGAGAAACATTAGTAAGAAGGAGCATGTGCAACTTGAATTAATAAGTACAAGTTAGCTTAAATGTAACTGGAGTTCTAGAGAAAGAGAGAGGAGTAGGATATTAGAAGGAAAAATGGCCACATGCCTGACAATATAATGACACTGATACCCCAAACATAAAACATTCTGTGCACCCTAAGAATATTACACTATGCTAAGTATCTAAATATTGTCCAGGTAAAAAAATAATTTAGTTTATTTAGTTGGAAATAATAAAAAAATCACACAAGATTTATTATCTTAGATTATGTAAGCTAGAATACCATGAAATGACCTCATTAAAGTGCTGGGCTTAAAAAAAAAGACATTTAATGTAGATGTTTATATTTAGTAAAAATGTCCTTCCAAAATAAAGTTTTCTGAAACCTTTTAAAAGACAGGGTTTCCATTGCCAAAACTTGACTATATAGAAAATTCTATCATTTGGGGGAATGGATTCCTGATGGTGACTGTTATCTAAACAAATAAATCAAAATGCTCTAAACCAAGAGGGTGAGGCAGTGTTGTAAACTTCCTGGCTAAGTGCTGAAGTGGCCCAACACAGCAAATTTTGAAAAGAATGTGGGATATTTATTTTTGGGTACTCCAGGCAAGTAAGGAAGTCTCTGAGAAGCTTGTAAATACTTTAGTGGTCATACAAGTCAAAGAATAAAACTTTTCCTTTAATAATTTTTGAACACTCACCAACAATGAAAACTCAAAAAAATTGTCAATAAACCCTGGGTAAGGGATAAATGTGATTTCTAGAGTTGCCAATATATAATATTCAAGCTGCCCAATTTGTAACCAGGATTCTGAGGCATTCAAATAATCAAGAAACAATATCCAGTATCCAAGGAACAGAACAAACAAAAAAACAAGCATCTTTGAGCCATCATACTCTTTGTATTATCTAGACAAAGGCAATATGTTAGTGCTATTGACCATGTACAACAAATAAGAGAAACTGTAGTAAGAAAGTATAATAAAACCCTTATCAAATGCAGACTTTCAATAAAGAAATAAATAAAGTTTTAAAATTAAACAAATTTTGGACTTGAAAATTACAGTAAGTGAAAAAATTACTATAAGATTTCAGCACATTTGAGGATGTATAAAAAGGATCACTGTACTTAATGGTAAAAAATTGGGATAGTAAAGTGAGATAGGTGAAAAATAAAAGAATAAAGGAAAATGAGACATAGAAATCTCTGAAACATAAAGGAAAAACTATATAGATAATGTGAGTACTAAAAAGAGATGAGGAAGAAGGCAAGAAGAGAATGCAGAAACAAATTGGAGCACTCAGCTGTCTTTCATTAAGCTCGACGTTAGACATTATGGAAATTTACAAAAACATAAATTTCACTCTTCTTACTAACTTTTTCTTGTTTTGGAAAATATTATTTTTTCACAAAATACATTTATCATGTTAAGTTGTCATGAGTTATTTTAGAATTTTTCAGTTTGATTTCTACAATGCTGAGTGCAAATACATATAATCCACAAAAACAAAAATTCATTGGAGTATCAAGTAACTTTAAACAGTACACTTAAGCAGTCTTGAGGTAAACATTGTTCATAACCACCTAATTATCATCTGTTATTTGAAAGGGTCATATGTCAGGATAATGATCTCACTTTGGTCTTTATATCATGGTGACCAGAACTGAATTTAAACTATAGCAGAAAGATAATTCTCCTTAGAGGTAATGATAGTGGCAATGATAGTTCAATCCTGCATTATGCTGGAGTTTATATATTTTACTATATATAATATTGTTATTGTATATATTATTAAAACTAAATGATCCCTATTTCATCTCCCTCCAAAAGATTATTTCTGTACAGCTTCTCAACAGTCTAATGACTAATTTCTCAGTAGAAATCAAAAAAGGAGAGGCTATCAATATGTGATCAAACTGCAAACTTGATTGAACTAGTGTTTTTCAATTTATATTTTATTTCATAGCTACTAGTTTTAAAACATTTTTATTTTGGAAAAAAAAAGCTACTAGCAAAAGGTCTTTATTTCCTCCTCTGACAAATGCTGTGTGCTCAGACATGTACAGAGGAAATGTAAGGGAAAACTGAATTCTAAAATTCTAAGTGCATTCTAGTCCAAACACTTTAATACTTGTAGAACCTCAAGGTCACATTGCATCCTCCCTTGGAGAAAGGAAAGTTGATGTCTACATCATCGGCTTTTATTTATGAAAATCTCCCAGAGGCACATACATACAGCTTTATTTGCCTCTCTCATTCTCAAGTGGTATGCAGTAGCAAGTTTAAAAGGATGATCAGTGCTTTTAAATATTGGGACACTGGAAAATACTTTGTTTTTGGAACTGAGAGTTGGTTGCTAATGCAGCTATTTCTTGTTTTTAAATTTAGAACTCCTTTGACCTCCTCTCTTCAGAAAATTATATAAACAAAAAGAATTGTCTGTTGTCCTGAGTCTGTTGGTTGGTGCTGTTTGTAGTATCCTAGAGAATCACTAATTCCTGGGCTCTTTGCTTATCAAAAGCAAAGGGAGTTGCTTCTATGGTTCTCAGACTCAGGGAGCATGACTGGTATGAGATGTTTTGGAAAGTACCTTTTCACACGTCACATTTGACTGTGCTGTGAAATCCTAAGGACAATGGTCTTTAAACATCTTGGAAGACTTTAGAATACTCGCATGTTTTCCATCACTATTTAGAAAACTATTAAAAAAAAAAGACGTGGACACCAATCTGGTATTTTTTATCCAGATAGTGGTCATCCTGGTTATGTTCATGCTTTGGAGGGGATGTAAAGAGACTTGTAATCTACATTGCAGCTTTGTTGTGGTATTGTCTGTCTTTAAATGAGTTTGGGGTGAATTTGAGGTGCTGCAGGGACACATAGCATGTGTAAGTAACCTAGACATAACTAGTCTTTTTTGGTTCATTCTGCCCTCACATTGAGTCCAAACTCAATATGTAATTTTGTCTGTCATATACTTATTCCCCAACTACTTCCTCCAAAAATCCCCAAAACTCCAATTTCAAGAGTTGTAATGAAAAATACAGATTTTAGTTGTGGTCCTGGGAGATTAATATTCCAAAATTCTTCAGCCATTTGTCAGAAGTTTCTCTTCTCTTCTCCCAACAAGCTTTTCCCTTGTCTCTCCACCTAGCTGTGGTTCCTTTCTCCTTTGCCTTGCTTAGAATTTTCTTAGTCACCTTATACTTCTCACATGACAATATCTAACTGATAGCATTCAGCAAACAAAAACCCTGGTCATTAGTCAAACTAAGAACACCTTCATTCTCTCAAGCATTGTCTGGGTATCTAATGGAAATGCATCTTGCCACAAAGATGATAGAAACCCCTTTTCATCTCTCATCTTCCTTCTCACTTCTTTCCAGACAGAGCCACTGTTCCAACTGCCACCCTCTTCCAGTTCCTCATGTAGCTTCAAAGAGATCATTCTTGTTTAGGTACATATGCAGATATAAATAGGAAACACTTGATTACAAGGCCAAATTTTTGACTATAGGAAGTGTCTGTATTGTGCAAGACACTTGTATGTAAAAACTTTGCAACCAACTTTATTCAGAAATTTTGAAATCGAACCATTAGTTGAACATACTATGTGAATACTTTAGTGTTTAATGTTCCTCCCTTTGTTTTGATTTAGGAGATCTTGAGTTGAGGCCCTCAGCATTCCCCATTATTGACCCTGTCTTGGAACTTTTGAAGATTCAAGAACACAGGATCTGGATACTAGTGATTATACATGTATAGTCATCAACGATGCTGGAAGAGACACGGTCAAGATTACTCTGAATGTTGGCTGTAAGCATCCAGATCTGATAGGGCAATTTGTGTGGAACTGTCCTGCTATGTTTCCATGTTTAATAACTTTGAAACAGAGCTACCAAGGAGCAGATAGTTGAACTCAAGTTGTCTGACCTCAGAGACTATAGGCTTCACTAGTACATTTCATCTTGCTATTTTCTTATCAAGAATCATGCATTCTGCCATCAAATTCCTAAGTATTAACATCTGGAGGCCAGAAATCAGATTTTGGCCCTATACATTATTTGTAGCTATCGCTGAAAACAAAGGTAACAGATTGTGCTTTGCTTTGTTTTTCAAAATTCACCAGCAATTACTCCCCAGAGCATAGAATAAAGTACTAACTACAAATAAAAAAATGTCAGTCACCAACTGAAGATACAATGTGTGCATAACAGCTCTGTTTGTGTTGCTCAAAAAGTTTTTTTGAGAGTTTCAAATGAAGAGAGAGAGAGACTGAGAATCTACACAGTGTGGTAAAACTTGAAATAAAACAGAGCTTGTTTTGTATGGAAAAAACCTGACAGCTTAATTTTAACAAATAATTAAATAGTTGCATCTCTTAAATCTTGTAAAATATGGCATTTCATTAAATTGTGTTCTCTTTTATGTATAATATGCATGATGATTTTCCTGCTAAAATTGCTTTTCTTGAGCAAAAGTTAGGAAAATGCATCTTTTAAAAAACAGTTTTGTTCTAGTAAGTCTGAATGAAAATTATGACCTTCTGTGCTTGATAGTTTATCTAAATTTTAGTTTCTTCATGTATAAAATTTGAGTAGGGATATTTTGAAAATTAAATGAAATAATGGAAAACATTTAATAAAACCCAGGACACTGAAAGTGGTAGTTATTGTCATTGCTAATGAGGATTTAACCTTGACTTTATCAGGAAGCCATCCTTAGGGTACCTTCGCTTACAATCCTGTATAAGCAGATTTCTTCCATTGCTTCCCATGGTGTCTTATATGTTTCCCCTTGCTTACTGACTCAAGCATCATCCTCACAGTTTCTGGGACATACTGACAGGTTTGTATTTGTGCTTAACTAAAAGCATCCTCCTTATATTGCATGTCTGTGTTTTCCAAGGTGTGCTTCTGATGTATTTCTGTCTCTTCTTTTCAGCCTCTGTCAATATCTGAAATATGCAGGTATCTGTAGCCTTCTTTTTTATAATTTTATAATCTCTGAATTATGAATTATTTCTCATTTCTGCTTAAGATGCTAAGCACTTACTATCTTCAAAGTAATTATCGAATACTGTGTTCTGTTACTTGTATTATTGAGTCAAACTTAAATTTCTCTGACTTAAAGATGGGAGAAATAAGGGACAAGAATATGATACTGAGCAAGAGTATATACCATTAACTCATTAGAAAGCAATTGATTATTAAAGAAAATCTCTGGTATAAACAAAGTTCATTAAAAATTCAGTCAAAAGAAGTAAACTTTGGAAAGTACCAAAATTTTACAAAGTCAACTTATTTGTAAGGATGCATGAAGTTTTGAGAAATATAGCAGTTTTTTTAATGAAGAATTCTTTAAGATGCTCTGTTCAAGTTCATACTCTATATCACTTGTTCCTTTATGGAAATAGTCTCACTTCTTAGTGTCTACATTCATTTATAAAGAAAAAAACCACATATGCTGTATCTGTATGAAGCAAATATAACCACAGAATAAATTTACAATATTTAATTCAAAATGACTTGAGTCATATTCAACATGTCAACAGTTTAATAAGGTTTATATTTGCCTGTATTTTACAACAACGACTTTTTGTGTTTAATATCTTTCAGCATCTCCAGTTTTCATACAAGAACCTGCTGATGTATCTGTGGAAATTGGCTCAAATGTGATATTACCTTGTTATGTTCAGGGTTATCCAGAACCAAAGGTCAAATGGCGAAGATTGGACAACATGTCAATTTTCTCAAGACCTTTGTCAGTTAGTTCATCAGCCAGCTAAGAACAGAAGCTCTCTTTATTTCAAGTAGGTTAAAGGACATATATTTTATACATATATTTACATTGATACAACTGTATCAATACCAATAGATTCAACTGTACTTGTTTTGGTTACAATATTTACAACACTGTAATTATCTCCCTAGTTCAAATCTTCTGTTGGCTTCCCTAGTAGTCACAAGATAAAAATCACACTCTTTATAAGGCTTCAACTTTAGTCTCCTGACTATACCCACTTGACTATAACTACATATCTACCTGTGCCCTGACCACTGACTTCCACAGCACTGTCTAAAGGAGTGTCACTCTTCTTTAATACTCTTGTGAATTTGAAAAATAATTCTACATGTTTGCTTGACCTACATAATAAAAGGTGTCTTAATTCAAACATAGTACAAAGGAAAAATAAAGAAAAGTAATTTATATTTATATAATTTGTGTTTCACCATGATCTGGCAATGTCTGTGTAATATGCATGGTACTTGTATGTACCATCACTGTGACTTCCACCACTGAGATGTAGACTGATGTGGGAGTATCCGATTAATGTGTCCCAAACTCCAAGAAGGTGAAATGATACTATAAAATAGTGAACAGTGTTTTGTTAAAGTTCTATGTTGCTTCTATTAAAAAAGAATTAAGCCCATATAATTATAAGTAAAGATCCAAAGCATGAATTTCCAGTGGGTCCTTCAAAATTCTTGCTGGACTTGGGATAATTGTTCCTTTTGTGAATTTGTTCCATGTTTTGCCCACTAAATGCAAGTAGACTCTGTCAGTTACTGGGGGAAGTAAAAATCTCCCCTGCCAACTTCTGAAATGCCCCAGGGTGGTGTAGCTGTCTATTCATTGAATAGACCTTGATTTCTTAAGCTATGTTTTTGCCTTTGTAACTCACTAGAATTGCCTGTGCTTCCTCTCTTCCACCCACTCTTTGAGGTATAGCTCAGATATGACCTCTGATATGAATCTAACACCCCTACATTTAATCATACCTGTGTTTCTGCAGTCCATTGTGTGAAACTCATATAGCAATTATCACACTATGAAGTAATTGGTGAATTTACTGTGTGTCTCCTTCCCTAGAATGGGAACTACCAGAAGTCAGAACCATGCTTTCTATCCACAAAGATCTCAGCACTGTTCTTGGCACATAATAAAGTCATAGGTGGTATTGAATGAATAAATGTGTCCTCCATTTTAGACATGTGGGCAAGTGATAAGGGAACCTACATTTGTGAAGCTGAAAACTAGTTTGGAAAGTTCCAGTCACAGACAACAGTAATAGTAACAGGACTTGGTAAGATCCATGAAATATCCAGCAACACACTCTTCAAACCAGCAGGCTTCTTTGAGAGCATTATCTTTTACATGTGCCAACTTTTACTTTTAAAAAAACATCAGGCTTTTCTCTCCTACCCCCTTTCATATTTCATAGTTCATAGAACACTACCACTGCAGATAACCTTAGAGGTCATCTGCTCTGAGTTCATCTGCCATTTGGAGAAATGAAGGTCAATTTGAATTGATTTAAGTCTAAATGTGAATACTCTCTCTGTCTCTCGCATACACACACAAACACACACACATTAGAGTTGTGGAGTTCTTTTCTGATTACCTATTTTACATTTGTCATTTTAGTCTTCATGGAATCTCCTTTGCATGTGATGTGAAATAAAAATAGAATACTTCATTTCCAAATGGTGATACATTTGATTCAATACTTTATTGTATATTCTCTTCCTATAGACTAAAATATTCATTTGTTCACATGCTGGTTTATATCTGTATATCTATTTCTTAGAGGGTTTTTTGTCCTAGTACTGTACTGTTTCAATTATCATAGTATTTAATGTGATTTTTAGTACGTCAGTTCAGCTGGCTGTGGTGGTATGCTTCTGTGTCCCAGATACTCAAGAGACTGTAGGTTGTAGGATTGTGGTCCAAGGCCAGCTTTCACCAAACATGCGAGAACCTAGCCTGTTGTGCATGTTTCTATTTAAACCCTTGTCCCGAACTTTGTGTTTTCTTTCATTTGCTGGTACATACCTAAATTTTACCAGTAAAAATCTCTTTGGAATTTTGCTTTGGTTATGTTAAGTTTTTTTCATTGATTTCCGCTCCTTCCAGGCTATTCAGTTTTCACGTAAATTGTTCCCTCAAAATGGCTCCGATGATTCTACCATTCCATTTCAAATGCTTCCCATCACTCTCCTCTTGTGTACCAAATACACAGCAAGTATTTTGCCTTGACATTTCTGGCTGTCCATGCCACAGTCCTTCCTTTTTACTCTTCTTGCTTCTACAATATTACCTAGCTTCGTGACACACCTTCAACTTAGAAGGATCCTTTTTATCTCTACATTAAAATTCATATCCATTTTCATGTAAGAATTCCATTTCTGAAAACACTAACTTTTATAGCATACCTTGTAGTCATCTTGCCTATAAAACATTTTGTCCTCCTTTAGACAAGGTAAAGCTGACAGAACCCCTGCTCTCTCTGATTCATTTCCTCCGCTAATTGGAATGAGTCCTGCTCTAGGCGATGTCATTGAAGGACAGCAGCTGACTCTGCCTTGTAATCTTTTGGCCGGAAATCCTATTCCAGAACGTCGATGGATAAAGAATTCAGCCATGGTAATATTTTGCATGCATGTGTTACATTTTTAATGTTCTTGAATAAGACATAATATATTCCAACCACTGATATATCAATTTGATAAACATGCAAAATATGTTTTGTAAGTGTACCAAAGCTTTTATTTATTATGTGCTTATATCATAAATATTATTTGGGGATTAAGAAAATGTAGTAATAATCAGTGGTGTAATTCTCATAATTGCATATTAAATTCAATGTCACTAATAAACTCCCTTCCAGATAGGTAAAAACTGACACTAGTATTATTTTCATAGCATGTAATATTTTATATCCTTCTTTGCATATTGAAATGCACTGTCTTCTTGAAGCACTCGTTAGAACTGAATTGATTCCATATGAGAAGCTGTAAAATTGTTCACATTTGAATAAAAACCTGAGTAAAATTAATACCTTTATAGGATGATGTTAGCTGTCCACTAACATATCCTGTATATGCCTTGCGTAAATATTACTCATTTGGAGCTAAGTTCAAAACCCCACAAGTGCCAAAGTTTTTTTTTTTTTATAAATCAAATAACTTGTTAGTAGAAATAAAGGCTTTTTGGAAAAGGACAAGTTAAGCTAAAAGGAAATATTCCTAGTGAAATTTGAGTCCTGAGTGATAAAATTTATAGTAGCATGAAATAAGCAGTGTTTATTTCTTTCCATTTTCAATCATGTGCATAACTCTGATACATTTTAGTGGGTGTAAGTTTTGGAGGTGTGTCAGATTGAATACGATTGATACATTCTGGGTAACATTTTATGCTCATCGTTTTTCCCTAAGGGTGCTATGATATTTTGTTCTTTAATATGATATTTAGTAACTCGGTTAAAAAAAAAGTCTGGTTTGGGCTCAGATAAGTTCTTACCTTTTCAAATTAAACTATGACTTTTGATTCTTTTTCAGTTGGTACAAAATCCTTACCTAACTGTGCGCAGTGATGGAAGCCTCCATATTGAAAGAGTTGGGCTTCAGGATGGAGGCGAATATACTTGTGTCACCAGTAATGTTGCTGGAACCATTAACAAAACTACCTCTGTGGTTGTGCATGTTAAGAGAGAGAGCCCCAATGTAATTGTTTCCACACCTTGTTCAAAACTTGGTTCGTATATTTAAGTCAAATGACTGTGTCCCTCTAATTACAAGTAGATCTCTCTTCCTAATTATTTTGTATTTCTTGAACAATATCTACATTATTAATGCTGTTCCCAGATTTCCCTTTCCTATGTACAAAAAAAACATTCTTGAGAGCCACCAGTTGAGCCAACTGAGGGCTTTTGTAAGTGCTTTCTTGATTGATAAAATTGAACTCAACACTCACAGAAGTATGTTTAAAAATATTCTTTTTTTTTGTTCCATCCAAATTTTGCCTTTTCTTTTTTTGATTGTGCAACCAGCATGTCCTTGCAAATAACCCCTTTGTGTTTGAGCTAGAAATGACTTAAGCTTTTCTGAAGGTCAGTCACGTGCTCCAGACTATTTTTCTTGCATGTTAAATAACTTAAAGGTCACAAATAAGAAAATCCAGAGGCAATCTTTTTTCCATTCATGACTAACAGTTACCAATTTTTTAACATCTCAATAAATAAGGGACATCTTCATCATTAAGCAATTATAACTTTTTTGTGTATTTCCTTTTAAAAACCTGGCAGCATTGCTTTTTTAAAATGCAGTATTAATTTAGCATTGTGTACAAGGCTGAGCATCTTAGGGAAGAAACTAACACAGAATACTTATTTTTAGCAATTAACTCAAACTTTATATAGAACATGAATTGTAGAATTCGTCAGTTTGCAAATTTTGTTTCATCTGTTGAACAATATTAAAACACATCACTTCTCTGGAGGAACAAGACACAACAAAACACATTGACAATTGCTGAATAATACAGGGTAGGGGAAAAGGGTAAGGACGACTAAGAGAGGTGGTTAGACTGATTGAAGCGCAATATATTTACAGGTAAAATACCAATGCAAAACCCCACTGAGCAATGAACAGACACTTAAACAATGAAGGACAGGAATGTAAAGCAATTCATATTAAGCGAAGGGTAATAGTGAGAGGGGCAGGGGGAATTAAGAAGGTAAAGGAGGGAGAATATGATTGATGTACTTTCTATTCATTTATGAATATGGAACACTGAAACCTGCCACTCATTTCAATAAGGGGAGTGGAGGAAAAGGGAGAATAATGGAGGGGACTAACCAAACCGGGGTACAATATATGTATATATGGAAATATCACAATGAACACCCCTGTATGACTATCATACATTAATAAAAATTTTTTAATAAAATTTCAGTGAATGCAGACCATTTTATGACTGTTTTTCTCAGTGTGATACCTCTTTCAGTCTCATATGAAGTTACACCAAAGTCACTTGGGATATTCTTGAACAAATATTATTTTGAAGAAACCCTAAAGCAATCTTAAATTATAGCCTAAAATAATAAATGTGTAATGGCAGACTGGTTATGGTTGTGTAACTATTTTTTTTTAATTTTTATTAGCTTATATTCATTGTACAGGGGGAGGGGGAGGAATTTATTGTGACAATTCTGAACAGCCTTACATTGCACATTGGTTTGATTGTCCCTCCATCTGTCCACTGCCACCCTTTCCCCATCACACTTAAAGCAATTGCAGGGGGTTCATCACTCTATTTCCTCTATATATATGAAGCCCATCAATTCTATTCCTTCATCTTCATCTCCTCCATTCATCCTCCCCTTCCCACAAGTGTCCCCCTTACACTGTACCTATTTTACAGTCCTGTCTTTCATTATTAGTTCCAAAGTCAAAGCTCAAAGGGGTTTCTCAATGTATCTCAGCTGTGAATATGCTTTACTTTGGTCAGTTCAATCCTTTCTGTTACTCTCCCTTGTCCCTTCCCTTCCAACCTCCATTATTCAACAGCTCTCAGTACATATCTTTATATCCTCTACATGCATAGATGTAATTTATTTTGGTACTGTTGATTCCCTATCATTCTCTTTTCTTTTCCCTCTTCCCCAGAGTTCCATAGAATAGTTTCACTATTGCATACATGTTGTACATGTAAATGTGTATATAATAATGTTTGTGTATACTTTACCTTTTGGATCTACTGCATATGAGAGAAAGCATGAGGTCTTTGTCTTTCTGAACCTGACTTCACATGATGTCCTCTAATTCCATCCATTTCCCTTCAAACCACATAGTTTCATGTAACCATTTTGGAAGAAGAGCAGACCATAGATGTCCTGGACTAATTTAGGAATCCATACCTTCATTTAATGTCCTTCAGCCTCAGGAGATTTCCTAGGACATTGTGTTGAGAAGAAGTTGGAGGACAAATTTTCATCTGGGTGAAGGAGTGACAAGATTACTTGTGATGTCTGCTAGGTCAGAAGGATGAGAAGCCGGAGCAATGATATGGCTTATCAACATTCAAGAAATCTTAAAAATTAAAAGTTAAGGGGTCATTTCACAACAGTTTTTGGTTCATTTTAATCGAAAATGAACAACTAATTTAGTCAATACAGTTAAAGTCATTCCAGAGCCAGGTGCTGGTGGCTCACACCTGTACCTACTTGGGAGGCTGAGATCGGGAGGATCGTGGTTCCATGCCAGCAGGGAAAGTAGTTCATGAGACCGCATCTCAACCAACAGCTGGATTCAGTGGGGTGTTCTTGTCATCCCTAGCAATGCAGGAGGTTCAGATAGGGAAGATTGTTCTAGGGCAGTTGGGCAAAAAATAAAAATAAAAATAAAAAAGTTTGTGAGACTCCTTCTCAAGGGAAAAAAGCTGGGAATGGTGGTGTATTCCTGTCATCCTAACTACACTAGGAAGCATAGAACAGAAGGATCACGGTCTAGGCTGGCCTGGACAGAAAGTAAGACCCTATCTCCAAAGTAATACCTTACAGAGTTTCCCCTACAGTTCCATCAGAAAGTGTTAAAGTGTTGAATCCTTGCTTATTTTCATAATGAGCATAATAATGAGCACTTTTATAATGAACATGCATTAAGTATATACTAATAATGTTCAACTTTAAGTCTCTGTGGCTCCAGTGGTAAGCACCTACCTTGTAAGTGCAAAGCACTGAGTTCAAACTCCAGTACCACCAAAAAAAAAAAAAAAGAATGCTTATTGAAGGCTCCCAACTAATTTTTAAGGGAATGAATGAAACAAAGTGGTCTAATTGTAATCATGACAAGTAGATTGACAATGGGGAAGGAGACTGATTGTCATTTTCTATACTTAGATGTCATCAGATTTCAAAACAGGACTAATTTGCTGCTTTTCCTTGCTGTCAAATTTAATATGGATTTAAGAAAATGTCTTATTCCATGTTGCTACAAGTTGAAAACATATTTGAAAGCTGAATATTCCATGATGGTTCTGGAAATTAAATTTCTTGCTTTAGTGAATAGCCTGACATTTATGTTTAGGGTTGAAGATTTGCTGTCAATTCTTTAAGAAGTAATTATCTGAAGATTAAGACCAGCCATAGAAAATATGAATTTGTAGCATACCTAATTTAAACCTTCCAAGGGATTTTTGTGTGAGGTCTATGATATATACTAACAAAATTCTTCTCCAGGGTAGTATGTCAGTTCTGGACATTTTTTGTCTTAAGCAAGAGACATGGTGAGAGTGATTGAACTCCAGTCTGATCTTCCCAGGAGACACAAAGAAAATCTCGGAAATATAGCCGTCCTCTGTTGTGTTCTTGCACTGTGATGAACTTTCATGTGTGGAAACTTATTTAATCAAAATCATTATTTTGAGAACACTGAGTATAATTTCTGTATACAAGTTGCTTCTGACTAAATGTGATATATACAGAAGGAAATGATTAGCAGTCCTCCTTATTTTTCTACTAACACAATGTTAATTGCTCACTTGTTTTCTAAAGTCAAAGATAGTTTTCTTTTTACTGAAAAATTTTGACTTATAACCTTGTATTTTACAATTTTAAATGTAAACTCTTAAGATCTTTCCAGTTTTACTGCTGAATTCCTTTT